>NC_135424.1:22214166-22527500 GCF_051991245.1 Festucalex cinctus
TATCGATCTGGAAAGAAGTGGTATCGAACAACCCTATTATTATTATTATTATTATTATTATTATTATTATTAGGGATGTAATGATAGCCAAACATCACGATATTACAGTCTTCCCTCGCTATAACGCGGTTCACTTTTCGTGGTCTCGCTGTATCGCGGATTTTTTTTTAAGTGCAATTTTGCATATTTTTTTACAGTAATATACCCATTTTATAAAATGTATGAAGGTTTGAACATTGTCAATGTTTGAACAAGAGAGAAATGTGAGAACATGTAAATGCCTCAATGAGAAAAGTGGAAAAATTGTGCGGTCGGGGATTTTAGAGCCTTAAAACATTTATAAGAGTTGTAAAACATAAAGCTAACTACTTCGCGGATTTCATTTATTGCGGGTATTTTTGGAACCTAACCCCAGCGGAAAACGAGGGAACACTGTATCACAATATGAAGGTCACGATACGGCAGCAACAGCAATGCATAAAAACAACCTATAATTTCTAATAACACTTCATCTTGAGGCACTTACTTGCTAATGCAAGCACACATTGAGTTCCTCCACATATTGACTCGGTTCACAAGCATATTACATTCCCCTTCATCTGACTATTAGCGTGGATTTTCAACATAGAAGGGCCAAAACATGCCTTGTGAAAATTAAACTGCATTAAAAAACTAGCGACCAGAAGGTGCTATCTGCACAAATGGAAATCAACCTGACTTTTTTTTTAACAGATGTGCTGCTTTTAATTTTGTGACATGACGACGACGCTATATTGTGGCAGTTTTAATATCGCTATATCACAATATTGCTGTTATTATTATTATTATTATTATTATTATTATTATTATTATTATTATTATTATTATTATTATTATTATTATTATTATTATTATCGTTATTATTAGTATTAGTATTATACTTAAGTTATTTGAGTTACTGTAAACTTAAAGTAATTAGTTTCCTCAGATTGTTTGAGCTGAACTAACAGGTTTTACAGTAAGAATGCAAAATGTCATAAAAAAAAAGAAGCACTTTCATTATTTTTTTACATCAAAAAATGATCATAGCCTTTGCTGTGACTAAAATAAAAGTCAGTCAGCTGTGGTTTGTTGTTTCACTTCTCTCTTCCAAGTGCCTCCACCCTTCTCGAGCTCACCCATGCACAGTCATTGCATTGTAATGGGCAGTGTAGTGACTCATGCTTCTAAGCTTAGTGTGCATCTTAGCAAGAAAAGCTTACTTTTGTCAGGACCTTCATGAGCATGTCACCATCACTGTGCGCATTACACAATCTCCATTTCATGTTACATTAAACTGGCAAGGGCATTATATTGAAAGGAACACTGCAAGCATCGTCAAACGCCCAACTGGCCTTGTTTAAATGTGAATTTACATGCAAGCCAACCCACCAAAGTTAGAGCTTTAAAAGAGAGATATTGTGTATTTATGACATTTTTCTGCCAAAATACTTCGAAGGATGAAAAATTACAGCAACCATAATCCACTTATATATTATATAAATTTGTACACCACAAATCTAACCACTTCAAGTCCGGTCAAATTTCTTTATAGCCTAAAAAAAGAGTCTTAAAGCCCACAGTTGCCAAATATTGACATCAAAATGATTTCATCCTTAAGTGAAAATCTCCAAATTGAGCACAGTTCGTCCTTCTCCCTCCTCAGTGTCATGTGACTTGCTCGTGTGAATAGGGAGCAGATGTGTTAACGTCCTACATATAGATGGCCTAGACTAAAAGATTGTCAACACCTTGGAAGTGAGCTGCAGAACAGAAGCCAAGATCATTCTGCGGTTTAACAGGACAGGTTTTGCTCAGAACAGGCCTCGCCACGGTTGGCCCAAAAAGTTGCTCAGCGTCACACATCCAGAAGTTTTTGGAAAGAGATGTATGAGTGCTGCCAGCATTTCTGCAGAGGTTGAAGGGGTGGTCCGCCTGGCAATCCTCAGACCACACGCTGCATCCAATTGGTCTGCCAGGCTGTCATCTAAGGAGGATGCCTCTTCTCAAGCCGATGCACAAGAAAGCCCACAAACAGTTTGCTGAAGACAAGCAAACTAAGAACATGGATTACTGGAATTTTGCCCCACGGTCTGACGAGACCACGATAAACTCATTTGGTTCAGATGGAGTCAAGCGAGTGGGTGGCAACCAGGTGAGGAGTACAAAGACAAGTGCGTATTGCCTGCAGTCAAGCATGGTGGTGCGAGTGTGATGGTCTGGGGCTGCATGAGTGCGACAGTTCTTTGAAGGAACCACAAATCTGAACAGGTACTGTGACATACTCAAACAAGCATAATCCCCTCCCTCCAGAAACTGAGCTGCAGGGCAGTATTCCAACATGTTAATGACCACTGCATTGCTGGCTGACGGCAAAGGTGACGGACTGGCCAAGCATGTCTCCAGACCTAAACCCTATTGAATATCTCCTCAAATGGAAGATGGAGGAGCGTAAGATCATGAATAACCGCCACCTCCATGATGTCATCATGGAGGATACTGGTGAATGCCATTGCAAAGAGTTAAGGAGAGTTAAGCTAGTATTGGAAAATAATGGTGGCTACATCAATATTGACACTTTTGGAATTTTGGGATGTAGGGATGTAACGATATCCAAACATCACGATACAATATTATCACGATATGAAGGTCACGATACGATAATTATCACGATATCGTGGGGGGGTTGGCGATATTTAAAAAAAAAAATACGATATTGTAAAAAAAAAAAAAAAAAAAAAAAAGAGCTCATACTAAAAAAAAACACAATATTGTGCTTTGTACATAACAGCAATGCATTTAAACCACCTACAATCTCTAATAACAATACTGAGGCACTTACTTGCTAGCACACATTGATCTTTATACAAACAAATTAGTCTTCATCTGACAATTAGTATAGATTTTAAACATAGAAGGCCAAAACATGCCTAATGAAAATTAAATTGCACTAATAAACTAGCCACTAGAGGGTGCTAGAACTGCACAAATGGAAATCAATCTGACTTTTATTAACAGATGAGTTCCTTTTAAATATTGTGAACATGATGACGACGATATTGTGGCAGTTTTAAAATTACAATATCACGATATTACCCTTATCGTTACATCCCTAACATTTACACTGCTATATTAGCTGTACACTGTGTCATTTCTTCAGTGTTGTCCAGGAATAGATAAATGTGTGACAGAATGATTGTTTGATTGTCACATCAGTTCCCACTGTGCTTTGAAACCCATTCAAAATAAAATACCGCCTATCGAAATACATGTAATATGTGAATTGAGGCTTTGCAATAAAAACAAAACAGCAGTCACATTGCAGCAGCTGTGATAAAAGCCCAAATATGACAAAGGCATTGTTAAGACAACCCTTCATGGAAGTAGAATGTATCGTTCTCTGTAAACCTGGTTAGTCCAGTTACAAAGGGGTGGTGTGTTTCTCTCTGCGATGGCTTTTTTTCTCGATGTGTTTCTCGTCCGGTTTCGACTGCCAAAAGGCTTGCATGTCCCTCTCTCCAACATACTTTTAAACTGAGGTGTGCGCGCGTGTGCGTGCGTGCGTGTGTTGCAAGGGGACAGGGGGCATAAGGAGAGGCAGTGCCGATGTGACCCAACCGGTTCCCCTGGTTGCCATCAAGCTTCTTAGGCATTTAACTGGCAGCTCCTTCCCATCCTTGTGACAAAGCAATAGTGACACGTTGAAGAGGAGACGTCTCTCGCTGGGCTTTCCTTGGGTGGAGGCGTCCCTGCAGGAAGCAGTATACAGTGAGTGCACAGACTATCTTCCCTATCTTAACAAAAAAAAAAAAGTTACTTTATATTTTATTTAAGATGTAATCGATGCAGACGAAATAATTCTGACTTTTGCAATATGGACACATGCTAATTTAAATGATTTAACAGGGATGGTTCCATTTGGTTTGGTTTGATTAAGTGATATTATGATTACGATTCGATATGCTGCGGCTCAGTTTCCTGTTGTTGTTACCTTATATTTATGCCAGTACTGTAAATGTGGCATTTCTTTCCAAGATCTAACTTTCTAATAAAAGACAATTTGATATTCTCGATATATTTTAATGTGGAGTGATTCAATTCGGTTTTAAATGAATTTCTGATTCAATTCATTTTTTTTACACCCCTTGTATGTATCTATGCAAGAACAGAAATATTTTTATGATTGAGATGTTACTTAAGGTGTAATAATTTCTACTGTATACATTCTATGCTCTCGACAGTTCATGTTCGGCATAGTCATAGTCATGTGAAAAAACATCTTTTGTTGGTTTTGTAGCATTCACCAACATATTATTTTGGTATTTGTTTACCTACTGCACACGAGTCCCTTCTGGTGGGCGGACGTGTCGCAATGTACCTTGTTGAGTTTACATGCGCGAGATGTTCGGGTGTGGTTGACAGACAGACTGTTATGTGACGGAATGCGCATGTCGATCAGTGCGGCATGTGGGGGAATGCAAACCGACTGGTCCACATGCAGAGGCCTGGGATTCTTGAGGTGCGGTGTTGGTGAGGGTGTTGTTGTTCCTCGTTCTCGCAGAATGTCTCAGGTTAGGAACACTGAGCACATGCAAGCAAAATGTTGATTAGATTAAAGTGAACCCTCAGATTTATTCCTGTATTTCAGACGTTGACTGTTGGGGCTCTTATATCCGGAACTGCTAATGGTTACTTTCAAATGGAAAATCTTATTTGTTGTAAAATTAAACCCTCACACAGTAATTTTTTTTTGTCATATACTGTTGTGCATTGGTATATCATTGAAGAAAACTTTTTTTTCCCCTGTTTTTAGAAATACATGTGCAGAGCAGCTTTCATGATATGTCGAAATAAACACACCTAAGATATAATGGTAAGTAAGAAAAAAAAAGCAGATCATGAAGGTTGTTTTGCTTGAGTCTGAGAATTCACAGTGTAAACCAATTTGTAACCAAGAGCGTAGACGGCATGAGCAGCTTTTATGAAAACGTGGTTTTGGATAGCGCTGGGAAAGAGGCCATCATTCGAGGAATCCCAGATGGCACAGTTAGTGGATCCAGAGGCATGCAGGCAGGTAAGACAGTCAGTATGACCAAGTAAATATCTGTGCTTGAAGCATTTGAGACTAGCTTCACGAGTTTCCAATTTTTTTTCAGCGGATGACCTTGTAGCGGCCACAATACACCTTGATCATCTCAGCCCAAACGAGGTGCAGAACATCCTGAATGTGCTGCAGCCATACGATAAC
This sequence comes from Festucalex cinctus, assembly GCF_051991245.1. NCBI lineage: Eukaryota > Metazoa > Chordata > Actinopteri > Syngnathiformes > Syngnathidae > Festucalex > Festucalex cinctus. The sequence goes on from NC_135424.1 coordinate 22,219,433, forward strand.
AACATGAAGGTGGTGACAAAGAAGGAGCTCAGCGCCAGTGCCAGCCTCAACTCGTTGGGATTAGACCAATCAGAGGTAAATATTTAGTGTTCAAGACAATCAGGAAGGCTGCTTAAAATTAAACGAAAGCCAAAACAATCACAATTCAATTATTGTAAAATAGGTCAACAAGAAAATGTCATTTTAACTTTGTATTTAATAGTGTATATTTAAAATTGTATTGTAATCAGTGCCAGTAGGTGACCGATCCAGTTATACAATATCATCCTGTAATGTTAATAATAATATTGTCAACAATGGGATCATAGTTCTATTGGTATAAAGCGTGGGGCATTTTTGTACTAAGTCCACTTTAGTACTTCATTATTTACGTATGTGACAACTTCTACCAATAATTGTACTCTGCTAAATTATGTATCCAACAAAATGTTTTGTCTCCTGCTTTTTTTTTTCTCGACAAAAACACAAGGACCATTCACAACAACTCGCAGAATTTGAGGCTGTGCTTTGTTCATTTCTGTGGGCACAACATCGTAAGAATATGTCCTCATGCAGCACAAGAAATTATTTTTGATTTTAAAAAAATAATACATATTTATAGCATATAATGTTTTTTTTTAATTGACTCTTTTATTGACTTGGCCTAATATAATTCTGATTTTAGGTTAGTGGCAGGTCGCCTCTACAATGCACATAAACTTAGGTTACTACAACACTGCTTTGTTGTAAACTGAGTACCTCCTGGAAGGCTACTAGGACATGTTTTTAGTCACACAGCACATCAAAATCACGATTACATGTACAATATAAAAAAAAATGCATATGGCAGTATTTTGTTATGACAACAGTGCCATAGGTTTTCTTAATTTAACTGAGAATGTTTTGACCATTCATTAGTGTTAGAGCCTACAAAAAGCTCTCTTGAAATGGAGCGTAATCAAAATGACAAATTATAATTTTCTGTCAATAAAAAACTAAGATATGAGAAATGTCTAGTTGGTGGTCGAGGGAAGCTCTGTGCTACTAACACAGAAGCAGCTGGCTAGCAACAGCTTCGGCTAACTACAAGTAGACCTAAACAATAAATGCTGAATTAGTCTCTCCTAAGTCTGTAAACATGGTGGTAAATGGTGTTTTTTTTTTTTTTTTTTTTTTTTTTTAGTGACCGAATCTTTTGAAATATTTATGACAAGTATCACACTCACGAAGGGAAGAAGCCATGCTAAATGCTAAGCTAAACCAAGTTTAAGACGGCTAGCAGGTTTAATGCTGCACTATATCACCAATATCTGGCTGGAACTGCTTTAAAGCAGAGTACCGATACATCCAACTTTGAACAGCAAAATTGCAGGAAAATGAATAAGTGTATGAACTCTGGAGTAAAAATCACACTCGCAAAAACTTAACCGGAAACTTCTGTTTTGGTGAAAGTCAGCCAGAGGAGTGGCCCGAAAAAAACTTAAATACATGTTAATATGGAATGAAATATTTGTAATATACCATATGAAATAATGTTATTTGCTTGTTTAGAGTTCTTAGTTTTGACTTTGACTTTTGAGGTCTGCACAATAAATGGTCTCAAAAATACATTACAGCAGAGCATTTTTTTGTTGTTGTTGTTGTTGTTTTTTCTTTTATTAAATTTAACTTTGCTTCTATAAAATACAGTTTGATTAATATTTGAAATAAAAACTTCCATCCATCCATTTTCTTAACTGCTTACACCTCACAAGGGTCGCGGGGGTGCTGGAGCCTATCCCAACTTGCTTCGGGCAGTATGCGGGGTACACCCTGAACTGGTTGCCAGCCAATTGCAGAAATAAAAACTTTTGATTAAAAAAAAAAAAAAAAAAAAAAAAAAAGGTTAATTCATTATATTGTCACATTTAATAAAAGCTTTGCTTTAGTTCCCTGGGATTAACATGCATAATAATAATAATAATAATAATAATAATAATAATAATAATAATAATAATAATAATAATAATAATAATAATAATAATAATGATAATAATTTTCTCTACAAAGTTAGAAAGTTTCTCTGCAAATGAACTCACTGATTCGCAAAACTGCTCCGCAAAAAGGCAAAAATAAATAAATAAATAAATAAATAAATAAATAAATAAATAAATAAATACATTAAATTCCGCGCATTGTGCGCATGAAAGTGGCATGATGTTTTCAATGGTTTTGCAAGCTTTTGAAAATAGTGTTAACCTTTTTCCTTTTTTAAATCAACAGACACTCAGTGGTGACTTCATAAAGAAGAGAGATCTGGACATATCAGCTGAGAAACATTTTTTTTCCTCTGATAGCCTGACAGCAAAGTTACACACAGATAGGAGTGAATTCAATGGTTCACTGGTCAATGACCTTCCTAATGTCAACCTCACAAAACGGTCAGCTGATTCTTGTGCAGAGTTTACGTTACCCTCCCTTGGAAAGGTTGATGCAGATCTTGATGGCACCTACACAACACCCAATGTTAGTTTGGCAGCGCCCCAGCTCAAAAATCCCAGTGTTTCACTTGATATTGACAAACCACAAGTAAAGTCAGGTGACCTCAGTTACAAAGCCCCACACTTTACGATGCCTAAATTTGATGCAACAGTGATAGATGGTGACCTAACGGTTCCCTCTGTTAATGGGGAAACAAAGGGCCTTGACCTGTCTTCACCAAAAGTAGACATTCATGGAACAAAAATGGATGTGAATGGACCAAAAGTGGACTTAAATGGTGCTGATGCTAAAGTTGATCTATCATCTGATCATTTCCAAAGGTTGAAGGGACCCCATTTGAAGCTGAAAAAGCCCAAACTTCCGGTTGCAAAAACCGATCTGGACTTAGATGCATGCCTGAGCACACCAGAGGTTGAATTATCTGGCCCCAAAGTGGAGGGTGGATTACATACACCAGATATTGACGTGAACTTGCCAAATGCTGACCTTAGAGGCCCTAATTTAGACATTCAAGAGCCACATTTTGTCTGGCCTCATCAGAAATGGAAGAAACACAAACTAAAAGGCCCAAAAGCAGACTTGGATCTCGATACACCGGATTTAGATCTGTCAAGTCCAAAGTTTGAGAATGGCATTAATGCTCAGGTGGCTCTCCCAAAAGCTGACTTAAAAAGTCACAGTTTAGAAGTTGAGAGCCCAAATCTTGACGTTGATCCTCCATCTGCCAAAAAGAGCTGGCACCTGAATTTGAAGAAACCCAAATTACCTGACCTTAAAGCAGACACAGATATTGATCTCTCTGTTCCAAGCAGTGATGTTCATATTAATGGACCAAATGTTGACCTGAATTCACCCAATGCAGATGTTGATTTACCAGATCTGGACATTGAGGCTCCATCAGTTAAAAGCAAGTTCCCAGCATTAAAAAAGCCAAAGTTTTGGCTTGCTGGACCCAAGGTGAAAAGCCCAAGTGTTGATCTCGATACTGAAGTTAAATCCCCTAAAGTTAGAGTTTCTCCTACACGGGCATCACTTCAGGGCCCCGATCTGAATTTGCCCAATGCGGATGCATCTGGAAAGATGAAATGGCACACCCTGAAAAAGCCAAAATGGTCTCTCTCGGCTCCAAAGGTTCGCGGTCCAGATGTTGATGCAAAAGTTTCAACACCTGACCTGAGTGTCGCAGCTCCAAAGATTGATGGTCAGCTAAATGCAGACATCGATGCTGATGCTCCATCTGGAAAATTCAAATGGCTCAAGAAGTTTGGTACACTGAAAATTCACAAATATGATATTGATGGTGACATCAAGGTGCCAGATGTGGATCCTGATTTAAAGGCAGATGTTGATCTTTCACCAAAAATTGAAACACCAGACATCAATTTGAGCACACCTGATGCTAATATCAAAGGCCCTAATTTAGATCTCAACACCCCTGATAGTAAACTGAAGTTATCAAAACTTAAAGTCTCCAAACATGGAACTGGAAATCTCAAATTACCTAAACTGAACTGGCCAAAGGCCGAAAAGCCTAATCTGAATATTGATGCTAATGCTGATGTGAAGGGTCCACATCTTGATCTGTCACCAGATTTGAGGCTTTCAAGTCCCAAGATTGATGGTGGTTTTGCTGCTCCAGATGTAAATCTGCCTAAAGCAGATTTAAATTTTGATCTACCCGATCTCCCCAATGCTCACATAGGATCACCACAGTTGAATCTTTCTCGCCCTCAAATTAAAAGCTCAGGTGCAGACATTAATCTGCCCAATGCTCATGCAGTCACTAAATTGCCAAATGTTGACCTGGAAGCACCTGATGCCAGGCTCAATAGTCCAGATGTGGGTATCAAAATGCCCACTGGAGAGCTTAAAGGCATGGATGCACAGTTAAAAACACCAATTCTAGGGTTAGATTCCCAGCGGGGGGACTTTACATTGCCTCATTATAAGATTCCAAATCTGGATCTTTCAAGCCCTGGAGTCGAAGTTCCCAGTATTCATCCTTCAGTTCAGGCTGGACTGGACACACCTCAGCTCAACATAGGTACACCTAAAGCAGGTGCAAATATATCTGTTCCTTCAGCAGATTTAAGTGGACCAAAGATTAAAAGTAACATAAACGGACCACAAGTAGATGTGGAAGCTCCAAAGGTAGACACTGGTCTCGAAAAGCCCAAATTGCCACATTTCAAAGTTCCAAAACTAAGTTTCTCGGGTTCAAAAACTAAAACTCTCAGTCCAAAACTGTCACTTGATGGCAAACTCTCACCTCCCACAGTCTCTTCCCCCGAAATAAGCACCAACAGTCCTGAAATCAGAGCTGAAGATTCTGAAATCAAAAGTAAATTTAAATGGCCCTTTAAACGGCTATTTAAATCCCACTCACTTGACATTGAGGATCATGAAAACAAACCTGAAGCAGCTGCTCCCAAATTCAGAGTACACACCTTGCCCAAATACTGCATCGACACTAAATCAGAAAGGGAAGATATCTTTCACCTGTCAAAATTTGACAGTGAGGCAAAGGATTATGTCGTCAGCAAAGGAATCCGTTTGCCAGTAGTAAATGCACCATCAAGAAATGGAGAACGGATAGACATCATGGAGAGGTTGAAAATGGCAATGGAAAAAGCGCCATCAACTAACACCTCGCCAACAGAGGAGAAAACGCTCAGCCTGCAGATGCCTTCGACGAGTCTTAATGCCTCTGGAGAAGCAGAAGACGCCACTTTAGCTCGAGGAGGGACTTTTAAAGTGGAAAAGTCGGAGTTCCCACTGGGCTTCATAGAGCCTGCAAGTTCACCAGAAGAATCAGATGAAAGTAACAAATTATCATTAGGCCTCTCCAAAATGCTCGTACTTGATGCCTAGAATTCAGACACTTATTGCTAGCTGGTCTCATTAAGCTGAAATGAAGAGAGCTGTTTCTCTGAACTATGTGCATATTCCTGTTATTTATATATATATATATATAGTATATAAATATATATGTATGGATTTTTATCTTTTTTGAGATTGATCTGCAAATGTGCTCGTTGACAACTGTTCCATGTTCAGACATCATTTTCCTTTTAATGAAGTACCTGTGAATGAATGTGATTAAAATCTTGTAAAAACACCAGTATATTAAAATATATCCACTAATGATGAAATCTTTTTTGTATCAAAACTAAACATGATGAAGGAGGATGCAAGAGTAGTGAAATGGAATTTGTATGGACTTGGATTTTGGACTGCAGGGTTGAAAGTCCCAAATTCCCAATCTTATAATGATACGTCATTCAAAAATAATACAATGTTTGTAGTAAAGTATTTATTTACATATATACTGAGAAGGCAGGTTACACACACTCACACGCACACATGCACCCCCTTCCAATATCTTCCAATAGATCAACACAAAAGCAGTCACCAATTCAACTGCCTTATTCTGCATGTTCCAAAATGTCTTCGCCCAATGTTGCAATTACAAATTTGAGGAACTGCAAGTGATTCAATTTATTGCTAAATGTGAAGATGAGTATCATAAAACCTCCAAGGATGAACTCAGACTCATTTAAGAATTGAACATAGAGTATAAGCAGCAGAGTTAATCCAGTGGACCGTTTCACAAAGCAGGTTTAGTCAGAACTCTGAGTCTATTAACCCTGAAGTGTGGGAAACTGCATTTTCAGAAAGGGGCGTAACTGAAACCAAAGAAAGCGAGGCAACTCTAGCCTGTTTCATGCAATTTAAGCTCTCGGTCAGTTACTGTCGTAACAAGAGTCAATGACCCTAACGTGTTCGGTAGCAGGTTTATCACAATGAACCTCGAGTTTCTCTCTGTCTCCGCTTCCTTTCAGCCACACACAATATTTGATTTCCTCATTCATTCAGTCAGCTGGCGAGTTTTGGCAGAACATAGTTCAGCCGTCTGTTATTAAAAAAACAAAAAACAAAAATACAGTCAATAGGCCTATATTAAAAGTCCACTTTTTTCACGAACATGGCATGTCCTTTTTACAAATGATCCAGTTGATGAAAGTGCACTCTAAAAAGAGAATTGTTGAACCAAATTAAGATTACAAATTGAATTGTTGACCAGGGCACGGTTGTTCAATTCTCGGTTATTTTAACCACTGTTTAATAACCCCTAACCGCCTGTTAAATTCTTAACCCGCCGTTAACTAACCCGCCACTAAATATGCCTTGTTCAAAACATGGTTAGTCATGCCGTTTGTTAACGGCACCGTCAAAGTTAATCGTGTCGTTTACGTCACGGGTTAGCACAGATATATCCCACAATTCCTCTTTTTGTTTACTTCGGGGTCGGCGAAAGCAATGGATACTATCCAAATGACCCCTGGCACTTGCCAAAAAAAGAAGAAGCCCGAAGTTTTCTGCTGACGAAGAAAACATTGAACAATCAGGTTGAAGTAATTTAGGGGGTTTTGTGACATTATTTATTTATTTATTTTTAATTCATCATAATTTATTTTTGTTTTCTCTCTGTCCATTTTTAGAACTTGTCTTAAAAACACATTTTTATTCTTTCTCTTTTGACTCAGCATGAGACTTGGAATTTTATTACTGTTAAGAGGTAACGTGTGCTTAACCCTTCATCAGAATAATCACCAACGTCAAAGTCAAGCCCTCGATAGACTCTTTTTTTCTTGCGATCAGTGGGCATCATCAAGGCAGCATTTAGCCACGAACACAGAGTTAACCACACTGTTAAAAAGTTAGCGGCGGTCCTTAGGTGTGTTAACTTTAACAGAAGGTTAACAGCAGGTTAAAGTTAACAGAGTTTTGAACAACAAGATAACAGTGCCGTTAAAGTTAACGGTCGGTTAAATCTACTTAACCAATGGTTAAAGCTATCACCGTTTTGAACAACTGGGCCTAGTTTAATAAAATTGCTTCAATTGGTAACACACGATTGAATTAAATTAATTTAAGTGAATACATTATGTTAAATTAATTATGAGTTCATTAAAATAAATTAATGAGCTACCATTCAAGCAGGTTTCCCCTGTATTATTATTGTGATTGCACAGGACTACATTTAAATTTACGCATTGACCCGAGCAGCAACGTTCACCCACGCCGCCTCCCTGTCTTTGGCAGCTGTTGCGGTGTTGTATTTGTTTTCTAAAGACATGTTAAAATTCGCTATATGATCGTATTAAGATTTCCAGTTCGAAAGTGGTAAAAAACGTGGTGACGCCCTCTGCTTTCATGTTGCCATGGTGACTCGTCGAATCAGAGCTCCATTGATGCTGTCTTTTTAATGTGGTGGTAACCCTGTGAAACTACTCTGCGTTGACCAAACTAACTCAAATCAGCTGTCCTGGAACCGAAAACGCAAATTCCTATCTCAGGTAGGTCAAATCACTGTTCAGGGTTTGTCTCAAAGTTTGTTGAACTTGTTTTGTTAGATGGACCCTAGGTCCAGGTAGTAAAAACCCTAAAACAGTTTGGCTTTAGCAACAGATGCTTCTACTCAACAGGTGGAGATTAGCTCGTTTATCTGCCAGTTGAGTAGAAACACCTGTGGCTCAAGTCAATCTGTGGCAGGATTTTTACTTTTTGGACATATATTCTGCAACCCTGGGTATAAGCACTTTTTTTTTTTTTTTTAGTAATTGTTATTAATACTATTGTTATCTATTATGAGTCAAACACTTGGGAGAATAAAAAAATAAATAAATAACAGGGTTCAGAAATGTATTTTGGTTATCCATAATTTTCCTAAAAAAAGTTTTAAGTTCAAGCTGTTGATCACCCCTTTAAAAGCTGGAAAACAATATTGCGGTCCAAAGTATATCAGACAATATGTGAAAAATCACGAAACAAAAAAACAAGGAAAATGAACGATAAGATAATTAGTGAACAAATTTAATTAGCCTGCTTCCAGCGTGACGGCCAATCCTTTTCCATCCACCTCTGCAACAATAGCAACACGTCGATTCGCTGGTAAAAGCGACACAGTTCAGTGAGCTCGGTGACGGGTTTCTGGTTGTAACGCAGTAGGAACTCCTGAGTGGGGCTGTGGGACAGAGAACCTTGGGTCCGGTGCTCCAGCAGGGTGAGTTCATCGTAGCTCATCCCCCAGCGGCTCGCAAAGTTCTTCCAGTTTTTGACAGTGCAGTGGTTGGGGTCCAGTTTGAGTCGCAATAAGTCCAGAAGGTCTTTGTCATTCAGGATGTCACTGATCTTGGGAGGAGGTGCAGGACGGCAGCACTTTTCACAAGGGCTGTTTAGATGTAATTGCAGTTCTTTGGGGTCGTCTTCTTGGCAGAGACGTACAAATATAGAGGACATGGAAAATATTGATCAAATAAGGAATGATTATTTAACTCATCTACTATGCTAATTGTTTGATTTTACTACTCATAAGAAATGCTGTACCTGGTGACGTAGATGTTGGGCAGACACATTCTTCAGTATCTTTCACTGGCTGGAACCGTAGACGTAACGTGAAAGATACAAATTAGTCTTCTCTTAATACAGAGGTATTTTACTTTTTTTTTTTTTTTTTTTCATTTCCTATAATTTACAGCCTAGGTTTTCAACTAATCACATTTAGCCAGCGAATAAATAATATTGTCCTTAACGATATATCTTTTTTGTGATTAACAAACTAGAAAACATACGGAGCCCCTAAGGTGACATGGTAGAAAAAAAAAAAAAAACTGCGTTCCCTCGCAAAGCATTTTGCGTTCCCTCGCAAAGATTGCGAGGGAACGCAAAGATTGCATGCCCTCGCAAAAAACTTTGCGTTCCCTCGCAAAGATTGCGTTCCCTCGCAAAACAAATTTGCGTTCCCTCGCAAAGTTTGCGAGTGAACGCAATCTTTGCGAGGGAACGCAAAGTTGTTTTGCGAGGGAACCAAAGTTGTTTTTTTCGCTTACCATGTCACCTTCGCTGCGCCGTAAACACTTCCGGGTCATCTTCCATGTGAACAAAAGCGACGTGTAAACAAAGCAGTGGAAAAATACATGCTCCATCCTAGTCGCTTTGGGAAAGCTTTCACACTGTTTTGTTTCATGCTTACAAACGTTCCATCCTCGTCGCTTTTGTTCACATGGAAGATGACCCGGAAGTGTTTACAGCGCAGCGAAGGTGACATGGCAGGCGAAAAAAACAACTTTGCGTTCCCTCGCAAAACAACTTTGCGTTCGAACGAAAAGATTGGTTTCAAAGTTTGGTTTGCGAGGGCACGCAATCTTTGCGTTCCCTCGCAATCTTTGCAATCTTTGCGAGGGAACCAAAATGTTTTGCGAGGGAACGCAAAGTTTTTTTTTTTTTTTTCTACCATGTCACCTTAGGGGCTCCGTAAAAACATGACACACCACAAGAAAAAAAATAAAAAATAAACAATATGCTTTTGACTTGTATATACTGCTGACTACCAGGGAAAAAACATTGTCCAATCATGTTTATTTTGATATTCCCCAATCTTTGTGAAGTAACTGGAATACTGCAAAAGAAATTTTTTAGAAAAAAAAAGAAATAAGTTTTTATTTTTAAGCTATGATGTGTCCACTACAGAGGACATATTTTTTTTTAAACTTGAAGGCTAGGCTCAAATACAGTTAAAATAATTCAAACAATACTTTCATGTGTTCTTAAGCGTCTTATAGAAAACATGCTAATGTGGCAGAATAGATGCCCCTTACTAGTCATGTGCTTCTCGGGTCGAATCCCTGAAGCGTGTGCCGAGTAATGCAGATGAGTGGTTCATGAACGGCGTGTCAATGCGTGTGTTGATGACGTACGTGGTGACGTTTGAAGCCCCACGAAGCAGGTGTACCACGTGACTGATTCAGGAAATGATTCGCAAGGTTTGAGTGTAGTTCGAAATAAAAGCGGCAAAGAAACGCTATGGATTCCCCTTCACTTTTTGTGTCGGGTCCCTTCTTGCGCTACTTTTTTTGCTTTTGGCATTCGATTTGACGAGCTTCTTTTTGCGATGGAACCAGCAAGAAAGAGATTTTCCCTTGTTTAGGAGCACTTTGAGCAGATCTCACCTCAGAAGGTAATGCACTGCAATTACGGTACTATTTTAACAGATTCCAATAATAAAATAAAATAAAATGTGACAACACATAAAATTCACATTTTTCTGTTCACAGTTGAAAGTCCCCTTCAGTACTGGGAATCACAGAAATATACGCGTCCAATTCTATACAAACTTGCTATCTCATATCGATGCACCCCTGCTTCATCAGTACCATGTGAAAGAGTTTTTTTCCAAAGCAGGTGAAATTCTCTGCAAAAAAAAGAAACCGCCTGAGTCCAAAAACTTCGGAAAAAAATATTTTTTAAATAAAAATGAATAAGCACTTTATTTTACCTCCTTATTTCACATTTCCACTTGTTGCATAAGCACAAACATAGACAAAGTAACACAGAACAATTCATGTTAAAACACTCTTCAAATATATATTCTTTTGTATTTAGAGCATGATTTACACCCCACCATTTTATTGCATGCACCAAGCATGTTATACATTTTTCTGTCCACATGATTCCGTAGTCGAGGAAATGAATCATCTTGAAGCCCCTACGTGTGTGTGAAGCATTTCACTGCAGGGCTTCACTGCTTTACGGGGCTTCATTTTGCCATCACTACCCCTTACCACAAGGGGGCAGAGTGCCCCTAATTAAGCAGGTGCCTATAAATAGGTCAGCGCAGCGCCAGTCTGTCTCTCTTCCACTTCCTTTTCCTCCTTGACGGAGTTGACAGACGTGCGCTGATGTGGTCTGTGTGCGGGTGGTGTCGGACCCAAGTGAAGGTATGCGTGCTTTTGTTGACTTGGCCCATTCATGATTTTAGAAACTTAATCTAGTACTGCTTGGTTACAGCAACGTGGCATATGTTGGAGCGTGACTGTTTCCTGGTGTCCGGGTGGGTGCGCGGCGCTTCCTGCAGGTAGGGCGTTGGCTGTCGGCCTTGTGCAAGGGCGGGGCAGGGGAACAAGCTTTAATTGCTTTTACCCTGTAAATTGTGGAGCCGCGCTGGGTATCTCCTCCCCACGCCGTGACCTTGCTATTGTGCGCTCAGGTAAGGAATAGGAATTCCCTTTTTTTTTTTTTTTTTGTGCTAGTTGGGAAGACCTTTTTTTATTTTTGATTAATTTGTCTTCCAGTTTGGTACTACTCCGGGTTATACTGTTGTCTTGGCTTTTTAACATCTTAAAACTGGATTTTAAACACGTTACCTTCCTGACAACTTCCCCTCCTGTCTGGGCGGCGACCTGGGTCAGCTGAACTGTTAGGACCGACCCAGGCGAAGTGTTGCCACCGCGGAGCCCTTCTATTCATTTAACATTTTTATCTGTTTGGATTCTTTGTTTTATATTAAGTTTGTTTCTTTTAACAGTATGGGTATTTTGTATGTCTAAGATTGTTTTTTATTTTTGCTCTGCCAGATGACTTTGGGTGAAGTGGTGTGGGTTGTTTGCGTTTTTTTAATTTGTGTTTTTTATCGTTGCCAGGTACTGAGGGCACCTTGCGGCAGCGGTCCCCCTGGTGGTGGTCCCGTTTTTTCCCCACTTATTTGGTTTGCTGTGTCACGGGTGCTGTGTAGTGTTTGGAGTTCCCCCTTTTTTTGGTACCGCTGTCGTGGTAAGTCCCCCAGTCCTGTGGTGTTTTTAGCAGTCCCACACCACTTTCTTTTGTTGTCAGGTTGTTGTTTTTTTAAGCTTTTAATTTGTTAATAAACTCAGAATATTTTGGAGTCACATCTTGTCCTGTGGATGTTTAAACTGCGTGCCTTTTAGTTGTGAAGCGTGTTTTAGACTCCTGGGGTGCAAGTCCCCAGGTGGCGTTGTCCCCCACTAATTAAGCCACTTTGCCACACTAACAACATTTAAAGCCTAAATTTGTTCGATAAAAAGTATTATACAGTACACTTACTTTTCCTCTTCCCTAAAAAGTGCTTGCACTGAGGGAAGCCATATTCTTTTACGATGCAATCAAAGGTAGCAAAGCCCCACCCCTACACATTTGGTATCAGTGGAAAGTTTGGAATGTCTTCTATAGAGCACAAAAGGAGTTAATTTAATCGTATGTACTAGGTGGAAGATATTCAGGTTTAAAAATGTCCACTACAGAGGACAAATTTGAACTGCTGGTATTCAGGAGGATGCATCAACTTAAAAGAACTAGAGAAAACTGGGACATTTAAACACCTTATGAGGACTGGAGATGCTTGACTTTTTTTTTTTTTTTTTAAGAACATCTCACAGTCTCAGAAACCATCCAACATCTTCAAATGTTTTAATATGGACTCATCAAGTTCTCTCAATGTTTTTTTTCCCCCCCCCCCCCATTCTGAAAAGGAATTAAGAAGATATACTGAATTCACCCTTTCATACATCTCTTTTGCATTCATGCAAGAGACCGAATCAGATTTATAGGCCAAATATGTAAAAACACACAAGGAATTGGTCTTCAAATGTACAACCTGTCTGAGAAACACGCAAATATAATAATGACCAACAGGAGGAGATAGATAAAACGGGAAGCCTGGTGGTTCGTTAAATAGCGCAACAACCATGTGTGTCATGTGGTTCTCTGTGTGGTTTACAATCCAAAATATACAGAGGAATGTGATTTCAATTTGTCCTTAAGGTTTTATAACAGGGGTCACCAGCCTTTTTGAACGTGAGAGATACTTCTTGGCTACTGATTAGTGCGAAGGACTACTAATTGTGGGAATGCTGAAAGTTACTACTTCATAATTATTGGTAATACTACTACTATTACGACTATAACTAGTAATTAATAGTTAATTACTATGTAATTTTCACATAATTTATCCTTCAATTTCCTCCATAATAATTCAGTTTAACATTCAGCTTTCAGCATTCCCACGCAATTTCTCCAGAAATTGCACTTAGTCTAGTTTGATACACACTTCTGACAAATTATCTTTAATATTGGTATGTGTTATTAATGACATTTAAATTTCTGAAGGCACTGATCATGTTAATGATTTCTTGCAATAATTCAGAAACAGAAAAAAGGTAATTTAAGCAACGCTATTTTCATAAACCTCTGAGAGCGTATTGTATTTTTAAATAAACATTTCTCAAACATTCCTAATAAATCACATTGGGGCCTATTCACTAAAGGTTTGCGTCGCCTTTGCACCGCGCTAACCGGCAAATTGAGCATTTAGGGAGCACCTAATTCACTTAAACACGCGCAGATGGGGAAATCCGTCACTAAGCGCTCTGCCGAATAGATTGCGTCACGGTGCGCCGGTGTTATTTGCGCGTATGTAAATTAGGTAATTTATACATTTGACGCAAAATATGCCCACCCCAATGCAAATGAGACCCATTGATATGCAGTGTCTAATTCATTAACGCCAGCGCAAATAGCAACACCGGGTTTGCGTGACGCAAATAATGTTTTTGGAAAGCATGTATTAACATGACGCACCTCGATCTCCGGCAGTGCATGCCATTTGCCACACAACATGCGCGGCTGATCACACAGAGAGGAGAGAAAGAGAGAGAGAGGGGGAAATATTTCCGTGTTAGTTTAAGACATCGCGTAACCCGCGCTGATCGGCAATAGCGGGGAGGCATTTTAGGATCATTTTTACATGCCAGATGCATACTGTACGGCCACGCCAACCTCTAAAAATATATTTTTGAAACACGATCGCAACAATAATTTGTACTTTATGAATGACGTTGTCGTCCTCTCTGCTTAATGGCACTCTAAACGCTTACTCTCGGTCCAACCTCGCTTTCTGATAATGTCATTTTTCTCGCAACTGTTACTATAACAACCACGTTCTTGGCGCAAATCCCTTGCCATGTGTGGTAAATCAGGTGCAAATTTGCTCCAAGCTGTCAGTTTTGTGGGCGTGTTTGCGCCGGTATATCATTAGAGCAATATCCTTAGTGAATAGGTTGGTAACTGGGCGCAGACTGCGTGTGCAGTTGTGGTGCAATATTTCGTGCTATTACTGGACGCAGTGCATTCTTAGTGAATATGCTCCATTGTGTTTTCACTGGTGAGCTATTTTTAGAACAGTCCCTCGGCCTACTCATGTGGTCATTGCGAGCTACCCGGTGTCCGCGGGCACCACGTTAATGACGCCTGGGTTTGAGCTAATACATAAAAACATAAGTACACCATGAGCAGGCTCAAAGAGCTTCTCTGAGAAGTCAGAAATTAATTAAACATAATTACTATTTTTTGTGTCAATGCAAATAATTATTTAGCATTTTTTTAAGTAAATCAGTGAATTTGAAAATTCAACAACAATAATTATATTTTAGCATAATCACAGTTTTTTTTTTTTAACAGTTGGTTACACACTAAAATACAAATTTAGTGTGGTTTGAATAATTGTGAGAATGTTTAAAAAAAATAGTGCTCTGTTTTCAAAATTGTGGCTAAACGGTTGTAAAACTGTAATAGCATGTTAAATAAAATTTAATAGGGTATTAATTATTCATTATATTTGTAATTAATTACCTATGCTTTCGTTTAGGGAAGCGTTACCTGTGTTTAGCTCTTTGGGGTTTTTTTTTGTGTGTGTTCTTCTCAATTTTCAACATTGTGTAGTAGGTAACACATTGTTACTGTATCGTTTGAGCACTGACAATTAAATCTATAAATATAAACAATGGAGTGACAAAAAGCAATCCTACCGGAAAGACATAATTTTGCAAAGTTCGTGTGAAGTAAAACTAAATTGGTGAATGGTTTTCATGATGCAAACACAATTCGGTAATACTCCTAAATACTGACCTGCTTGATTCTGTTGGAGGGACTCAAGTATCCAGAGGGCATGGAGCTCAGGTGGAGTGTCACAGCATCTGGGAGAGATACTTCACAATCAATACTGGAGTGCTTTTATCACAAGAAACATTTGGATGTTGGATTTTTGTGTCCAGTCAGACTTCAGCCTGTATGCCCTGCAATGTCAATCTGATCTGCCTGGAGACTTCAGAATCAGTAGTGCTGACCAATTTAATTAGAAATTCCGCTGCTTCTTTAGCCAATCAGATTTTGAATTTGCCAGAAAGGACTGGGCAAACAAAGTACAACACATTAATACATTTAATAATCGGCATCTTAGGTGAGTATGATGTCTTTTACAGGGAGTCCTCGTGTAATGAACGAGTTCTGTTCCTACGCTGGCGACATAGCCCGAATTTCCACGTAAGTTGGATTTCACAGCTGAAGTCGAAATTTATGTCAAAATACTTTGTACTTTTTTTTTTTTTTTTTTTTTTTTTTAAAGAGAGAAACATAAAAAAGGCACGGGCTTCGTAAAGTTGTAGGTTGTGTACCTTAAATAATTAATAAATATCTTGTTTTTGTTGTGTTATTCTATAAATATTGGTTCTGCTGTTATGTTTTATGAATTTGCACAGTGCCGTATGAATACATTATCACGCATAACAGAAAGACACACTTTGTTACCACTTTACCTATTTTTTTCATTAGATTGGTTCATATTTATGGCCTAGAAGTATTTTTCTATATGATTATTTACTGTAATTACTACATTACTAATGTGTTACAGCATAGTTTAGTCATAGCCCCCATACGTTCCAACTTGCGCACAAATTCAGAATACGTCGTCACCTACCATACAAATGTTTGCAAGAAAATATTACATGTATACAACAGAACAAACTCAAATGATGATTTCAGAATTGCATGGGGCACAGTAATTGATTAGCCAATTAATTGATATCGTTGAGAGGGCAAGTTGTTCAGAAAATGGATGGAAAAATTAATTCTGTCCATTTGTGAGTAATCCATTTTGAAGCTTTTTTATTTTATTTTATTTTTTTAATTCTCTCATTTTGAACTTGATGCCTGTAACATGTTCCAAAAGGCTGGGATAAGGGCAGCAAGACTGGGAAAGTTGATTAACATTCCATAGGTGAACAGGTGAGTATAATGAATGTGTATAAAATGAGCATCCTCAAAAGGCTCAGTCATTCACAAGGAAGGATGGAGCGATGTTCATATGAACAACCGTGTGAGCAAATAGTCCAAAAGTTTAAAAAGAATGTTTCTCAAGGTACAATATTAAATTATATATTTAGTGCAGGAGAAACGAAAAGAAGACTATGAGTTATTGTTCACTGCTCATCACCATTGCCACAGCATTGTGTTACTCTCCCGCTTGTTCCTTGTTTGACTTGTCCCGCCAGTAGTTTCTTACAGTCAGTCTTCTGCTTGTAAATTCTACTATGATTTTTGGTTTCTCATTGTTTTTTCTCGGTCTTGTGTAGGATTTTATTCTTTTTTTTTTTTCTTTTTTTTTTTCCACCCTTCCCCACCCCACCAAGAAATGTGTTGTGTGCCCTATGTGTATATTTACAAAGTGTATAGTGCAAAACTAGTAAAGTGAGTAAGAGGAGCGACCAGCGGGGCCTCACCCAACCCGGCGGGTGTAGGTGGCACGCCCGCCCCCCCATGCACCCCCCAACCCCCCGACCCGCCCCCCACCCCACCCATCTGGCACCACGATAGGCACCGGCCACCGGAGCCCGCCCGGGGCGCCAGGAGTTCTACCGGAGTGGGGCAGGCCTCAAACCCCCGACCGGCCCCCGGAGCCCGACGCCGGGCCGGGGAGGGAGCCCCAGGCCCAGGGAGAGGGAGGGGGAGGGGGCGGGGGGCAGACAGGGAAGGGGGGAGGGGGAAGCGGGGAGGAGACGACAAGAAGGCGAAAGGGCGGCTGCAGGGCAGGAGGGGGGGGGGGGGGGGGGGGAGAGAAGGGAGGGCGACAAGGGAAAAGGGACCGGGAGGCAGAGGAGGATGGGCGGGGGGAGGCGAGGAGGGAGAGGCGACGGGGGGGAGGAAGGGGGAGGGGAGAGGGAACCACAGGGCACACCAGAGGCCCACCCGCCCCGAACCGCGCCGCCGGGCACGGAGCAGCGGACCGCGCCGGGACGGCACCGCCCCGGGCACCAGGGAAAGCACCCCAACACCGCACCCCACAGGGGGCCCAGGGAGCGGTGTAGGATTTTATTCTGTTTTGTATTTGAGTTGACCCATCTGACAATCAAACTCTGCTAAACAATGTCACTTCAGGACTGATACCATCTTTTCACAATCTCCATACTGTATCTTTTACATGGTTGGATGAAATACAGTAGCCAGTCTAATCTGTAATCTCTAAGAACCTACTGTCTTCTCCACTGAGCTCCCACTACCACTCTAGCAGTATCAAGTTTCACATACCAGAATGGGTGAGGCAGGAAGTCAGGCAAAGTGATGGCAACAATGTCATTAGTCAGCACCAGACTCTTAATCGGAAACCAAGTCAATATATTGATGAGAAAAGCCTGAAATGAAGCACGGGTTGCCACCAGTGTATGACTGTGTCTGTCCTAGTGACATGTTGAACCCTTGTGCTGACATCATCAGGGGACTGAATACAGCCTGAATAACAGCACTCATGATGAAACATTCCATACTGATATATTTCAAATGAAGGCCAGAAAGTTGTCATTATAATATCTATATTTTCTTCTCTAAACTTAGCAGATGAAATGTCTCTCTTCTGATTTATATCCTACCTGTGTGCATAACCACTAATTATATAAAACATATTGACAAGGCGGGGTCAAGTAGGACTCAGACGCAGGCGTAAGGTAGGCCACCAAGGCAGCAGGTTTATTTCCGGCCAACAGTGGTCTCCTCTCAAACTGAGAGGAGAACAGGGAGGGGAAAAAGTGGAGAACAAAAAGCGCTCCACTAGGGAGGAAAAAACAGGCAAAAGGTACTGGGGACAACAGAAAGCGCTCCGCTAGGGAGGAAAAAGGGCACAAGGCAAAAGGGGTAACTAAAGGCGCTCCAAAAGGGAGGAAAAGGCACAAAAACAAGGCAACAACGCTAGGCAACATGAACGAGGACATAAGGACTGTGGACGCTTCCATGCACTGACGGTGTGTGACACTTCGGCCACGAGGAGAGAATTCAGGTGGCTTTTATGTCCGGGTTGATTAGGAACAGGTGGTAGTGATCATGGGCGTGGACCGGTAATCAGTGAGGCTGCAGGAAGGGTAAGTGACCTGGGGTGAGAGTGGAGTCAGGACTATCAAAATAAAACAGGAAACATGACTATGACAATAAAGGCCTGTCACGCAGGTGGCGGCGTGACAGTACCCCCCCCTCAATGGCCGGCTCCTGACGGCCATCCGACCCAAAGAGTCCAAAAACAAGGGCGGGCGGAAGGGGGCACGGAGGTGGGAACACGGCCCACCCATCCGTACAGACAAAAAGCAGTTCAGGAGGGCGTCCGCGAAGCCCGACGAGAGAGTCCCAGCGGGGCCAGTCAGGAGGGCGTCCTCGACGCCCAACGAGAGGTGAAGGCAGCCGCAGGGCTTGCGCCGCCGGGACTTTGAGCGATGCCTGGCGAGGTTCCGGAACTTTGGGCGGCGCCCGGCGAGGTTCCGGAACTTTGGGCGGCGCCCGGCGAGGTTCCGGAACTTTGGGCGGCGCCCGGCGAGGTTCCGGAGCTTTGGGCGGCGCCCGGCGAGGTTCCGGAGCTTTGGGCGGCGCCCGGCGAGGTTCCGGGACTTTGGGCGGCGCCCGGCGAGGCTCCCGGACTTTGGGCGGCGCCCGGCGAGGCTCCCGGACTTTGGGCGGCGCCCGGCGAGGCTCCCGGACTTTGGGCGGCGCCCGGCGAGGCTCCCGGACTTTGGGCGGCGCCCGGCGAGGCTCCCGGACTTTGGGCGGCGCCCGGCGAGGCTCCCGGACTTTGGGCGGCGCCCGGCGAGGCTCCCGGACTTTGGGCGGCGCCCGGCGAGGCTCCCGGACTTTGGGCGGCGCCCGGCGAGGCTCCCGGACTTTGGGCGGCGCCCGGCGAGGCTCCGGGACTTTGGGCGGCGCCCGGCGAGGCTCCGGGACCCTGGGCGGCGCCCGGCGAGGCTCCGGGACCCTGGGCGGCGCCCGGCGAGGCTCCGAGGCGAGAGGCGGCAGCCGACGAGGTTCAGGAGCGAGAGGCTGCAGCAGACGAGGTTCAGGGGCGAGAGGTTGCAGCAGACGAGGTTCAGGGGCGAGAGGTTGCAGCAGACGAGGTTCAGGGGCGAGAGGTTGCAGCAGACGAGGGTCAGGGGCGAGAGGCTGCAGCAGACGAGGGTCAGGGGCGAGAGGCTGCAGCAGACAAGGTTCAGGGGCGAGAGGCTGCAGCAGACGAGGTTCAGGGGCGAGAGGCTGCAGCAGACGAGGTTCAGGAGCGAGAGGCTCCAGCAGACGAGGTTCAGGAGCGAGAGGCTCCAGCAGACAAGGTTCAGGAGCGAGAGGCTCCAGCAGACGAGGTTCAGGAGCGAGAGGCTCCAGCAGACGAGGTTCAGGAGCGAGAGGCTCCAGCAGACGAGGTTCAGGAGCGAGAGGCTCCAGCAGACGAGGTTCAGGAGCGAGAGGCTCCAGCAGACGAGGTTCAGGGGCGAGAGGCTGCAGCAGACGAGGTTCGGGGTTCTGAGGCCAGTCCGACCCTTCACCCCAGTCGCCACGGTCCAAAGCCATCAACTCTTTTATCTCTGCAATGACTCGGGCGATGTCTTCAAGCCTCTGCCAGGTCTCCAAGTTGGACACTCCCGCTGGGTCCATGCTGGCCGAAGTGTACTGACAAGGCGGGGTCAAGTAGGACTCAGACGCAGGCGTAAGGTAGGCCACCAAGGCAGCAGGTTTATTTCCGGCCAACAGTGGTCTCCTCTCAAACTGAGAGGAGAACAGGGAGGGGAAAAAGTGGAGAACAAAAAGCGCTCCACTAGGGAGGAAAAAACAGGCAAAAGGTACTGGGGACAACAGAAAGCGCTCCGCTAGGGAGGAAAAAGGGCACAAGGCAAAAGGGGTAACTAAAGGCGCTCCAAAAGGGAGGAAAAGGCACAAAAACAAGGCAACAACGCTAGGCAACATGAACGAGGACATAAGGACTGTGGACGCTTCCATGCACTGACGGTGTGTGACACTTCGGCCACGAGGAGAGAATTCAGGTGGCTTTTATGTCCGGGTTGATTAGGAACAGGTGGTAGTGATCATGGGCGTGGACCGGTAATCAGTGAGGCTGCAGGAAGGGTAAGTGACCTGGGGTGAGAGTGGAGTCAGGACTATCAAAATAAAACAGGAAACATGACTATGACAATAAAGGCCTGTCACGCAGGTGGCGGCGTGACACATATCACCCTTGATTTCAAGTTTCCGCCTCATCACTCAATCTGACACTCTTTTCAATTCCAGGACATTCAGAACAAACTCTTCGATGAAAAGGTATATATTCAGTGCCACCTAGTGGTGAACTAATAGAATGCAACGATTCTAAGCACGCACACTACGGTGCCTCAGAGAGATCACCCTTTGCAAGCCTGACATCAATTACTACGAATATTTTTTTTGGAATGAGCTAGGGAGCGAGCAAATTGTGAGCAGGAGCTCACGTGAACTGCAAACAAGAGTGGCTAGAAAGAACTAACTAGTATGGCTAACGAGAGCAGCTAGCGGCAAAGCTAACAAAAGTTAGCAGGAGCAAAGCAGAGGAAAACAAGCTGCGCCGTGGAAACCTGAATCACTGGACTCGGCGACAACCACCTGCAGGCTACACCTGTGGAATATAAGCAGAGGTCGACCCATTGGGTCTGACACAAGCTGCAAGCACCACCAGAGGCAAACTACATTCACAAAGTTCCTTTGGGTGTTTGTAGCAGAAAGATAGCGGCGAAACATGTCAGGATCTTGTAAGGTGCGGTATCTAATATAATTAGCAATTACAAGACCTGTGATTATATAAACTCTATGTTGATGTGATAGAACATATTTTTTGTGCATATTTTTGAAATGAATACTGTGTTTTTAAACTGTAATAATTAACACTTCAACATTAGATGGTACTAAAAATTACATACTGTCCCTTTTAATTAACTGCACTACATAGACTTCATTTTTTCACCCAGTCCAGAGAAAACATTTCATTCCACAATATGCTTCTGAAATTCTTTGTTGGAGGTTTGACATGTGTTGCCGTCCAAGTATTTAGATCCATCAGCAAATCCAGCCATTAACAATAGTACTTATGATGATTTATTTTTACAAGACAGATTGAATGCTAGTGGGAAGGTAGAAGCACATCTTTGAGGGCCAGACATAAATAATTGAAAATGTTACTCTAGATCTGTAATGTGGAATGATTTAACAGAGTGGTGGGGCAAAATAAAGACAGCACAGGATGGCACTACCAGGGTCCCACATTGAGCGGCCACCATGGGCAAGGTTGTGTTTGCGCTGTCAGAACCATTACTGGACCTTTATATTCATGGTATAGTGTTCCCTCTCTATAACGTGGTTCACTTTTTGCGGCCTTGATGTTTTGCAGATTTTAAAGTGCAATTCTGTATGCATTTTTTTTTTTTTTTTTTTTTTACAGTAATGTACCTATTTTATTAAATTTATGAAGGTTTAAACATTGTGAGAAATGTGAGAAAATTCAGTTGAAGCCGAATTCAGGATTAAATACATCATAATCAAGTTCATTTCTGAAATTGGCTCAAATTTGGGGCCAACATTTGTAATATACGGCTGTCCAACACAGTGACAGATTGACCCCAGACCACTGGACCAACATTAATTTTGGACCCTGTATACTTGGTTATGTGTAGGATTATTCATAGCTTTGGACCTTTGAATGTATATCACATGCATTACAAGTTGATGCTTTGCGAAGTGGGATTTATGGGTTATGTTTTAAGTCAGTGGTTCTCAAATATACCACAAATAATACCACCACAAAACATGATGTACTGTAGCTCTGAAAGTATCATCGTAATGACCAACATAAAATAACATAACTTAAGTATCAAAGTAGGCCCAAGTGTTCATCAAAAACAAGGCAGTGCTTTTATTCCTAAAAAGTACTGGCTTTAGTTCAGGTGCTTCTACTCAACTGGCAGATAGACAAGCTCGTCTCCACCTGTTGAGTAGAAGCAGCCTACCTGTGGCTAAAGCCATACTGTTTAATGGTTTTTACTTTATTCACCGAAGGGATTGTTTCAGGCACTAGAACAGATCTATAGGAAAGCATTGGAATTCTGCAGCTGATTCAATGATTCCATGGAATATTTCTAACTACAAGAGATAAAAAATGATGACTTTGGTCTCTTGGAGAAAAGCAAACAGTAGGAGGGGCATAGCTCAAGGTGTGGCAGAGGTTGTGAGTTCCTTCCCCAACTCTTGAGTGACATTTCTTTCTTTTTTTTAATTTTTTTTTATTTTACTCTCTTCCTCGTGTAAATCTTAGCCTACTCTAAAATCGAGTCAAGTTGGTCTCTCTCTAGAGTCAGTTTTACTCTAAAGAATTTACTGTGTGGATAAAATGCATTCTGATGTTTGAATAAATTTCATGTTTTAAACATAAAATTCATTTGTATTAATCAAGTGTTTTTTTTTTTTTTTTGCCGACTACTACATAGAGCATCATTATCACTAGTATTCTTCCACATTTTGAGAATCACTGCTGAGCAATGATCCTTTCATAGGCATTACTGGTGTAGCTATTCACTCGCCTGATTTCTGCCTAGCAACCAACTAGTAGCCTCACCCAAAATCAGGGATTATTGTAAGGGCTAAGCTCCAGCTCCTCGTCAACCAAAATAGGATATGCGGTATAGAAATGAATGAAATATTATAATAATTGTTTTCCATAGTCAATGACGATATAGCATAAAATCGTAATAAATTGGAGGTCAACAAGGTGTTTGGTGTCTGTGCTCTGAGTAACACGCTTACCATTCGGATCAGTTACTTGCACGGGGTAATTGGCTTCTAACGACTGCGACAGAGAAAAAGGAAAGACCAGTTAATAATAGAAAGATAAATCAAGCTAAAAATAAAGAAGCCTTTTGTGGAAGCTTAAAAGGTAGCCTGACACACATACTAAGCCATCAACTATGGGAGAAAATAACTGCAAAGACAGAATGTAACTCCAATGGAAGGAACAAAGGGTAAACTACATAAAGAAAACAATATATGAAGACAGTTGACACATAACGCTAAAGGAGAGAATGAATGAAAAAAGTACTCACAATTTCTGCCACGAAAGTGGTGGTGTCGGTGTCCTCCACTGGCTCTGAGCTGATTCGGTCTGCTTCCAAACACAAAGGGATTTGTTAGGGTAGTGGACACTATTTCAAATTTGATCAACTGCATATACAGAGCCCCCCTGAGATACAAGTTTAATTTGTAAACTTAATATATTGAAACAAGAAAAAACAATCCCCCGCACACTGATTAGGCCTTCATTAGGCCTAGATTTAAAAGGAACTGCAAGATCTCCACTTGCAAATGATGTAACGTTGGCCGCTGAGACTACCTTTTACCAATCCACACCCATAGTTGTGCCATGGTCCGGGGGGGTCTTTCAAAAATATATGAAGATAATCACAATTTGTTCAATTAATTGATATCTACAAAGATTCAAAGGGATTGATGCGTACGGTTGTCATAATGTGAGGACATCCACCACGCACGCTAGTGGAGCTCAGAATCTGTCTCGATCAAATTGACCAAAATCGTGTTTCACCACTTGCTCACAACCTAGACCTGTAAAGTACATAAGTAGATGATAGTACATTCGATTTGTTAGTTTCTTGAATTATGGCATCACGATTAAATGGAAAATAATAATAATAATAATAATAATAATAATAATAATAATAATCAGAAGATAATATCTGTTGTTCATACATTTTCTATACTGCCAATCCTGTCTTTTAGGTACCATACAATCTTTTTTTATGCACAAAAGCCTATTACTGCTGGACACAATGGACGGATTACCACTCAATCGAAGGGCAATAGTGAATGTGCCATTGATTGTGAAACAAGCCCATAGTGCATTAACGTCAGCTATGTGAATGACTCTATTAATCTATTGATGTAAATTTATACACTTGTATACTTACTTACAATGTTTTGCTTTGCTCTTATTTTATTTATCTTACTCTTTACTGCATGATGTTCCATATTTCATGTTTCATGTACAGCACTATATACAGCAACGCTTGTTTTAAAGTGTTTTATAAATAAAGTTGAGTTGAGTATTATTTATATACGTTAGCAACTTAGCAGCTGTTAATTGGCCGCGGCCGCCGTCATTTATACCGTAAAAAGTCTTCTTTATGGTGTTTGTCGGTTATTAAATTCAACTGTGTAATATCTATTAAACCGTAGCAGCACAAATGACCAAAACAGATTATTTCCACCACATTTTGCGTGTGGTAACAGTTAGCATCTTCTGATTCAGCCACCATGTACAAAGTGCTCCATTGGCTACACATTGATTCCTCTTTTAGTAGCCTTGATAGCCTCTTCTCGTTGTGGCAGCTGGTCCACAACAGCTGTCAATCATTGTTCAAGTGTGGCGTTTGCCATTTACTCAAAGAGGGAGATGCGTTTTCTATCATGCCAAAATGGCTGCGCTAACTGCCATTTTGGGACGCGCGATGTCAACGTCAGGATCTCTATAGTAGCTACGTTTTATCAAAGGAAATCAAATCACACACATGCATAGTGCAAATTATAATGATGACAAGCATCAAAAAAAGTGTCCAACTCCTGTCAATTTAGAATGTCATATAATCAGATAACCATGACAAAATTTTCAAAACTGAACATACAATGAACAGAGCATAAAACAATTAACCAATAAATGCTACTCAATAAAAGAGTGAATGAAAAAGAAGCAGCTTTATCAAATCAAAAATATTGAGACCAAAAAAAAACAACAACAACAACAACAGACATCCATATCCCATCCTACATGCACAATGCTGAATCGTCCAATCAGCTCGAAGTATTGTACAGAATGTTCCGTCTTTCCCGAGCAAATCACCTTTGATTAGTCCCGGATTGATATTGTGGAGAACTCCCTTGAGTGACTCACAATATCAATCTGGCTACAGCCAGGTTATCTGTCGCGTGCTGCTGCAACCTGCCTCAGCGTCTTTGGGCCCCTTTCCTCCACTGAAAAGCTCTGTAATTTTGGCTGCACTTTCCTGGAGCTTTTTTTTATTTTCTTCCATCTTAATTTCTCTGCACCACCCATTTCCTTCTCACCTGCCTTCTTTCTTTTCGACATTTCTCCTTCGCTATCTTTCTATAGTAGCAAGCTACTACAACTATTAGTGCCCGCTGCTTATTATTGGTCACAAAGCGACAATCCGACGAAGCATATGGTCACTTGGTTAGCTCTGAGTTTGCGTCTGACGCTGACTTGGGCGAGTCACTTCGCCAGGCGCCAGCCGTGTGTCCTACTCGCAAGTGCCGGCCTGTGAGCACGGCCGTTGGGCTTGTTGCGGCTTTGTTTACATTTTGACCGATAAACCCATATTAGGCGATAACTCGGTGCCTTGGCCTATATTTATAAAATAGCACATCTTAGGGATGCGTCGATTTATCGGCCCTGATTTCCTTAATTTTGGAAGATCTGTGAGCAGCCGATCCCTTAAAAATAAACCGATCTTTTCCACCAATCTCATCTACCTCCTCAGAGGTCTGGAAAAGTCAGCCACTGTCCTCTTCTGCTGAGATGACTAATAGGATTTTCATTTTTATTTGGGAGAACTACCTCATGTGCAGTTAAGACAACCCATTTGTATTATTTCGCCGAAACTGTTCAATGTTTTCCAATGAAACAAGATTGGAACACTGAAGGTATATGCTGCTTGTAATGAAAAAAATAAAAAAATCGGTATCGGCAAAAATCGGTACCGGACATTTTAAAATATCGGGGATCGGTGATGGGCCTGAAAAATCGGTGCACCATTAGTACAAATATTTTCTTAAAAGATTGCTGTGTATTGGAAAAAAAACGGGGCGCAAAAAAACAAATGTAATAATAATAATAATAATAATAATAATAATAATAATTATTATTATTATTATTATTATTATTATTAGTAGTAGTATTATCCATCCATTTTCTTGACCGCTTCTTCCTCACAAGGGTCGCGGGGGGTACTGGAGCCTATCTCAGCTGGCTTTGGGCAGTAGGCGGGGTACACCCTGAACTGGTTGCCAGCCAATCGCAGGTAATTATTATTATTATTATTATTATTATTATTATTATTATTATTGCTATTGTTATTGTTAATACTACTACTACTACTACTACTACTACTACTACTACTAATAATAATAATAATAATAATAATAATAATAATAATAAGCCGATCCAAATCGGACTTGGACAGCCCACAGCCGTTCAGAATTTTTCCCCAAAGTCCCAATGGTCAGTCCGCGCCTGTTGCATGTAATTCAATATGCAAAACAGGGAAACATTAGTCTGTGAAATGACAGTGTGATGTTGACAAAAAGGTTAGTGCAGTCATTGCATACACATTAAGCATTGTGAAGTATTGTGATAAAAAAAAATCACAGGTTGTGGTTTAATTGTAACACTGCAACCTGTCACATACATAGGCTTGCTGACTCCGCTCTCGTTCGCAGTGATTGTTAAATACAGTTAAAGCTGATGAATTGATTGATAATTTCTCTTCAATGTCATAGCACACAGTACAAATGGATTTTCCTCCCTGATTACAGAGGCAAAACAGAATCTCAAAAATGCAACTTTCTTGGTCTGTATATTGCTTTACTATCGATCATTAGTTTAAATATTATCATCATAATCCATGGTTGTGAGCACTTGGTTTATTAAAATAAAATAAGGGAGATTATGTCGAATGACAAGGTGAGGTGTTTTCTGAAACATGATGCCATGTTTGGAGGACAACTTCTAAAATCATAAAGCAACTGTCCAGGACTCATTAATTTGAGCATGCATGCAAATGAAAAACGGCATGGGCAACTGTGTTGTGTTTACAGCAGTGTGGTTTGTCTTGATTGAATCTATCAAGACACTTCCACAAAGTAAAGGTGAGAGTGGTTGTTATAGTTTGAAAGGAAGACGTTAATTACAGGTCTGTCACAAGACATGTAAAACATTTTACTGCATGAACGTTAGCACGCAATAGACTCGTGGGAATGGGACATTTGTATCAGTATCACATTAAACTAAGTTTACATATTTGACCATAAACTCATATACTCTTCCAGCCTTCTATAGATCACAAATATGGTTTACGTCAATGCAATTAATGTGCCAAGAAAACACTTTCTGGCTGTAATATACTTTTAAAAAAGAAGAAGAAAAAAAAGCAACATGCATATAAAAAAAGTATGGCAGCTTTTGGGTGGTATTGTACAGAAGCGCTTCCGTACTATTGCACTTAAGGTGACCAAGCTCAAAGATCATTTTAAACCCTACATCAGTTGAGCATTGTTTCTCCCTTTCTGGGAATGCAAGGACATGCTACTACACGCTCAGGATAATGTTCAAGAGATGAAATACAAACCACATGATCATACATTGCTTATAGGCTGTAATTCCACGTCGGTGAATCTCACTAGTTTACTGTTTGACCACCCATGTCTCCTATAAGCAGTTTGTTTGCAGCCAGCATTGGATGTTATTTTCCGTATAATGTTGCTGCAAGTTGAGAATAAATAAATAAATAAATAAATAAATAAATAAATAAATAAATAAATACATAAATAAATAAATACATAAATAAATAAATAAACATAATGTCTTATAATATATATTATATTTAGATATAATAAATACATAAAATAGATACTTCATTAAATGTTAATTATGTCTCATTAAAATTTTCATTTAAATCTTACATTTAATTTCTATACACTGCACCAAACTTACCATGTAATTACATAATAACTTACCTCGTAGAAAAAAGAAACTCATCACATTATTACATCAACCATTTCACATTAAAACCTGAAATTTATTAATATGCTACCGGTAAGTAAAAATTTGATTACATTGTCACCGGAGAAGCGGAACTCCGTCGTAAACCTGCAGATACCCTTGCATAAGAGCATTGTGCATATTTTGTTGTTGCCTGTCTGACATGTTTTAATAATACAAAATAATGCCTAATTTGAGGCAAAATTTGTTTTATTTTCAAATTAAACATTTTTAGTGAGCTATTTCTCCCATCTTTATCTATCTATCTATCTATCTATCTATCTATCTATCTATCTATCTATCTATCTATCTATCTATCTATCTATCTATCTATCTATCTATCTAATCCATGTACTGTATTGAGTCAAATAGAACTCCATCTATTTTGTATCTTGTACAGTGCCAACAGGTAACACTTGCTACACGTGCTACTGTGTCCTGCTAAAAAGGAATTGGGAAATAATAGAAGTTGTCCCAACTAAATAAAAACTTGAAGTGAGCAGTGGCACTTACCAAATGGTTCTTTACATGTTCTCAAAGTGCTCATTTTTGAAGCCTCTGGAGTTCTCCAGGTCAGTGTTGAGAGTTGAAAAATGTTGACGCCAGCCAGTGGCGGCACGGTAAGCAGAGTGGGGGGGACAAAACAGGTAGGTCGCGTCGATTTAATGCTGCGTTCAAGGACTTCTCAAAAATGTTAACAGTGTAACTTGGTGGGAGGGTCCTTTAAAGAAAACCTGCCCAGTACTATTGGATTCCAGGATTCCTCCTTACATTAAAGAAACACGCGCCTATGGGGCTCCTTTTGTGTTGTTACTTTATGTTACAATTAAATATCATTGTAAAATATTTACAATACATCCCCAAAACAAATACATAGCTTAACAAGGAGAGTTAATTTACAAGGGTTGGGTCCTCCTTTGCTGACAGTGTTCTGTAATTACATATTCACAGTAAATATTTGTATGAAAACATTTTCGGGGCCACAAATAAAAAGCAATCAAATGAAACACGCTGAGTGCTGTCATGCGGTAACTGAGTGTGATATTATGTGCCTCCTGCAATTATTCCAGTCCGCTGTGCGTCCTTCAAACATAATCCGAGGACACTGTACTGCATTTCATAAATTAGATACAAACACTTTCCAAAAGTTCTAATCTTATAAGACATTGATGACAATAACCATTAGGTAAATGTTCACCAAAATAAGGCTCTTTCACCTTGCATAAGAGTGTAAACGTAAATATGTTTTATTAAAATATGAGCAAAAGCAACAGACATTCCAGGTGCATCTTTGCCTACATGTTATACAATGACTGGACAGTGAAGGTTGGAATGTGTCATTGTTTAATGTATTATTGTGCAGCAGAAATGTAGTTAGTGTACAGTGAAGAACTAGTTACAGTTGTTACTGTACTTCACTGAGGGCAGAGGCAGGTGAGGAAACTCACAGGTGAACAGCTTCAGGGAACTGAGGAAGCCACGCATTCTTTGCGTGTGCCTACATGTTGGTGTTTGCTGACTTTTTATTTTTTTATTTTCACTCTACAAACTTTTTATGGTGCTTTTACATCTGAAATGCAGTTTCCTTTATTTATTTATTTATTTATTTATTTATTTATTTGTTTGAGGAACGAGCAAGGCCTAAATGCCGAATAAATTAACACATAACCGGTTCTCTTTAAATTTGGTGGGCAAAAAATGTTGATTAAAATATCCTTTTTAATGAAGTGATTAATCGTGAATCGTGATTAATCAAAATTCTAAGATGTGATTAATCTGATTACTGCTATTTCATGAGTATAATATTTTTTTCACCATTAAAACCCTGATGTATATGATCTGGCACATGCCATGCACGGATAATCCATTAGAGGGCAGTATCACCCAGTTGATGGCTTTTGCAGCAACCTTGCAAGATTGCTCAAATAAGGGTTGATCTCAAATGAGGTCATGTTTTCTCATTTATATGCATGAGGTCCAGGCAGTCGGACAAACTCACTGATCTGAATATATGACTGGATAGCCGATAGGCCAAGACTTTTGAAGTCGCGAGGCCACCATACTGCTCCTCCTAAGAAACGTTTCTTGGCATGGATCCTATACATTTACAGTATCGTAATTGGAGAATATTTGAGATCGTACTCAGTAGAAACAGCATGATTCATGGTGTTTTAAATTTGTCAAACATAAACAAGAGGTCTACAAACATTTTCCAACTTGCCTTTAATACATGTATAAATTATATGCTTAATGGTATTTACAGTAGGAAATTTTTATATTTTTGTTATTAAAAAATTATAACTGTAATTCAACAAAAGTTGCCTCTGCCAAATCTAATATTGGGGTCTAAGGAACTGAGCGATAAAAGAAAAAAAGGGGGTCTTCAAAGCAGCACCACTTGTTTGTTTTTTTTTTTTTTTGTTTTTTTTTTTTTTTTTAAATTCTTATTATTTTTATTTTACTGTATTTTGATTTTTTTTTACTTGTTAAAAAATAGTGACCACCTCAGCAAAAAAAAAAAAAAAAAAAAAACCCACAGCCTGCCCCCGCAGTCCAGACTCATACTAACTGCCTACGAACTGTATATGTTATATGTCTCATCTGTACATATAGGCTACGTAGTAGACAGTCTGCTCGCGAGGTAGGAGGAGCAAGATGGCCGCCCTGTGACTTCTACGGCTTGCACGGGCGTGTATGTGCTATCGGCTATCCAGTCATATATACAGGTCAGTGGACAAACTACACAGCTGCAACACACGTGTGCGCATCATTTTAGAAGCGAATGACGTCACAGGTGTGAAATTTGAACATGGATCAAACGACAAACACACTTTGGAACATGTATGCATGTAGCAACTACCAAGGCTAGCACTGAGAAAGCCAATAACAATACCTGCACAACACTGCAGTCGCTCATATTGGATCAAGATTTTCAGCTGCTGGCCCATTTCCACCAACGAAATGTATAGAGCACATATAGATGACTTCGGTGACATTTTTTTACATCAATGACTGCAGTTTACGTGCCTGAAGCCAGCGTAAACATTCCTCTGGATTCTTCTTGGAAAGTCCCTTCATTCGATCACAGCTACAACATCGGCAGTCATATAGCGGCAGACATCAAAGCAGCAGAGGTTTGTTGTAACCATAAGGACATTTATGGTGAAATAGCGAGTCAATTTACAAGTTTCGCCTTGAACGAATACAGTGCCATGCCTGTGTAATGCTCCCTTCCTTGTCTGAAACTCAAATGACCACCGCACATGCGTAGGGCGCCATTCTAAAAATAGTAGTTTGGGCGTAATTGTGAACAGCCCTATTGAGAAAGGAGAGATGCCTATACTTATTAATAGAGGGAAATGTTCAGATTTTTGGAAACATTATTAGTTTATGTCATGTCTGTTAGTGTTTATTATTGAATTTTTGACAGTTATAGGCCTAAATGTACAAATTTAAAGCATTGTGACCGGATGTATCAAATATGGTACAAATCAAGTCATATTTCGTCACCCTCTTAAAATAATTACCTAAGTTATTTTTTTGCAAAAAAAAAAATGCCTAAATCATCTCCTCACGTTGCAAATGGTTACATTTTTGTGTTTCCTGAAAATCTGAAAAAATTACTTAGGCGATTATTTTAAGAAGGCGTCGATGTGGAAGTTGATTTAAAAAAAATGTTTTTTGTTCATTCAAAAGGACCAATAAATACTTTATTTACAAAGAATCAGAATGTTCTCTCATATATTTTATGGTTCAGGCTTTATAGGGTTTTAATTGCACACTGCACAGCACTTTCAGTTGCATTCATGAAAAGTGCTATATAAATAAAGTTTGATTTGAATTGATTCTTAACATGCTATGCACAATTCTCTCGAGTTACTCATCCCCATTGAAATGAATGGAAATATGCCAATAATCCACCAACAACTTTCTAAATCAAGAAATTAGCACTCTTGTTCTCCATGAAAACATAGATAGCATGTAAAGAATTAAACAATTGAATTGCAATCCTTTGTCATGTGTGGAGTTCTTTACATTTTATAGCACATACGCCTAAAAATTCCTTTTTTCCCCCACTGTATGAGACAGTGTGTATGAACATTAAAAGTGCAATTATCAAAGGAATCGGATTCCCTGAAAAAAGGTTTAATTAAGCCGATGAAGTATCAATATGATGACATACTCTTTTTGTACAATCATCACCGTGACGACACTGTTCATGTTGGACTAGTTTCCTGGTCCGTGTTACAACACGCAATATGTCACAGCAATGAAGTGGACTGCACAAAAATCACCAATATAGTCACATACAGCACATGTATGTTTGATTCTTTATTGGCGTTAACCTTTTTTCAGGGAATCAGAGTCCATTGATCTTTGCATTTTTAATATTCATACACAATGCCTCATAAAATGAAGGAAAATGAATTTTGAGTTGTATTGCTTTTAAAAATCATGTATATGTGTACAGCTCATAGATTAAGAGGTTGTTTACATTAGACTGTATTTACCATAAAATATTCCATACAAAACTTTAAAAGACGTTGATTTGACTGCTTATTATGGTAATAGGACAGCAGTGCTTAACATTTGTTTTCATTACCATACTTCCCATCTAAACACTGGAAAAAAAATAAAAATAATAATACACCCGTATGACTTCACAAATTTGCATTTGAACACATTTCCAATAGATGTCAGATACCAAGGCTGCACTGTGGCATCCAGAGCACAAAAGGCCGAGCAGAGGAGACAGAAAAAGTGTGCTCTTCTTGGCACTCGCTTCGAAGAAAACACAAGATGTGGGACAAGAAGGGTCCTATGGTTGGCTGTAGGCAGTGGCGGAGCCAGACTTTTATAAATAGGGGGGCCATGGGGGGGGCCCAAGGACACTTCATCCAAAGATGATGCCAAATTTATTTTCATGAAAATGTATTTCATTCGGACTCTCTAAATGTTGAAATATATTTAAGTAAATATTAAACACACAGGAGATTTTTGAACATATCGTGCCATTTATTAACAAAGTACAAAATGTACAAAAAATAATTTCAGTCTATGAACAAATAACAATAATAGTATTGGTGTGTAACGTGAAAGAACTTGCACGCACAAGAAAAAAAAAAGAACTTGCATGCACACACACAGATACTGTATTCATGCAATTACTTAAAAAAAAAGAAAAAAAGAAAAAAAAGAAAAGTAGCAAGTACTCTTATCAACATACCATTATAATATGAACATGTGCAAATTTGTATTACAGTCCTGTCTAAGTGCCAAACTACCTTAATACAGGCTCAGAAAAGCATAATCCTTCGGTTGTTGTGTGTCGTAGCAAAATGTTTTAGAAATTCATCCATGTTGAGGGCCTGAGCCCTCCTTGATTCGATACTGAGAGTTCCGAGGTGACTTAACCTGTCATCAGCCATTGTTGTCCTGAGGTGAGTTTTAATGAGTTTTAAAGCAGAGAAGCTTCTTTCACAGGAAGCAGTGCTGAGCGGCGTGACAACAGCAATCTTGCAAAGTCTAAATAGCTCAGGAAAATTGTCTTTGTAAGGTTCAAGAAAAAGAATAAAACCAAGCAAAGTAGATGGTCTGTCTAATCCACTTTTCACCTTCCTCTCAAGAAGTCGCTTGGCTTGGTGAACCTCATGTTGGAGATCAACTAGATCTGACTCAAAAATCTTTGCAAAGACAAACAGAGGCTCATTATTTAAGAAGGTTGCACTCTTTGGGTTTAGTGACTGTATGCCTTGCATAATCTCACAACTTTTCTTTGAAAAACGCTTTTTCAACTCAGTTGTTAGACAGTCAATCACTTGATAAAAAAGTGCTCTGGGGAAGCCCTCCTCATCCAAATGTCTCTGTCCTACAGTGCTGATCACCAGTGAGTCAATAAACCTTGAGCTTAGTCTAGGATGTCTTTTGTGTCTTTGTCCACCAGTTTTGCACTGCTCAGCAAGCTGCTCAACTTCATTGCACAGTTCACTGAAGTAATTTTCATTTCTGTTGTCCTCAAAGGTGTCTGTAAGGGAGCCTATAAGATCCACAGCTTTTGCTAGGTCAAGAGTGCTGGACTGGAGCATGTCTGAAAGACATTTGGCATCCCCAAGCACTTTGCAAAAGGTGACCAAAAGCCTTATGAACTGCAAGTCTATCTGTGACAGAAGACCCCTTGCTTCCACAGATCTTTCACCGTGTTTTTCAAATGCAAGATCCTGTAACAATCTCAGGACTGCTGGGAGCCTCTCTCTCTCAAATTACGGCATGCCCACCTTGTGTCTGAAAGTGCCTGTAGCTCCCTGGGCTGCTCCTTTGGATACAGCTCTTTCTGTACTGCAAGCCACTTCAGATGCACATAAGAGCCAGATACAAAATTATACAGCTACTGCAGAAGTGCAAAAAATTCTTCAGCCTCAGGCACTGCTTTTGTGGCATCAACAAGAACTAGATTCAAGCAGTGTGCATTACAGTGAACATAAAATGCAAATCTGGCATCACTTTTAATTCTGGCAGC
The DNA here is from genome assembly GCF_051991245.1 of Festucalex cinctus. Classification (NCBI taxonomy): domain Eukaryota; kingdom Metazoa; phylum Chordata; class Actinopteri; order Syngnathiformes; family Syngnathidae; genus Festucalex; species Festucalex cinctus. Next base: position 22,254,208 of record NC_135424.1, read on the forward strand.
TACACCAGAATTTTTCCCACTCATGACGGACGCACCGTCATACCCTTGTCCCACAAGGTTATTTCTATAGTCCAGACCATGTCTCTCTAGACAATTGATAATCATCTTACAGAGACCTTCTGCATGAAGGCTTTCAGCTGCCTGGAAGCATAGGAAGCTTTCGTGGACGTCACCACTGTAATAATACCTTATAACCAACGACAATTGCTCCTTTTTTTGCAGATCTTTTGTTTCATCTGCAAGCACACTGAACACTTGATTCTCTTTCACTTCTTGCATGATTTTACTCTGTACCATCTCAGCCAAGCTCTGAAGGATTTCATTTTGGATTTGGTGACTCGTGTATTTTGCATTGCCACACGCATTTAGCCTTGTTTCAATGAATTTGTCATGCTTTGCTATTTCATTCAGTATAGCCAAAAAGTTTCCCTTGTTCTTACTATCCTCAGACTCTCGATGACCCCTCTGTGCTATATTTTGTGTTGCAGTCAAAAGAAGAACATTTGCTATTGTTTTCACATAATGTTGATTTTCTTCCACTTTCTTTTTTCGATTCACATTCATAGAATTTAACATGTTTGTGTTCATTTCAGTAGCCATTTTATGCTGACTCCATGCGTACATTGCATTGATATGCTGCTCGGACTTTGAATGGAGCTTAAACCCTGACTCCTTGCACAATGCCTTTTTCCAGTTGGAGAAGCCACACTGTGATGTGAAGGCAGAGTCTGGTACATTAGGCAGGGAAAAGTGTCTACAGCCAAAGCAGTAGCAAGAGTCATGAAGGATTGAGTATTCCAGCCAAGAATTGTTTCTGTACCAGGAGCTGTTGAATGACCTCCTCTTTGTTCCATGCTGAATTCTGGGGAATTTTGTCAGACATGGCTGGACAGGACTCTCATCTTTGGATCGTGAAATATCTAGAATACAAATAAAATGGTCAAGAAAAAGTTAAGAGCTCAAGAAGATTACTCGATAACTTCGGCTAACAAGCCGATTTTTTTTTAGGCAAGAAGCCGTACCACCGGGTCCTGTTGAAAGAGTGAAACAAGACGTGCTGACAACAGCTGACTCTGCAACTGGCTCTTCTACCCCTGCATCATCCATCCTTCCATCATCAGAAGCAGGGGCCTCTGCATTCTCCTTTGATGGTACTACGTTGTATTAAAATAATAATAATAATAATCAGTGTAATCAGAATTTAAAAAACAACAACAACAACAAAAACAATCTTTAAAAACCTGTACACATGATTCATAAACAGCAATTCAAAGTGTCTCAAATTAACGGAGCATGAAGATGTTCTTACATTCTTTCTCCTTGTTATTGCTGACGTTACTGCCAACTGCTTGACTCTCTGCCTTATTTGATGGCTTGTTTCGTTTAAGAAACAAGTCATATATTTTCTCTCCTTGTCGTTTCATTTTCCACACAACCTATGAAAAATAAATACATTTATTACTCCAACTACTACTTTATTTAACAACCATATAATTTATTAATGTGATCAATAAATAATAATGTTAATAAATCCTCCACTTCTAAACTAAAAACATTACGGCATAATCATAAGAGAACAAGAATAAATGCAAACGTCTGTTTGAACTTTCAACCATTGGAGGGTGCTATTGTACTGCATAACAACAATGAATTTATTTTTAACTTGTGCAAAACAAGTTCGTTGCTTATTGATGTCTGTCCAAAACAATCTACTTAAAGTAAAAGTTATTTTAAACAGTCACTCACGGCTCACAGGGAAACCAACATGATATAGCCAACCTTGCCAAGTTGCCAAATGCCAACGTGCATTCTTCATGTGCCGGTTCTCTGGAGACTGCGTCTATTAACAGGTGATTCTCCTTCTCCAGACACAGAGTGAGGTGGATTATAATGCTTTGTTGTAAGTAGCGCCAACCACTGTTCAGGAGGGGCATAACAATTAGTAGGCGTCTGATTGAAAAAAAATGCTGGCAGGCTGCATCGGCCAGGCGCGCGACGTCACTGCGCCGGCGCCGTGATATGTCAATCATTTGGCGTCTGCTGGGTCCAATCACATTTCAGCAGGGGCACGTGCCACCCCGGCCCCCCCTCTGGCTCCGCCATTGGCTGTAGGGAGTGCCAAGGAGAAAAATCCATGTCGCTGCTCCTTCACCTGGAGGATTTCTGGATTTCAAAGAGCAAAACACCAGTGAAGGGTGGCTCCCAGCTGATGACCTTACAGTCAACCCAATGGCATTGCTGAAGGGGATGGAGCAGAAATGCCCTGCAAACCAACCATATGTGCTATTAGCTATTTACTAATTATTCAAATGGGGAAAAAGCAAGTATTTAAAAAACAAAACAAAACCCCCCCCAAAACAAAACACGGTTTCTATTCAGAAATAAATACTGTACATGTTGCTATGACAGGATTCCACCACAACTCATTTTTGATGTCAAGTATACGTGATCCTAATATGTATCTTGTATTTCCGTTTTAATGAATGTAGAATGATGAGGAGTGATCAAAAGAAATAAACAGCACTGAAAGGAAGTATCTGCAACTAAAATGGCAGAAGAGAACTTTATTAAATTATTACGTATAGTTTATTGTAGTCCGCCCGCGAGAGGGGAGGAGCAAGATGGCCGTCCTATGGCTTCAACGGCTAGCACGGACGTGTATGGGCTATCCTCCGCTAGCCTGCACGCATGCACCCACTCACGCACACACGCGCACGCACGCACGCTCATACGCACACAAAAACGTCGTAATTCCGTCATTACGTTGAGTGACGTAAGGGCGTTTGTCCAATCAGGAGGAGATACCCAAGCTCCGGAAAGAAGCAGATGATATGGCAGCTTCGAAAGCGACCAGGTGGAACTTGCTTTGTTAACACGGCTAAAGCATTGATTATGAATAGAATTTGACTCCGAGAGGGCGACGAGGCACCTGCTCGAAATGATTTACTTAATTCTTATTTCTGCATTCTCCGGAGCAGTCATTACGTTGATTTTACAGTTCTTGTTGATCTACCGGAGGAGCCCAGAGCCTGTAGAGAGGACGGAGCAGTACGCCAAAGTAGTGCCTGATAACGCGTTGAAGGATTACTTTAATTCCCAGCATGTCGATCCAGGCCAGCTGCAGCAGCAGGATAGCACAGTCTCTATTGGTTCCAAGCAGCAAGAGGCCGCTTCAACCAGACAACAGGAAGCGACTGGGACCGGCGGTAGCCCCAAACAACAACAACAACCGTCGCTGCCTGCGCACAGCGACTCGGTTGATGCTGACAAGCCCGAAACCTGTCATTTCCTCAATGCTATCTTTTTGTTCCTGTTTCGGGAGTTGCGGGACACTCCTGTCGTCAGGCACTGGCTCACCAAAAAGATAAAGGTAGAATTTGAGGAGCTGCTGCAAACGAAGACGGCAGGTCGGCTACTGGAGGGACTTAGCCTGCGAGATATTTCTTTAGGCAATTCTCTCCCCGTCTTTAAGACAGCCAAACTTATGAAGCCGGTGCATTTGAATGAGGACGGCATGCCGGAGGAGCTCAACTTTGAGGTGGACATTGAGTACAACGGCGGCTTCCACCTCGCCATTGACGTGGAGTTGGTGTTTTGGAAGTCTGCTTACCTGTTCGTTAAAATGAGGCGAGTGGTGGGCAAGCTGAGGCTGCAGTTCACCCGCGTGCCCTTCACCCATTGGTCCTTCTCCTTCCTCGAGGACCCACTTGTGGATTTTGAGGTCAAGTCCCAGTTTGAAGGCAGGCCTCTTCCCCAGCTCACCTCCATCATCGTCAATCAACTCAAACGCGTCATCAAAAAGAAGCACACACTACCCAACTACAAAATCAGGTAGGCAGTCAGCATTGTCTTTATCGTTTTCATATGCATCTGATACTCTTCTAACGGGGGTTTCCAAACCTATTCCCATGGCTTGAATGGCACAATAAATAAATAAATAAATAAATAAATAAAAATCGACTGGCCCGGCCTGACTCCTGAAAACCCCTGTTCACAACTGATGTTGATTGAGTCAGTTTGCTATCTACATTATAAATTGATTAATGGGCTGCTCCCTCAAAATTGTGGGCCCGTCTCTTGGCCCCTGCATTGAACAGCTGCTGAATCCCATATCAACATTCAGAACCAAAACAAGAGCAATCTGCCGTAAGATGATTTTTAAAGCATTTATGTGATATACACAATTTGGACCTTGACCCAGAGAATTAAGTGAAGAAAATCATTTTTTGCTTGTAAAAACAAATTCACCACAGTTTTATGAAGAGAAATGTTATGTTAAATTGTAAATATGCATGTTTCCATATTTAGAAAAGCTCTACACTATATAAAACAAATTTATTTTTAGTTTATGCTATTGGCCGCTTAAAAATGGATGGTGGGCAATAAAAAGCCCCGGGCTATTGTTTGGATACCACTGTGTTAAAAGATATACCACATGTTTTGTTGCTAAGGAGTGTTATATGAACCTTGCTGCAAGCTGAATTCTCATATTATTTGTGAGTTCACAAACACCCGAGAATGCATCCTGTAATGAGCCTGCTGATTTTCACCAATTCGAACCACTGGCGGTTTGAACCAATCACAAAGCAACAGTGTGTTTGGGGAACGGGTTATGCGGCTGTGACAAAAACAAGACGTTACAAGGCCCTGGGAAACAAGCTTACCATGGTGAAACTCCGATGGGAGAATGCATGGATCATGCAATTAGTTATTTTCTTGCAGAATTACCCCCAGTTTCTTTTTTGAAAGAACAGTCAGAGGTGCTTCGTGCATTTTTAGCTGGTGAAGATGTTCGTACATGTTCAACATTTTAATTCATTGACAACTTGCCGTGATTGGTCAAAACAAAAGTTTGGGTAGGCGTGCACAAGTTGCTGTATGGCCCCACCAGCTTCAAATATTGTACTGAATGTCCCGCCTTCCCTGAGCAGAACACACTGGATTGGTCCCAGCTTGATATTGTGGAGAACTCCTTTGATTGATTCACATTATCTATCTGGTTCTTGCCAGGCTAGAGTTACTGTTATATTAATGTTAATTCAAACAATAAATAAGCCTGAATGTCTACTTGGCTGTGCTGAATCTTTTTGAAAACTAATGTAGTTGAGACACCCCCCCCCCCCAACATTGTAATTGTGATTTAATATCTGATTTTTTTTTTTTTTTTTTTTTTTTTTTTAATACCTAAAATAAAAGCTGGAATATTGTACTCTGCTTCATATTTTGATGAGAAATTTACTTATTTTTATTTCTTTATTTTTAGAACAGTTGGAAGTCTTTGTAAACAGGCAGTTTTATCGTGTCATTTGGCCTTTGCGCTACAACACAGAATAAGCTTAAGCCTGGTTCACACGGCAGGAGAATTGCCCCGATTTTAGCCCCGAATTTCCCCTCCCGACAATCGTAAGGACGCGCCGAGACGCAAGCGATAATCTTCACAGATAATCCTGCCGTGTGTGTTGTCACCACACACGGCGCCTCCCGATATCGGCGCTCGGAAGGACCCCCGACTTGAAATCGGGCATATCCAACATGTTGGATTTTTGGCCCGACTTTGCTCCATGCAGCTGATTGACAGTGACGTGCAGCCAATCAGAAAGCGAGCCAGCGAGGTAGCTGGTGGGGAATCCAAAATCAAACCAGTCATGAAGCAGCAGAAAGTCCGTGCTCGCGCTATTACACTCTTTTTTTTAATTTTTTTAATTATTTGTAGTTTTTTTTTTAACACACGCACACACATTCTCCACAAATAAACGTGGTCTCCAAGTGGGACGCCAACCCGCGCTGCCAGCACCGAGCCGAGGGCAAGCGATGTCTCGCCAGTGCCCATTTACGCTCCTTTAAAGAAAGACGTTTTCTTTTTATGCTGCTTTTTCAGCTGAAAACCAGGATCGACTCATGTTGACGACTCGGAAGCCATGTTTAATCTCGAGAGGTTTTGCGAGACTTCCCGTCACATTCTTGAATGAACTCGGCTCGTGTGGGGTGTGTTGATTGTGCAGTGTGGCCGCACACCACGCACGGTACGTTCAAAACTGGAACCCCCGTGATTTTTTTCTCTTCACGTGTGATGTCTGTCAAAGATTGGAAATCGGCCGACAATTTTAAAATCTTGCCGTGTGAACCAGGCTTTAGTGTTTTCAACCTGTGTTTTTCTCAAATGCATCACAATTCATGTACCAAACAGTAGTCGAGGATATCATGTGGTTTTTGTTTTTCCCTAATGGCTTTTTATTTGACTTGTTGCCATGAAGCAGCTTGTTCAGCACCCAGGCAACATTTGCTATATACATAGCCTCCCATTGTAGCCCTGCATTGTCCCTCGAGGCTACATGTCTGTTGGGTCCCAACAGTTCTCTGCTCACAGTTTGTTGTTGGGTCTCATTAATAGCTGCATTGTTGAGTGTAAAATGTTAAAGCTTTTTCTACATCATCATGCATGCTTCACCAATACTCAGATGAGTACAAAGAGCCCTGACTTTTTAACTGAGACTGTGCCCATCAGCTTGTGTCTTCCCTTCAGTGTGTTCAGTGTTCACCCCCATTTCTTGAGGGTGGGGAGAGGTGGCGTGGTGGAGGATGACGCCATGCTCGTCCCCACGGACATGTCGTGTTGTGTTAGCGATAAGCTTTACACGATCAGGATTTTTGAGGCTGGTCAGCGAGTTCTAAAAAATGCTTTCTGATCACCGATCCGATCATTAAGATGGAGCAATGTGTCTGTTTAAATATCTTTTTTATTTACGGTTTATTTGGGGAAATAATTGGCTTTACATGTTCCGGATTTTTGGGGTCAATCAGCGAGTTTGGGGGAAAAAACGGATGCCAATTCAATCAGAAGATGGAGAACTATATTTAGTGAAACAATTTATATATTTACTTACAGTCTAACACTTGCCATAGTGCAAATCCAGATGTAATTGACACCAATTGTGACGTATTAGAGAAAAAAAAAGTAAACTTAAAAAAAAAAATACAATAGAAATGCTGATAAACAATAAATATAACATGCAATGTTTAAAAAATATATATAAACATCGCTATTCATTCAGGTGGCTTATTTTTTTTGTTCTAAAACTAATGTTATACTTTTGCTATCTTGGTTCAGCACATCCATATGTAGTAACTTACCAGCTACTTGGCTTTACATTCTCATGCTGCTTCCGAAGCTGGCTGCATTTATCTGCACAGGACACTGTGTGAAGCCGTTTGGCTCCATCAAAAATTCCCCCCATCTACACAAACTGTATTGACTTTCTAAGCAATCGCGTCACGAGAATTAGAGATCGACCGATATGCTTTTTTCAGGGCCGATACCGATTCCGATTATCGGTAGTCAAGGAGGCAGATAACCGATATTTGAAGCCGATATTCATTTGCAGTAAAAGTTCAAATGTTGGCACCAAATTTTTGAATAATGCAAACCCTAACCGTTCTTTACAATGGATTCTCACACTACACTTTTCATTTTACATCCTTCTATCTGCAATAAGACGTTGGTGGCGGGGGGAGTTAAATGTGGGGGCCAATGTGACATTACCTTTTATAGCATTTGGGATACTTGTAGTTTTATTCTATAAATGTTATATTTTTATATTTTGAAGTAATAGGAGGAACCCTGTCATTCAAAATGTGCATCAGCTGTGGCATTACTTATTACTACAGCAAAAATAAATAAAAAAATTCCATGAGAAAAACTATTCATCCCTGAACACCATACAGTTCTTGTAGACCTTATTATGATTATTGTTATTGTTACCATATAGACAGTTTTGATAAGCTGAGGATCTTAAATCGAGAACAGCAATATCATGCTACTCCTCTCTACAAGAGAACTGTCAAAAGACACTTCATCATGTAGTTTACTGCCACTTAGGATGCCCCAATCAACGCAGAAAAAGGGTTGAGTAAAATAACTTGGTTATAATAATAGTAAGAATAACTTGGTTAAACAGACATTGTTGCGGTGGACCGCTGCCAGTTTCTGCTGTTTAATGTGTTTTACACTTATAGACACGTGTGTGTATATGGGCACACTATTCTCTCACTACTGTACTGTACTGTATCACTTAATGGCACAGATGTACTTGTCTAAGTAATAACTGGGCTGCAACATTGCTAATTCACATTAACAAGCACTATCTTAGCTGTCCACATGAATAGTTACTAACACACGAGAAAGTTATACAACACACCAAACATGAGCTCATTATTCAAAGTATGATGCACGTAACGAAATTACATCACTGAACATTAATTGCAGCCGTGTACGGCCGTAGATGTTACATATTAGTGGCATCCATTGAGAGGATAATGTCCCAAATGACGGCAGACATGACGTGAAAAGAGAGACAAAACGAGCAAATAAGCACACTATACTTTAGTGCACTTCTCTACTAATGCCAAACATACGGAAGAGGACACGTTCGTGTAGTTAAACGGTGTTTGAGACACTTAATTTGTTACGGAGCGGACTTTAACGAGGTGCACAACGAGCTGTCAATCAAATCGACGTCGAAGCTTAAGGCACACAATGGCAAACCAGTGCGACAAATAAACACAATATAAAGTAACTAAACGCTATTTAGTGTCATTGTGGCATCTCACTGCATAATAACCGCTATGCAACAAGTAATGGACGTGACCCAGAATGCAATGTGTGCGTCACGAGAGGTAAATATAATGACGTTACTCTACTCTTAACATGGAACTAGACAATATAATAATGACAACTGTTAATATTTGGAACCTTTCTAACAAACATTATTTACTTAATTAAGTGAAAATGTGTGTGATTCCCTCCCCGAGTAGTTCAAGTAGCGAATTAGCTACTGGGTGTTAGCCTACATGCTAAGCTGAACACACCACTGTTAGCTAGCGGGGATTCAATGCAAGGCAATGCAGCTCCATTCATATAGTGCATTTAATACACAACATAATTCAATGTGTTTAGCTTATCATGGTGAAACGATCGGCGGAGTCTCTTCTCTTTTAACTTACCTTCGAAGCATGTGTCTGTCGCGTTGTGTACGTGGGTGCGTGTGTGACCGGCTACTGTGATACAGGCATACACTACTGATTGGTTCTGGCTCTTGCACGGCTAACCAATCAAATGCTGCTATGGGCGTTACATTGCTGGAGTTGGACTCCATAACAGACAGAGACGCTCTGGGCTGCATTCGAAGCGAAAAGACGGAGTTTTAAATGGATCGCTCATATCGGCCGTCAGATTAATAAAACAGACCGATACCGATATGTACCAATATGTCAAATATCGGCCCCGATTATCGGCCCGACCGATTATCGGTCGATCTCTAACGAGAATAGCTCAAATCAATATTCGATATGATCGTAGGGGAAAATCTGCAGTAATAAATGTTTGTTTGAACCAAAAGATGATTAAAACTCTGAGATATCATAGTTCATTAACCACTCTGAATCACTTTTGAAGATTTCCTTCGATTGGCACTGAGAAGTACCTATTAATGTTGAAGGATGTGAGTGTACTGGATCAAGACAGTTGTACATTGAACTACACAACCTTGGGCGGTGTGTGTTTGTTTCATTCTTTCTGTGTCAAATTACTTCGTTAAAAATATATGTAAATTTTGAGCCACATATGCAGCTGGCTATGGTGATGGTGTGAGTCTGTGAATCACCTGCAGCGTGAGTGTGGGAAGATGATGTAATGATGAGCAGCCTGAGTGAATCAAAATAGGACCTTGGGATTTTCTGTGTTGCCACAGATGGTAGTCGTGTGGAGGGGAGGGCTGGGACTGCTGCCCACAAAAGGTAATCCAGCCATTACAGCTCCTATTAAAACTGATAACTCCAGTTGTGGGACATTTTATTTTCAAAGCAAAATCCGTATTGGTTTTGTGAGGAACTTGAACAAGAGAAGTCATGACAGTAGACCAAGGTTCCCTGATCAGTCCTATAAATTATGTTAATGTTGCCAAATTGCGGGCTAAAGAATATTGTGTGTGGTATGTGGGAATATTTAATAATTTCTCTCCATTGGAAATAAATTATTAAATATTCCCAAATACCACAATTTTCCAAGATGGTAAGCAATATTCTCAGTCATTTCAAAAGCCTGTCTATAAAATGGCATGTGTGCGCGACAACTTATTTCCCCGGGGAGGCAATAACCTGTGGCACAGCCATGTCAAAATCCCAACAGCCACGTGTCGGCTCAAGTGTCTCATTAAGTTAAGGCCCGGTATGTTCAAAACAGTCCTAACCAATACTGACAGAGCACTTCAAGCACCAATACTCTTCAGGAAGTTTACCTGTCTTGTAGAATTGTGCTAACCTTGTTCTGCACTCTGAATTCTCGCGGTATTAGTGAGTTCATAAACTCCCAACAATACATCTTGTACTGAGCCCATTGATTTCCACTGATCCGGTTGTGGTTCGGACCAATCACAGAGCGTCATTGTGTTTGGGGCGGGGCATGCAGCTGTGACGAAACCAAGAAGCCAGTGCTGGCGCCGGGGCAAACAAACAAACATGGACGAATGGACTCTGCAATTCATTTTGTTCTTGCAGAATTATTCACCGTTTCCTTGTTGAATGTTGAACAGCGAGAGGCGCTTCATGCATTTCTAGCTAGTAAGATTTCTAGCTAGCTACCCCCCACCTCCTACGAGAACGAAGACGACATTTTCATCCATGGCCATGATTGGTCAAAACAAACTTGCACAATGCCGCATCGTCCAATCAGCACGACGTATTACCTGTCAATATTACCTAAAAAAAAAAAACAGGCAGCAATTTTATTTATTTATTTATTTTTCTAAAGTGTGAAGCTATAAAACTGTGGTGTCGTATGCGATGCAGTCAAAAAAAAAAAAAAAAAAAGTTGGGCGCACCAATTGCAAAAAGTTGAACTGGAGCCCTTAGTTGAGATACTGGAATCTTTCCTTGTTGACCAGCAGCACACTGCACTGGATCAGAAGGTTCTCCATCAAGACACACCTGGCACATTTCTTACAGTAGTCCTAAATTTCACTTTGACACTCCCTACAAATTATGCAACTCTCACCTGTCGTGCCATACCTTTCCAAGGTGCAGTTTTGTTTTCATATTTTGCTTGGTAAATTTGATACAATTTGAAAAATATTGTTCAAACAATTACTTTGCCTTGGAATTATAGGATTACAGTATTTCTCTACAAGCCTGTACCACGATAATAAGTAATTATATTTTTAATGTCTGTTTCTTTTCAGATACAAGCCTTTCTTCCCATTCCAAGTGCAGCCACCTCTGGGATCGACCTCTGATTTGGAATTGTCAATCCAGGACAGCAGACTTGTGGAAGGCCGTCTCAAAGTTACTCTTATTGAATGTAGCAGGTCAGTCACTTGAATTTAAAGTTCTCATATTATTCAACTTTTCCACATATTAAAATGTGCCAAAGACATGTCTGTGACATGCATTTGTCAAAATTGACTTTGGATCTAATATTTTCGCTGTCCCTAAATCACCACTTAAAAATCTAACAAGACTCTTCCAGCAGAATTCTCCCCATAGGACAGAAATGATAACTTTTCCATTGTAACACACTTAACTGTTGCCAGTCATCAATACTCAACACCATATTAGCTTCTTTCTCCCATTTCAATTTTGCCTGGAGTAAAACTCCCTCTGTCTGTTGCAGGCCCCTATAAAGTCTCGAGACAGTTTTTTGTATAGGGCACGAATCATAGTTTATCATTAGGGATGTCACGATACCAGAAATTTAGTAGTCGATGCCGATACCACTGAAATTCCACGATTCTCAATGCCATTTCGATACCACGGTAAAAATAGAAAATAAGCAATAAATTCTGTACTTCAACATACACTCCTTTATTAGGAGCGAACAACAAACAATGATACTGTGTGCTTAAACAGAACAATTGGCATGTCACTTTAAAGCATTGAATTAAAATACTGTGCATTAATGTATTAAACAATGGAGTGAACAATAAAATAAAAATACTGTGCATGTACTAGCTAAGTACAGTAATAGCACAATTGTTGAGTTTAAAAAAATGTTTAAAAGTAAAGTTCAAGAGCATTATTGTAATGAAAGTGTAATGAAAATTGTATATGTGAGGATGTATTATTGTGTATGCCTAAGAAATTAATGTACATACTAGGGGTGTCACGATTCGCCAACTCCACGATTCGATTTAAATTTCGATTTTGGGGTCACGATTCGATTTTTTTTTCCGATTTTTTTTTTTTTTTTTTTTTTTTTTTTTTTTTTTTTCTCCGCTCCCCCACTTTATAACACAGAGGCATATGCTTCTGTAGGCTAAGGCTAGTCTATGATCATTGGTTCTATTCATTGTACAGTAAATCTTATTTCAAAAGATCGGCTACATATAGGTGATGCAATTTCCATATTATTTTTGTGTAAATTTATGTAATATATGATAATTGACATTAGGCAGGAATGATCAAATTCAAAGAATTTATTTACAATATAAAGTTAACCGTCTTGTTCTTACTGAAGTGTAAAATAAAAAATAAAAAAACAAAAACAAAAAGTCACAGTGGGTGCCTGCCACCTATTGACTGTTTTTGATTACAACAGTGTGCTGTGTGTTCCTCTTAAAATAATGTGCAACAACAACAAAAAATATATTGTATCCAAAGTCATGGAACAAATACAGCCTGAACAAACTATATCCCAACATTTACAGTTGCTGGGCATACTGTAGCGTGGTTCAAGTACACTAATTAAATGTTTGAATCCAGCGTTTTCCACAGCCGAATAAGGCTGCAGGTCTGCTGCTATAAATAGACCTATGGATCTGGCGTTTCGCGCGAGCTGAAGTGTGTGGAAGTTTCACTGTAAATGAGGATGAAATAGTTGGTTGGACCGTTGTTTTCCCACTTCTAGTTGAATTTGATAAATCTAAATCTTTGTGATGCCTGCGTAAATGTCCCGTCATGTTTGTCGTGTTTCCCGTGGCCGAGTACAGTACGCGCACATAGCATATCTTGCAAACTGTGGTCTTTTTATCGACAACGTGAACGTTGTCGACATAACTCACCGGGAACGCAAAATGTTTCCAAACTGGTGACGAGAGAAGCGGGAGCGGCTTGAAGCACCATTGCTGTGTCTGTCCGCGCTTGCCATCATGACTGCAGGAGAAGTCAGCTAACCCCGGGTTTTCACTGACTGCGGTTGCGGTGCGGTGCGTCTTGACTGCGTGCTCCGGACGGGTCAATTTTTTTGTCAATCCACATCGGCTCCGCACAGCTGCGGTCCGGCAGCTCCGTCGCCGCCCACTTCCCAACGTATCTCGCGGGACCGTGCGCGCGCGATCATGTGGCATTTCACAACGACAAACATACAGAAAGTCTGTGCTTCTTCTGCTATGAGATTCCATGCAGCATCTTTTTTTTTGGTTGTCCTTGTAAAGTATATTAATAACGAGAGTCGGGTCAGTGCGTGCTCAAGGCGAGCGCCACTCTTTATTTCTGTCTTCCGCGTCCGGCTGCCGCTCAGTACGGCAAGCGAGACGGGCACAACAAGCAATCGCGAACATCAAACTCACAATACATTACAGTCTTTATAAAAAGGATGTGCCGTGTCATATATTATTTTGTGGTTTTCCACCTCCAATTTATTAAACCTCTCCGCGTCCATGTTCGCTGGTGTCTAAACCGTGAATGAGCACATGGCCCGGCGACGCCCACGTCACGTTCTGCTGATAAGCTTGCGAAATAGGAGCTGGCGAGTGTTTTTTTCTGAAAGGTAACCGGAAATTTATTTTGAAACTGCCTCTGTCTTCCTGTCCCGCTCGATGTGTTTTGTGCTAGCTTGCCATTTGCCGGAGGCCTACCGCTGCGGCGTCCGGCAAAAATAGAAAATAGGTCTATCCTTGCGGAAGGCTTGCGGCACGCCGGCGGGGGGGGGGGGGGGGGGGGGGGGGGTTGGTGGGTGGGGGGGGCGGGGGGGAGGCATCGAATCGTGTGTCCTCTCTTCTATTTCGATGCTCGAAATCGTGACGTAATTTCGATCGATTTCGATAAAAAATCGAAATCGTGACACCCTTAGTACATACGCTACTGACTAATGTACGTATGTTAAAGTGTAATTGTCTACATGAGCAGGATTACACATTCTTTTATTGTAATGTATTAATTTACTGTATTTAATAATGAAATAAGTTAAAAGATACAAAGAATAAGGAGTAGGACTAGATAAGTTTTTAACTTCTTCCTACTCCCTTTGGACATGTAAACCATCACAAATAATTGCTATGAGTTTCTTCTTTAAATTATTATTTACTACTTGTTTATGTTTATATGTTATGTTTATATGTTCAATAAATAAACAAACTAACAATAAGTACTAAACACTAAAATACTGTAAAATGAAAAATGCATCACAGAGCATGTAGCATTAAAAAATAAAAATCTTATACTGTGCTGCTTATTTAACAACCAGTTTCAGCACGTAGCCTCACACACACAAACAAACAAAATAACGAATAACGTTTGATATATTATTTGAGGGTTGTTTAATGTTACTTTAGGTGATTCAGTAAATTAGCTGCCCGGCAACTTTACCCAACTTTATTATGCGGGACAGACGAGGCTGAACATAACGCTAACGTTACTTCGCAAAGCAGCTCATTGAGTGTGGGGTCATCATACTAACGTTATTAGTTTAGATATGGACAACAATGATAACACGGGAATTCAAATGCACTTGCGTTGAATTCTTGGTACAAGTCTGGATGTCCATGTTTCGCTAAGTTGGATGCGTTCCCCTTTCGTCTGGAAACGGTTTCGGCATCTCAATCCCTGCGCATCAACCTCAAATCCAAAGTACTTCTATACGCGACTTTGGTGTTTTTTCTTCTCAAATAATTGAGGGGCCTCTGCAGTTGAAGACGACGCAGATGTACGGGCTGTCATGTTGCGCGCATGTTACTCTACTTCCTTGTTATTGTAGCAGCGGGAGGGTAGTCACGTGACGTCATTAGACGTAACGTGGGTTGCCAGATAAGCGCCCATATCCACCCAGTTTACATGATGTAAGCTTGTGTGAGTGAGTGCGTGTGGGATTAAAAAAATAAAAATAAAATAATAATAAAATAAATAAACACCCCCCAAACAACACAAAAGACGCGGCCAGATATGCCGCCTCAATACCAATCGGTACTTTGGGTATTGTAGAAAAGGCAGTACCGTCACATTTTCAGAATCTTGGGATCGACTTGGCACCGAAGTATCGGTTCTTGTGACAACCCTAGTTATCATAGACGATAGTTGCAGTTCTAATCATGATATTAAAATTATTTGTATTTCATTCAGTTATTCACTCATTTTCTTCACTGCTTTTTCAACAAAACATTGAATATTTGGTACAGAAGAAACATGTACAGTGTTACGTTTAAATTAATCAATAAAAAAAAAATACATTTAATAACACCCTTCATCTGTTTTAATTCTTATTAGATCATTCAGTGCCAGCCATTTTAGAAAATTCAAAAATTTTCAATATCCACGTGTAGCGATAATTGGGTCGTCTTTTGGACGAATTAATAATCTGGACGTTACAGAAGTAAATTGTATTTACCTCGATAACTCCTAGGGGCACCACGTTGGCTTTACTTTGGTTAACAGGAGAAACCAACGACCAAAATCCTTTCTTCATCAGTCATTTATAATCTAAAGTCGCCACACTCGATATTCAGTGGTTCGTTGTACTAACAAAAGAATAATAATCCACTCGGAAACACAGATGACTTAGGCTGAATAGAGTTAATAAAACATGCATTTATTCACGATTACTACACTACAGAATCAAACCACTGCCAATCAAACCACTGCCTATTCTACCGTAAGAAGAAAAGAAATAAAATAAGGCTAATGAAAATAGGGAAAGAATGCGAACGAATAAGGAAACAGGAAAAGAGAAATTTAACTTGCCAGATCTGTGATATGTTTCAAACGCAAGTTGCACACAGTGATATGCCAAATTGGGGATCAAACGTGCACTTAGGAGAATGGGTGCTGCGACGAACGAGCAGAAACGGGAGGTCTTTGGAAAAGGGGGAAAAATAGTCAATGTTCATTCAAAAAGGCAAGGAAAAAAAAAAAAGGGGGGGTATTCCACAGGGGAGCAAGCGAGCCGCTCGGGGGCTGACGTAGTTGCGCGGCTCGTCCCTTGATTGGTGGCGAGATGTTTCTCCGGCGAGGTTGGTTCTGCCGGACCGTTGTCCGACTTCAGGTGTTGGAGCTCGGTTCGCGGCGTGCCTGCATACGGGGACGGCCAGCCGTTGGAGGTGAGCTTGCACCGCAGCGGGGTGCCACCGAATAGCAGGTGAGATGCGGTGCGGCTTGGGTGCACAACCTTGAGTCCGGCGGTACGATCCAAGTGTACCCCGGGGGCCGCAGAGCTCGCTGATGGCGGGCAGTCACCGATGGTGAAGAAAAAAAAGGGGGAAAACAAGGAAAAAGGGAGTAAAAGAGTCCCTTTGGGGTCAGCGTTGCAGTTTGCACCTGCTTTGGCGTGGCGTGGAGCGAGTGCCTGCTCTCGTGGCAATGGTTGCTGCCAGGAACAAAAGGGGCCACGTGTTTGACAAGTTTCTTGGAACAAAAAGTTGGAGCAGGCTGGGAAACTTGCAGGTAGTTGGCCTGAGGATGGTCAGTAGAAGAAGCGTGGAGCGGAAGAGAGAGCGAGAGAGGAGAGGATCCCCTCGTCTTTTTAAAGCCTCTGGGCGGAGCTTCGGTAGGCGGTGGCAAACCCTTCTGCTCGCTCACACAGACTTTAAAAAGCAAATTATTAAAGGGATTAATAATTTGGCATTAAATTTGGTCAGTCTGGCAAATCAGTTTTCCCCACACAACATATTTAGCACCAATCGCAATTAATGCATCAAACTAATTTATAAGGTAGTTCCTACTTGCCTAATCTGACTGAACTGAAAGATATTGATTACCTTTCATTCCTTATGGAGTACAAATGAGCTTGGGCATTCATACACACAAAGACATAACATGAATCATTCGTAGTTCAGTTATCTGTCAAGAATTATCATGGTATAAATGTGTAAAATGCGGTTACTTGTAAGAATTGTCACTAAGGATAGTTCCAAGTTTCACCACTTGGCAGCGCTGTTGCGCCATCTAGACGTTCCAGGAGTTCCCCCTGGAGGGGTGCGACGCCAGAATATCCTTTGTGGTTGATAAGAAAGGTCATAAACATTCCTGTGATCAGTCGTTTTTATATTCTAAGTCATTGAAGGTGTTTTCTCGGACCCCGGGAAGTCGGGCTTGAATAAACTCTTTCGGCAGATGCATAAATTCCTATGTCACCTGGTCAGCGGCTTCAAAAGAGCTTTGTTTGTGGTTGAGTGACCACCTGCAGACCTAACCAAACTTAGATCCTTTCTGAGCTGTGGAATGTTTATGCAACTGCAGAGAGTTTGCTTTAGAAGAAGCAAACCAAAAAAAAAAATTAGAGGGTGGACTGGGCCATAGGCCATAGTTGTTACTCACACGATATTACGTTCAATAATTATATATAAAACGAATCTACCAAATGACAGCATAGACTCTACTACTTTTTGCCTTGTCCCGTTCTTTTATAATTGACAGTAGAAAAATGTAGGTAACACAAAATACAGCCATTACTCCCATGGACTCTGAAACTGTGTTTATTTCGTATAAAATCGGGCAATGATGTTATCTACCGGTGGTTGGGCATCAGTAAAGTTTTTTCCAAGTTTGACATTTACAGTGGAGCAGAATCAGATTCTCCCCCATCTATCCCCGCTCTAAAAAATATAATTGACAAGTACACTTGTCAAATGCAGTGAATGAGTTAGTGAGTAACCTTGTCCTATCATTTGTGAGCTATTTATATAAAAGAGCCGTGGGCTACTGCTGTTGTCCTTGGATCCATCCATCCATCCATCCATTTTCTGAACCGCTTGCTCCTCACAAGGGTCGCGGGGGGTTCTGGAGCCTATCCCAGCTGGCTATCGGCAGTAGGCGGGGTACACCCTGGACTGGTTGCCAGCCAATCGCAGGGCACACAGAGACAAACAACCATCCACACTCACAAGCACACCTAGGGACAATTTTGAGCGCCCAATTAACCTGCCATGCATGTATTTGGAATGTGGGAGGATACCGGAGTACCCGGAGAAGACCCACGCAGGCACGGGGAGAACATGCAAACTCCTCCCAGGAAGGCCAGAGACTGGACTCGAACCCGAGTCGTCAGTACTGGGAGGCAGACGTGCTAGTAAGAAACTAGATAATCATTATTTCAGTATTCATACCATGTGTCACATTATTGTTTGGTGGTGTGCCGTGAAATTTTTCCCATGTAAAATTGGTGCCGTGGCTTAATGAATGTTGGAGAAACAGTGAAGCACTGAGCTACCTATAGTTTGACCACCTAACTTAATCACACCATGGAGGAAATACGGCCTTATAATAACTAGAGGTGTGCAAAATTTCCGATTCTTAGATTATTCACGATTCGGCCGTGCAACAATCGAGAACGATTCACAAATGTCCAAATTCCGATTATATAAATATGCCAAGGGAAGCGAAACGAGCGAAAAGTACGCGGAACTGAAACGCAGTAGCGCGCGCGGTCTTCGGGACGCTTTTTGGGACGGACCGAGAGTACACATCCACAACTCACGCCTCGAGATTCAAAACAACAACAAGCATGGCTGAGCTGACCAACCCACCTCTTCGTGAGATCAGACCTGCTCCGAAAAGGCAAACGACTTCAGGCGGAAGTATCAGCTAGCTGGCTGCAGTGCGTCGGTTAGCGTTCTACAGGGCGCCGCGCAGTGATACGAACGAACGAACAGAAAAGTAGTGGCTGGCGGTAATGGCGTCTGACTTTATTCAGAAAAGAGTATTGTGATGGAAATGTATCACGCTTTTGAAAACAAATAGTTTTTAGAAGAAAAACGCTTTATTTCCGAGACCCCAGCCAGCTTGCTGGACTATTTTCCTCTCGTCCAACGCCGAAGTCAGCGCTGATCGCACACACGGGAGGTGAGGATCAAATTGAGATTCATGTTAAAAAAGCCGAACGATCCCATTAATGTTTACACGTTCATGTTTACACAAGTTAAAAAGCAGAAAAGCACTTGAGGGTTTTTTTTTTTTTGTACCTCTGAGAAACTTTAATGTTTACATGTTCATCTTTACACAACTTAAAAAGCAGGAAAGCACTTTTTTTTTAAGGCATTTGTATTGAAGTAGTAGTTCACATTGTCTTTCATTTATACCTCAGTGCACTTTTGAGTGGATAAAAATAATATATTTTTGCTCAATGCTATGTTTTATTCTGTTGAAGACTGAATATACTTAAAAGCTGTTGTTACAGAATGAGGACTTGAGTATTTTATTTACTGTTTTGAACTGTTAACTTGATACTGAAATAGTAGTTTATTTAGTCCTGAGAGGACTTTTGTACTATTTTTGTAACTAATGTACGAAACATTAAAAGCGCCAAAATACATTGTTTTTTTTCTGCTGCCTGGGGGGAAATCAATAATCGTTTTATAATCGAATCGTCGCCTCTGAATCGTAATCGCAATCGAATCGTGAGGTGCCCCAAGATTCCCACCTCTAATAATAACAGGAAAACACTGCCATTGACAATGACGTAAACAAACTTGTAGATCAAGGTCGTCCAAATCTGGTCCTTGAGGGCAACTCGCCTGCTTGTTTCAGATGTTTACCCGTCCTCCAACACACCTGATTCAAATGATCAACTGATCAGCAAGCTGGGCAGAAGCCTGATAATGATTCATCCTTATCGTTTGAATCAGGTATGTTGGACCAGGGAAACATCTAAAACATGCAGGATAGTGGCGCTCGAGAAACGGATTTGGACACACCTGTTCTGGACAATAGATCTAAGATTTTCCGCGTCATTCCACAGATTCCACATACTTGTTTGGGCATAACTCATAAATTGAATACACCTTGGCTTGTACATAAGAGCCCGATTATGTATTTTTCTCTTGAAATGCTTTGTGGTGAGTAAAATGGTTTCTGTTTGCTAGTCCAATTTAGACTGAGTTTTTTTTTTTTTTTTTTTTTTTTTATCTTTTGGCTTGAAGCAATGTTTCATGGTAGTTTTAAAGTGTGGTTCAGCACTTGATAGTCAGCTGAGGAACCAAATAACATGCCTAAAAAAACCCTGAAGCACACAATTCTGAAATCTGAACCACTATTATGCACAATGTTGCTCACTACACCCCAGTTTAGCAAGCATTAAAACAAACAAACATTATAGTAGTGTCCTGAGTAAAGGTAAACGCTGCCGCTTGAGTGAAGTGAAAGATTTTTTTCTTTCTTTTTTCTTTTTTGCACCTAAGTTGAATTGAGTGATTGAACTGTCGGTACCTTTTTTAGACCGATGCTACTACTTTTGTACAGGGCCTCTTGGAGCCTGCAGTGTTGGTTGAATCAAGTTGTTGAACAGATGTTTAGTGAGGAGTCTGAGGACCCACCGCGAGTCAATCGTGGACGATTGTTTTCACTGGTACTATAACATTTAATAGTTTATGGTTGTGACAGTTTGGCCCTGGAACAGAGCACTTGATCTAAACCAAATGTTTCTTGACTAAGAATCTGGAAAGGATTTTGTTTGACCGCTGTGGTTGCACTGTATAGTATTTTGTTTGTTGAAAGGTCCATATTCACCTCTTTTAGCCAGAGACACCTGAGACAGATAAATATTGTTGGCAAGTCTCATACACGTCTTACTGAATGTGTGAATCTTGCTTTAATGTGGTGAATATAGTACAGTCAGATCATGCTCATATTTTAATAATTCATATTCTGTCCATTACAATCCAATTGCCTGGTCCTCTTAAATCATTGATCTTATTTTGCAAAAGATCTGAATAGAGCTTAGTTGAAATTGAGAAATCAAAATTTACAATGATGTGATCGAACTCCAGTTTGTTGGCATATCTAAAAAAAACAAAACAAACAAACAAACAAAAAAAACACACGTAATTTTAAAGATATTATATCATGGTATTTTAAGCCCTTCCACGGTTAACTATCATACTTTGATTAAATCTTACCATTGACACCATGGCAATCTAATTTAAAAAATTTTAATATTCAGTATTTTGCTGACAATTTTTCTAACGCGGAATAAAACGCACGGTTCAGTAAACCCCCAACTCTTCCCATGTGGTTGCCACGCCCCTTTTATCTGAGCGGGCTGCTGCGCACACCACTCACAAAACTCTGGAGCGCTACGTTCGCGCACTCCTCTGACTGGCCACACAAACCAGCCCTTGCAGTACAACCGCATCGTCTTCAAATGTGGAAATTGGATGGCTGTTCAAGTCTTCAATTTAAAGAGGTACTTCACTTATTTAGCCCATGATAGCAATAAAAAGTTTAGATTTTGTCTATAATTAATTTGATACTTTCATTATTTGTCATGTACAATTAGTACCTTTTAAAAACACATTTTGCAACTTGCCGTCGACAGAAAATGACATCACAATGGCTCAGGTAACCAATCACACCTCACCTGTTTTCTAGGTTTGGTCATGTGACATTCACAAGCTGAGCTGTGATTGGTTACCTGAGCCCTTGTGATGTCATTTTCAGTCGACAGTAAGTTGCAAAATGTGTTTTTAAAGGTGCTAATTATACAGGAAAAATAATGAAAATATCACATTTATTATAGGCAAAATATTAATCTTTGACTGCCAAAAATGGCTAAATAAGTAAAGTATCCCTTTAACATTTGATACAAAACGCCTCCTTGCCTCAAGAAATTGTAGTGAGGAGGAGGGGAGGAGAGAAAGAAAAAGGGGGGAAAAAAACCCTGAGTGGGACACGAACCCGGGACCTTCTGCTTACCGGGTGAACGCACTAACCACTACACTATTCATCAAGTTAGGTTCAGAAGCGCAGAAATTTACTTGTAGTTTACACAAGTGTCAGCCACCACGGAACTTTACTGGGAATTTAAGACAGCCAATTGGCATTGCAAATGTGAAGGATAATTGAATTCATTTGGAAAGAATGTTTACTCATAAAGGCTACTTTTATCACTCTCCTGTGAGCATGGAGGTCTCAGAGAAAGTGGGCATGTGTTTAGTCCGCACAGGCGGTGCGGGGGTGGGCCCACACCTGATGACAACATCGAGTGAGCAGTGAGCACCCGCTTGTTTTCTTGGGTTTAAGGTGCTGTCTGCCAGTTTCACTCTGGAAAAGGCACTTTTTAAATACAGGATACACACACTTTAACTCCTTCTCAGTCTACTCCTCTAGGCTTAAGTTAATGTATGGTTGTGATTTTTTTTTTTTTAATTTACCCCCAACCTCCAGCCTATATTTTACCATTTTGTGTTTGTTTTGTCAACAACGGGACATTTCTGGGTGGTGTCTGTGGACAGACAGTTGTTTCCCCCTCCACCCAATCGCAAAGCGGGGGTTGGGAGTGGGCGTGGCTGGAGCGGCGGGGGGCGTGTAGGCAGACGGGTTGTTTGTTTACGAGTAGAGTGATTAGAGTGATCAGAGGCAGGGGGGCGGTGGGCAGAGGCAGGGGGTGTGAACGTTGAGCTTGTGTGGGTTGAGCCATGGGAGGCGCCCATTTTGAATTGTTTGTTTACAAACAGAAACTGTTCGTTTACTAACAGAAACTGTCAAACCTACTGACAGGCCCTTTAAGGGGTGCTGGTGCTACGAGAGCAGAATGACTTCTCATAGAAGGGCGAATGGAGGAAAACACCACTTACTAAACATGGCTAAAAAGTTGATTTTTCACATTACTGTCCATTTAAATAATTTGTAAGCTTTGTGAGAAGCTTGGTAGAGTAGTGGATTTTATATTCACCCCATACTCTTGCGGGTACTCATACACGTTCCCAAAACGAGAATGTTTTTTTTTTAATTTTATTTTATTTTTATTTTTATTTTTATTTTTTATTTTTTTTGGAATACTCTAAATTGAATGTGACTCAGAATGCTCTTTGCCCTGTAAAACGATCATTTGGCCAACAGTCCAGAGTGCACCCCAAATCTTTCCTCCGACATTAATAAGGAAAATTGTTGGATGGATGAAAGCCTTAGTAAGTAGATGAACTTGTGGACATTATACTCGCCCTATGTTAGCAGGTAAATATTCAAACTAGCTTGGTGGTACAATTCCCAAAGTCTGACATAGAACATTAAAATTTGAAAGGAAATTGCCTTCTACTTGTTTGTTACAAAATGGACTCCGCTTGGAGAGGGAGTACGTATGAAAATGTACAGAAAGACCGGCATATAGCAAAGTAGCCTACTACTCATCTTTAATTGGAATAAAGTTAGACAAAACATACATTTCGCTTCAGCTCAGCCTCTGTAGTTAGATCAATAGCACTGTAACATTTTGTAAATCTATGTATATCTATTTCTTTGTCACCATAAATTCTGCTCGTGTGGGGTTCAGTTGGTTTTATTAATGAGTGAGGTGTTGTTCTAGGCCTGGCCCATATGTAAAGTGGCTTCACATAATCTGTTGTGAATTGGTGCTATATAAATAAAATTAGGGAGTTTTTTAGTTTGACCATATCAACTTATTTTTAATAATAATTCTGTTAGGATGCTTGAAGTTTTCCATGCCATAGAACAATTTTAATGTCGTGTAAATGTCCAGCAAATCTGACTCTCATCCAAATTGTGGATCTTCCACTCACTGACATACTAACTACAGATTTCAAAGCTCAGTAACAATTCTTAATATCTTTGACCTGTCAGGAACAGGTCAAAGATATTTCATACCATTATTGGAAGCTTTTGCATTTACCTTTAGAGCACAGTAGAGGGCAGCAGTTGCATTTATTAAGGCTTAAGTGGATAAGTAAGAGGCAACAGCTTCTCAGAGATGATTTATGTTTTCTTCAATTTCAAACCATAAAGATGAATTTAAGTTAAAAATATGTTACTAAAAAAAAAAAAAAAAAAAAGTGAATTTTTCATCTTAGCTGACAGTTCATTCATGTATATTATACGTGAAAAGTCTCGAGCTGTAACAAAGTACTTGTCTTCTGTCACCAGTATATTACAAGAGTGCATTTGATACCTGTATACCATTTTGGAATGATCACCTATTTCCTAGGGATGTGCGATTAGGGCAGGGCCAGGCAGGGGAGACAGAGCCACCCTGTCCCCTTCCCTGCATGTGACGAGTAAGCAAAAATAAACCACAACCAAAAAACCCTAATCATGATTACATTAAATTATTTTCCTTTTTACTTCTGTGCTCTGTGCTTTACATTGACTTTTGTTTTTAATTCAAAAATGTCAATGATTTCATTGTTAAAATTACAAGCTAAATTTGTGTATTTTCTGTTCAAATAGGGAAGACGAGTCAAAGCATCGAACATGCCTCCTGTGACGATACACATTAATTTAATTGTTGACGCAGGCAGTTGGTGTGTGCCGTCACACAGGAAACGTTGCTAGTTTGTCTTGATATCACCATTATACATATTTTATCACTAATGTGTGTGACATATTTAGTCTTTCTGATCAGCCACAAAAGTGCACGGCGGAGCCAAGAAAGTACCAAGTGGCAGTGCTTCATCATAACATAAATTCTTTCATGTTTTTGACATGGATTGGTTCATTACAAACATCAGACATGTAGTTATGATACCAGACATGCGGGCAATTTTATACTCAGAGCTTTCATAGTCTATTAAATATAAAGGTAAGACAAAATACCTTTTAATTAAAAAAAAAGAAAAAAAAGGAAAAAGATCAGTAAAAACAATTAGCTTGACCTTATTTTAAATATCCTTTGTTTTTATTGCTATCTATCACAAATCACAATTCAATTCAATTAAAGTAAAAATTGAAATACAGGCCTAATCATCTATTTTGATTCATATTTTTATATCCAACTCCAGACGAGTCAGTGGCTCACCAGTCATGAACCTCACCACACGTCACGGCTATTAACCTAATTATTGCCCTCGTGTCAGAAGCATTAGTGAAGAGGCTATTGGGCAGGAAAATCAAATCTCATCCTGAGAACTGGAAGGAAAGTGGCACATTCTACAGTCTACTGCATAGTTAGTAGGAGGTGTGCACTTTGCAAGTTCACGTCTGTGTGGGCTTCTGAGGAGGATGAGTAAGACAGCTAAATGTGCCTCCAAAATGCTTTCATTTGTTAAGTGCTAATCTGTTGTTACACTGAGAAATAATATACATAACAGAAATGAAATTACTTTTAGAAAGAAACAAATTCAACTAAAAAGGAATTTAGACATGGTATGATTTTGTACTGATTGGTACGGGGCACACTGGGAAGAATGTACAGTTATGGGAGGGGGGGGGGGGGGGGGTACATGTACTGGGAAAAAAATGCCATGTTAGTAGACAAAAAAAAAAAAAAGAAAAGCCAGAGAAAAGTTAGTTGGGGGGGAGGGGGGGGTGATTAGGGACTATTGAATTCTATTCTTGGGGGGGGGGACAGCCTCCACAGTAGCATATTTTTCGGAAGCTGCTGCCCCCTACTGTGCTCAAGCGGAACAATGCAAAAACCATTAATGTGTCAAGTCATCTTTATATAGTGCTTTCAAACAGCCTGAGCTGTCACAACACGCTTTACAGAAACACTTAACATAAAACATTAACAGTAATACAATCACAACAAACCATTTTTTTTTCATTCCTACATATTGCTGAACTTTAAGTCTGTATTTTGCATGCAAGTGGAACATCCACGATGATGGTGATAATCAGTTTGCACTTTGAATGACATTTAGAGCACATTAAAATTATGTTTGGCATGAGAAACTTCAGGCATCCTTTTGCAAGGATAAGATGATATGAAAGAAGGCTGGAGTCAAAATTCAAAGCCTAAAATCTCAAATCTGTGAGGCAGACGTGCTAACCACTAGGCTCATTGCGCTCCATTGAATCGACCCACTTCTCCCACCTTGTTAAAATGTGTGTAGTTAACTTTTAAATTTTTACTCCATTTTAGTTTTGATTTCACCCAGTTCTGATGACCCGTTTCTGTTTTTTTGAATGAAGAAATCACTTCAATTGTAATTTGTACCTGCCAGGAAAAAATAAGTAGACAACAACAAGATCTCAAAAAAAAAAAAAAGCTCTATGCAACAATCCAAATAAATTGAATAACAAAGAAACAAAAAGATGAAATATATCAGTCTGGAAAGGGTCACAAAACTACCGGTATTTCAGCGGCTTTGGGACTCGAGTGAACCATGGTCAGAGCGATTTCCCACCAATGGAGAAAATTGGAAACAGTGGTGAACTTTACCAGAAGTAGTTGGTCAACCAAAATTACTCCAAGAGTGCAATGACGGAGGTCACAAAAGAGCCCACACATCCAAAGAACTGCAGGCCTCTCTTGTCTCAGTAAAGGTCATGACTTTGAAAATGGCATCCAAGGAAGAGACTCGAGGGGGAAACCACTGCTGACAACAAAAAAAACAGAGAAATGTTCTGTTAAAGTTCCTCAATTAAATTCTGAATCGCTACTGCCTCGTGTAGCCGAAAAATGAAACTGCACAATTTTTTTTTATTTCAAATTTTTTTTTTTTTTTTTTTTAAATCTATTTATTTATTTATTTATTTATTTATTTATTTATTTATTTATTTATTTTTACTTTATTCAATACTTTCCATTTACAATCAGTAATAAAGTACATCGGAACATAACCAGCTACTTTTACATGACCCTGGATCTCTTGTCTGATGTTGGTGTTTTTCCGCTGTCCGCAGACTTTTCATCTTGGGCTCGTATGACAGAGAAACCTATGTTCACTGCACTCTTGAGCTGAGCAGCCACCAGTGGAAGGAGAAGACCCGGAGCTCCATCAAACGAGTGAGTTAAATTCTAACTGTTTTTGTCTCCTACTTGTTGTTATTCTGATTGAAAAAGAAAAACACCAATGACTAACAGGGTGGTACTTTTCTCATAGGACATAATAGTATGGTTGGATTTATTTTATGCAGAGTTTGGCATGTTAGGCCTTCAGTAATAAATAATTTGACAACCCTCTACTTGAGACAGAGCAACAGAAAGTCTATAAGAAAGTTTTGGAGTGAAATGAAAAAAAAAAAAAATATTTTCTGCTTAATGAAAGCAGACAGATGAACAGTCATTTTGGTGTAACACAATTACTTCCTTCTCGGATCCGATATTGGCTGCACCTGGTCTTATTGACACATTAATACAAACCTATTTCCATCTTCCTTCCATTCATGAGATTATCCCATTGTTGACATTTGGAGTGGCAAAGGACATTTTGAGGCCCGAAGCAAACCGTTTATAATTGGCGCAATTTAGAGGCAGCACAGTTATCGCTCCAGGCTTGACTGACGACCGTTTTAGT
Organism: Festucalex cinctus; assembly: GCF_051991245.1. Lineage (NCBI taxonomy): Eukaryota > Metazoa > Chordata > Actinopteri > Syngnathiformes > Syngnathidae > Festucalex > Festucalex cinctus. The sequence goes on from NC_135424.1 coordinate 22,281,591, forward strand.
GTGAAATGCCATCCCTAACGACTGGCTGTAGCTCCAGCAAAGCTTCATGTTGCGTCCCTTTCCTCACCTATACACGCGACATTTAAAATAGTGCGTCTTAAAGATGATTTGCATTGCTCAAGGGACGCTATCATCTTGAATGGCACAGGACCATTTGAGGAGTTTAACCATTGTCCAGCAGGTGGCAGTAAAATACAAGTTCTCCTTTTCCTCTCCTTGTCACCAATCACTGATTTGATCCCATGTTTTTAACTTGCGTGTTACTTGCACTTCAAAGCATTATTGGTCTCATGCCACACTTATGAATAAATAATATAAATTAATAAGTTAATGGTTGATGTCCTTAGTTTAAATAGTTTGGGTTGGAAATGCCCAGGATGCCATTTTTCAAGCTATTCTAGCTGGTCAAAAACGTAAACATCTCAATTTCTCTAAATATTTGATGTGAATGAGCTTTGGTCTGATTGGATCACTGTTGTCCTTAAATTGAATATGTAAAACTTTTTTCCCCTCATTGGCTGTACAGTAAAATCTCCCTCAATCACCAGGGTTACCTTCCAGTCAGAACACAAATCATGTCTTGTCTTGTCTGTATACATTGGTAAACAGACATACTGTATTTTATTTTTTATTTATTTTTTGCACTTTTAAAACACATAACCAAACTGTCCACACGGATTAATTATTCAACCTCTCTCATCATCTGTTGAAATTATGCCTATTAATCGAGTTTGTTAATACGAACTGAATGTTCTCATTGTGACACTCAGCCATATCAGCGCAGCACTCTTCACCTGTGTCACTTCAAAGCACTTGTATCGTTTTTTGTTAATAAATATATGGAGAAGCCAACTCAGGATGGCATTTGAGTTAGATTTATCAGCTGCATGCAGTCTGTGTGTGCTCAGCAGGACAACCTAGTCGGGATCAGAGGGTTTACCATCTGGAAAAGGTAATCTTATCTACCTTTGTCTTTTTTACTCATGATTGCAACATATACGCTTTTGTAGTCACTCCTTATGAAAGAGTTCTCTTGTGGGTGTCTGTCTTGATAGAAAAACATTCCCACTTTCTTAAAAGTGGAAGCTCTTGGAGATATATTCCGAGCACCATTATGTTGACTTTTTATAATCTTGAATCTTCATGATGTTTTAATTTTACTGCACCAGTAAAGAATCTATATCATTTATATCCATTTTATCGATATACATTTTAAATGTTTCTAAGTTGATATAAGTATGTTAACAAGTGTACTAGGGGTGTAACAAAAAACACGTAGCCATTATTTATTTATTTATTTATTTTGGCCTTAATTGCCCTAAATGCCGAGACGTCACTGCTGTAGTTAGTCTCTTGAGTAGTCTTCCCCCGCCCGCACAGAGCGCATACTCGGCTTTTGATGACATATAGGTCGGATACATGCAACTTCAGACAGTTCACAGGGAGGGCAGGGCGCATTGCAGAAATTCGGATACATACTGTTTGAGGACCATATGAAAGTGACCCAGGTTGGATTTGGAAAGAAAAAGAAAGAAAGAAAGAAATTCAGCCGTTTAGACTGTCATTAAAAAAATAAATAAATCAGATACAGGTCACATATGGGTTAAAAAATAATAATAGAAAATCTGATTTGTGCCACATTTGCGTGCTATGTGCACCTACCCTCAAAATCACCTAAATCACTGAATGTACATCGCTTATAATGAACAAAAACTGTGCTCAATTGGCACCAAAATTTCTGTGGACATCTCTACTTTTGCCAACTTCAACCTCTGAAAAGGGTGATGATATGATGATGTCCATAAGCGCTCACTAGAAAACAATGATGGAAATGGGGTGCTTTTTTTCTTCCCCTGCAGGCCTGTTTTTCTTTGATAATAAATTAGCTTCATATAGCATTCAATACTCTTAGGGATGCCTTTGTGTCAAAAAATGAATACAAAACAGATAAAGGTAGATCTGGCATACATACCCATTACAGAAGTGCCAATGTTCTGCCCAATCAATGGTCCCTGTTCAAGGAAAGCTCCCAAATTATCATCATTTCGAGTAATCCTTTATATATCGTGGTACCCTGAATTTCTTTGTTTTGCCACCCTGTGTGATCCAAGCGGCAAGCGCTTGATGGAAATAAACAAAGACCCAGTGATAAGCGGCCTTTCGGGTGCTGCTAGATTTTATCGATCAAATTTCCGTTGGTTTTTGTCCTGCTTGGGGAGCCTTGATGTTTGAATCAACTGTCTTTTCACACAAGTCATTGAAGTGTTGTTAAATTATATTTTCTGTCTATCACACTGAGGTACTACTGGCAGTACTGTACTGTACTGTACAGTGTGTACAGTACTTCACATTTGTGAATGTTCTCTTCTGAAGCCATCTTTTTGTTGTTGTTTGTCGTATTTGTGTTCTGGAGCATTTGTCCATCTATTTATGATGTAGCCCATAGGTGTCAAACTGCAGTCCTCGAGGGCCGCAGTCCAGCAGGTTTTGGAGGTTTCCCACTTTCAACACAGCTGATTCATATTTAAGCACATCAGCAAGCTCTGCAGGAGCTTGATAATTATCCTGATCTAGTTTACCGCCAGAGTGTGAATGTGTATGTGAATAATGTATCCATTGTAAACGATTTGAGTGTGCGATAGCAAAAGAGAAAGCACCGTGTAAATCTAATGCACTATTATTCATTTGAGAGTATTTACATACAAAACAGGTTAACAGTGTCAGAAATTCAGAATTACAACAGCTTTGTAGTTTACGTATATATGTGTCTCCCGTATTTTAAGGGACCAATAATGGGACAGTTGGCTGCTCAGCTGGTCCATGGCAAGGTGTGGTTTCATTATTTCCTCCTTATACAGTTTACAAGGCGCTACTTACATTTGGGATCTGGTGTTGTCAACTCTAAATATGAGATCCAGTGTAAAATCCTCTTTGATATATTTGGGCCAGATATTTGAACCATTGTTAAATTCTACAATGTGTGTGCACTGCTATTTCTTGTTTTAAATGGTCAAGTTTCTAGCTCACAGCTGTCATCTAAAACTCACACCAATCAGGTCATTTCATGATGCACAAACATTATGCACATATAAACACAGCCTTTCACCATCAGGCATTTGTTTGATGTTCCACTTCCGGTGCCTTTGTTTCTTTAACGGCCTGTAACACTTGATGAAAGATGCTTGTAGAGAGCAGGCAAGCAGATAGACACGAGTGATGTAATCACAGAAGGAAAAGGTCACTTTCTATGCAGGATTTGGATACATCTTTAAACCAGTGTGTGTATCATAACGTGTTCACGTTACACCGTGCATTATTTAAGAAATCTGTTAATGCTCATGTTGGTGGGTGGAACAAGCATATGCACATTCCAGGTAACTTAACAGACCCAATGCCATTATTGTCCAATTAAATGTCTTGTTGGCTCTGAACATTGTATGGTGCCATTGACTAACCCATTCATTGTGTTTGTGCAGTACCGTGCTGCTGTGGCTGGTTGTGAGGGTATTGCTGCTCCATGTCATCAGTTGACGTATTGTAAAAGATTTTTGCTCATTGTCAACCTAACTGAGCAATTTGAGGCAAGGCGTTCTTGTTTGTTTGTTTGTTTGTTTATATCCAGAACAATATGGATGTAATGAGTAAGCGTATAATTACCTATCATGTTTATAAAAAAGCCACAACAGTAGCCATAATAGAGATCCTCTCGTCACGTGACTTTTTCTGAACACGTTCCCTGTGTGGCAAGAAATTATTGGCACTGCCTCGGCGAGTCGACCGACACTGCTATGTGGAATTAATTACCTCCTCTCTTGCCGGTGAGCGCTTTCAAGTCTGGTCATACAAAGGCTTGACAAGTTTGTAGAATGCGGATTTATTTCCTCTTTATGTGTGCTCAAAACACCATCGAAGTTAGCACTTTGACACAAGTGTTGCTGTGTTATTTAGGTACGTTAGCAACCTAGCTGCTAAATCGGCGGCGGCCGCCATCATTTTTGCCCTAAAAAGTCTTCTTTATGGTGTTGGTTAGTTCAAATTCAACTGTGTAATATCTATTAAACCATAGCAGCACAAATGAACGAAACAGATTATTTTCCCCACATTTCGTGTGTGCTAACAGTTAGCATCTGCTGATTCAGCCACCATGTACAAAGTGCAATATTGGCTACGATCGATTCTTCTTTTGGTAGCCCGGAGCATGCTAATCTTTTTTTTGCCTCTTGTCGTTGTGGCAGCTGGTTCACAACAGCTGTAAATCATTGTTCAAGTGTGGCGTTTGCCGTTTACTCAAAGTGGCAGATGCGTTTTCTATCATGCCAAAATGGCTGCGCTAATGGCCATTTTGGGATGTGTGACGTCAACGTCAGGATCTCCATTGGACCAAGCCCTCAGTAGTGATGATGTTGTGTTAAGCCTGGTTCACACGGCAAGATTTTAAAATTGTCGGCCGATTTCCAATCTTTGTCAGACACCACACGTGAAGAGAAATAGTCACGGGAGTTCCAGTTTTGAACGTACTGTGCGTGGTGTGCGGCCACACTGCACAATCAACACACTCCACACGAGCCGAGTTCATTCAAGAATGTGACGGGAAGTCTCGCAAAACCTTTCGAGATTAAACGTGACTTCCGAGTTGTCAACATGAGTCGATCCTGGTTTTCAGCCGAAAAAGCGGCATGAAAAAAAGGTGTTGTTTAATGGGCACTGGCGAGACATCGCTTGCCCTTGGCTCGGTGCTGGCGGTGCGGGTTGGCGTCCCACCCGGAGACCACGTTTAGTTGGGGAGAATGTGTGTGCGTGTATAAAAAAAAAAAAAATACAAATAATTAAAAAAATAAAAATAAAAAGAGTGTAATAGCACGAGCACGGACTTTCTGCTGCGTCATGACTGTTTTGATTTTGGATTCCCCACCGGCTTCCTCGCTGGCTCGCTTTCTGATTGGCTGCACGTCACTGTCAAACTGCTGTGCGGAGCGAAATCGGGCCAAAAAAAACATGTTGGATATGCCCTATTTCAAGTCGGGGGTCCTTCCGAGCGCCGATATCGGGAGGCGCTGTGTGTGGTGACAACACACATGGCAGGATTATCTGTGAAGATTATCGCTTGCGTCTCGGCGCGCCCTTACGATTGTCGGGAGGGGAAATTCGGGGCTAAAATCGGGGCAATTCTCCTGCCGTGTGAACCAGGCTTTAGTAAGGTACATCACTTTTACTACCACTGTAAAAAAGCCGCGTAGGGCCCAAGACAAGGTAAAATGAATGTTTGTGGGCGTCTTCAGCGGAGAGCATGGTCGTGGGACAATGATAGCAGGACATGTTGCACATTTTGATTCTGAAATGCTCCCACACTTATACCATTTTCTAGCTTTTGCTCATATTGTGGTTTAGAAGCGTAAAAAGCAAATTTTTAGGGGTGTGAATTGCCTAGTACCTGACGATTCGATTCGTATCACGATTCATAGGTCACGATTCGATTCCATACCGATTAGTCCCGATACGAATTTACAAGTCGATTGTTGCCATTATTTTTATTTAAATTTAAAAAATACTAATCAGTAAACTTGTAAAGTGTAAGATTTGCATGAAAATGTATTATTTATTTATCTGAAACTTCAGTCTTATACAGGTTGTAATCTCTTTCATGTTTGAACAGCATTAAAATTAAATATTAAGGCTTAATGTTCCATTAATATAACATTCCCCCATGCTTAAGGTGTGAACCCTAAGACGTTTTGGTGAATATTTTTCCATCAAAAATGGATATTTAAAAATCGATTCGGCCGCCTATTGAATCGGTTCGAGAATTGCGCGATGTAATATCGTGATATATTGCCGAATCGATTTTTTTTTAACACCCCTAGAATGTACCCTGTTCACTTGTCCGGATCATTTTTAAGTTAACAACAAATGTTCATTTAAAGATTGTCGGGACAGCAAATAAAGTTCAAATGTCAGTTGACTGGTACAAATTATATTGCACCTTCCTCTGTACATTTTAGGAAGAGGTCACTGTGGCCTACCTGCCATGAGCTGTCTTTTGTTTATCATTTGTTTTTGTTTGTTTTTGGCGTTTATTTTTTTATTTTTTTTATTTTTTATTTCTTATTTTTTTTCCAGATCATTTCACTCAGCAACAGTATGTCGTGATTCAGTTCTGCTTTGTTTTCCTGTCTTAGAAGTCTGATTATTCTCTTTGTCTTTGGATTGTTTTGCTGACAGCTACTGAACTGTCTACCAAGATAGCATTTTACAGCCAAAGTCATAACATGACCACCAGTCACCAGATTGACTAGCAAGGTCCAAACTTTTTTTTGCCCTCTCGTCTATTGGCCTATCCCCTTCTCATCTATGCTCGAAGCAACCCCTGTGTAAGTTGCACGGCGAACAAAACCAAGATAGACACACGTCTCCAATTTGAACCAATAGTGTTAAATCTATGAAAGAAACATATGGTACAATGGCATTGAGCTGAGCGATTGAACGACGTGCACAGCATCATTCAAATATCCCTATATCACCTTCCCCCATTGACAAAACATTTTCTGGGGTCATCGTCTGACTTTTCATCTTCGGGAACTCAAAGAGGTAGCAGCAGCTGTGCACTGGGAAATGCCACAATTGCACATATGCAAGTCAATAAATACCCTGTGGCATTATGGGATTTTTTCTTTTTTTAAATGCTTCTAGCATTTAGCCTTTGTTCTACCAATATGTTTGAACGATTTTACCAATATGTTTTTACTATATCATATACTATAACAATATCATTTTTGCACCTCTATATCAAATTGTGTCGTTATCAAACCTATTGAAATAAGACAAATTAATACATAACTAATGAGCCGCCATGCAGTAATGTAATCAGTCGTATTTCTCTGAACAAATAGCCATCAAGATCTACTTTGCACTTTTTATTATGTGGCTAAACCTGAATTTTAAGTTGTCTTTTTAGCATAGGAAATAGATTTCAAAAGCATTCAGAACAAACACGTTGTTATGGAGACATAGGCAAACAAAAAAGGAGCTTTGCCTAATTTGCACTTATATGAAAAGCATCAGGGGCTTGGTCGCCCACATGATCCTTTTTTGTTGTCATTGTACCTGCATTGAGAAATAATGATGTGTCATGGCTGTAACCACGATCACTTAAAAAAAATACAAGTACTATCATCAGTTGTCTGAATTGTTGTCAGGGAAGTAGAGGGAAGTCTCATTTCCACCGTTATCAATTTGGCATTTGAGTGTTTGCATCCCGTTTGAAAGACAAGGCTTGTCACTCATATAAATTCTGAGCCTCCAACCCAAAGCCTGAATGACATACTGGAAAGATGATGTCTGTTTTCATTGAAGCAATATAACCAATTGGCCACATTATCTTAATCACCCACTCTGTGTTAGTTTGTCAACCATTTTGCAACCAAGGGATGCTTGGCTCAACTGATCTGTTAAAAACACGCAATTAAAAAAGCTGGAAGCACTCAACTACATGATATATTTCATTTGGGTGAGATAAAGCACAGTACAGGTAATGTAATTGCAATTTTTGTTCAAGAGCATTATAAATGAACTACTGTATACAGTCTCCGAGGATCATTACTCTAAATAAAAGGGACACAATATTTAAAAATAAGACATTGGCCTACGTCAAGAGAGTAGTCCTGATGCTTTCAAATCAAATTGAGATTGAGATCCTGTCTGTCTATTTCTCAGAAAACAAACAGTTCAACACAACTGGGAAGTAATCCAAGTTATACAGAAATAATTAAGATGTGATGTTCTCACTGCTTAGGAATAGAGAGTAAAAGACTGATGTAAGAAAGGGTATTTTTATTATGAAGTACATGCAGCCAAGCATGTGACTAATGATTCATCAGTGCAGGTATTAGAAGAGCCCAAGTTTACAGTCAACGGCCAGGGAACATGTAATTTCCTGACTAATGCTGGTGGCGTCTGGGGACCGACTCACCAGTGCCAAATGACTGGGACTAGCCACAATCTACACACGGACATTCAAGATGAACTGAGCGAGCAGTGTCTGGGATAGTATGGGATGGATAACGATAAAAATTAATGACTATTCTAAATAATGTATATGATTGATGCGTTATAGTAATGGGTCGATGGGGACGGGTCTCGAATAAGCTTCGGCTTCTACCCGTCAGCCCTTCTTTCAGATGTCAATGTTGCAAATGATGTGATGTGATTGATGTAAACTGTAATGTGTCCGAAAGGAAAAAATGAATAAACTAAACTAAACCACATGCTATAGGATCAACAGAAAGCATTCTGAATGAAAATAACAAGAAACCTATAATGTGGTTGTGCCTCTCTCTGTCATGTACAAAGCGCCAGCTCAATTTACCTCCCCCCTTGAGGAGAATTGATCAGGGAAAGAAGCGATTAGAAGCAAACAAAAACAGGTTGTTGGAAAAATCTCTCATCTTTAATCTAATTTTCACTGTGCAGCTACCAATTGTTAAAGAGGATTAGAATAGGGCATATAATTGGCACGGAAAAATGGAAACAGATGATGAATGTGTCATCTGTCAATTGACACAAAATGGAAAATTACCAGAGGTGATGGGATCTGTCGGACCAAACAAACACATTTTATAATTGTTCAAACCATTGTTGTTCGATTATTCTAGAACAAATGTGGGAAGGAAACAATATTTTTTTTAGTATTTTCTACCAAAAATAACTACCCATTATTTGTTAATTTCCCCAGTCAATCAAGGACATTTTGTTGAATGCCTGTCCGTTGTGTCAATATGATGTAATTCAAATAGGATTTTTTAAATACTAAGGGAAATAATAATTCCCTTAAAATTATAACATAATGCATAGAGGAGGCAGTTAAAGAGCTGTTCAGGTTGGAGGTAGGTAGGTTAAAATTTGCCACGAAGCTGGTAATGTGGTATACGCATCTCTGTGCACACCAGTTCAATGTTTGCAAAGTCAACAATGAAGTCAAGGGCCACAGACGCATTGTTTCAATGTCTTTGGCCTTTTTGAACAGTACTAGACAGTAAATAGTGTTAAAGGGACAGCAACATGAAAAATCAACTTTTTGGAGCTTTTAGCCATGTTAAAATGCGAATTCCTCACCAAAAACATGATCGAAGTGGTGTTTTCCTCCAATCGCCCCTCTGAGAAATTCTAGAAAATGAGCGAGGGCTCACTTTATGACATTAAAGTACGGACCCACACCCGCACCACCTCTTCGGACTAAACACATGCCCACTTTCTCTGAGACCTCCAAGGGATAGTGATAAAAGTAGCCTTTATAAGTAAATATTCTGTCCAAATGAATTCAAAGCAATCAATTATCCTTTACATTTGCAATGCCAATTGCCTGTCTTAAAATCCCACAAAGGTTCTGACTGACACTTGTGTAATCTACAAATACAACTTGTGCACTGTTGAACCTGACTGAATAAATAGTATAGTGGTTAGTGTGCTTGCTCTGTAAGCAGCAAGTCCCCGGTTCGAAACCAGCTCAGGTTTGTTATCTTCCCTCTCCTCTCCTCTTCCTCCACGATTTCTTGCGGCAAGGAGCCATTTTGTTTCAAATGTTTATTGAAGAATTGATGGCTTGCGAGCTCCAACAGCAGACTGCACCGGGGGCGCGGCAATCACATGGGGAGAGGTGGGGTTTTACTGAACCGGGTGTTTTACTTCCGCGTTACAAAAATAACCAGCAAAATACCTAAAATTTCATTAAAAAAAATATATATATATATATTACATCGCCATGGTCGATTGGCTGGCAACCAGTCCAGAGTGTCCCCAGCCTATTGCCCAGAGCCAGCTGAGATAGGCGCCAGCACCCCCCGTGACCCTTGTGAGGAATAAGCGGTCAAGAAAATGGATGGATGGACATCGCCATGGTGTCAAAGTTAAGATTTAATCATTATATGCCTATAGTTAACTTTAGGAAGGGCTTAAAATACCGTGGTGCAATCCCTCTAAATTTAAATGTGTTAGAATATTACAATTGAGTGATATGGAAATTTAGAGGTTAAGCATGAGCTTGGAGCAGATTGCGATCAACTTTGGAGGGTCCGCTTAAGTTAGTTTAATATAACTGACAAATGTTCTAGAATTGATTGCTTTGTGTAGCTTGACACCTGTCTATATTATTATTATGTGTCTGAGTACACATATTCCACATTATGTGACATCACGGATAACTGGTATAATAGGTGCTGACGTAAACACCTGGGCAGTTACTGCCCATGCATCCTACCCCTCAACGCCCTCATCAGCACAAGGGTTGCTAATTGGATATGGCAGGGAATTGCTGTGTACTTGCCTTGCAGCGACTTGTACCCTATAACCATACACAAATCGATCTGACATGTGGTATTAGATTAAATTACCAAGCAGCGCAGTGACAGGGAAAAAGATGTGCTCAATCTCCACCACTATATCTCACACGCACCCTCCCGAACCTGCTGGAGAGCGGGTTGATGTGCAGCCAACCAACATGAGAAGCTCCACATCCAAGCTCTGTCAAGCTCCTACATTGAGCCCAACAAAATATATCCAGGTGACCAGTGTTAGGATCGTTAGTTTTTAAAAGTATTTCGTTATAGTTAATCATTACTTGCTCAAAGAAGCAAAAGAAGTAGCCGATTTAAGCCTGGTTCACACGGCAGGAGAATCGGCGCGATTTTAGCCCCGAATTTCCCCTCCCGACAATCATAAGGACGCGGCGAGACGCAAGCGATAATCTTTACAGATAATCCTGCCGTGTGTATTGTCACCACACACGGCACCTCCCGATATCGGCGCTCGGAAGGACCCTCGACTTGAAATCGGGCATATCCAACATGTTGGATTTTTTTGGCCCGACTTCGCTCCGTGCAGCAGATTGACGGTGACGTGCAGCCAATCAGAAAGCGAGCCAGCGAGGAAGCCGGTGGGGAATCCAAAATCAAAACAGTCATGACGCAGCAGATAGTCCGTGCTCGCGCTATTACACTCTTTTTATTTTTATTTTTTAATTATTTGTATTTTTTATAATATTTATTTATTTATTTATTTATTTATTTATTTATTTTTTATTTAAATACACGCGCACACATTCTCCACAAATAAACGTGGTCTCCGGGTGGGACGCCAACTCGCTCTGCCAGCACCGAGCCGAGGGCAAGCGATGTCTTGCCAGTGCCCATTTACGCTCCTTTTAACAACACCTTTTCTTTTTATGCCGCTTTTTCGGCTGAAAACCAGGATCGACTCATGTTGACGACTCGGAAGCCACGTTTAATCTTGAGAGGTTTCGCGAGACTTCCCGTCACATTCTTGAATGAACTCGGCTCGTGTGAGGTGTGTTGATTGTGCAGTGTGGCCGCGCACCACACATCGTACGTTCAAAACTGGAACTCCCGTGATTTTTTCTCTTCACGTGTGTTGTCTGTCAAAGATTGGAAATCGGCCGACAATTTTAAAATCTTGCCGTGTGAACCAGGCTTTAGAAATTGAATTTCTTCACAATAAAAGTAACTCGAAATAGCTATTTTCAGTACTTAAAAAAATGCTTTATATCTATATATATATTTTTTTTTAACATTTGAAATGAGTACAATGAGCAGGTAATTCTACGTAAACTTCAGTCTTTATTGTCCCTAAACTGACAATGGGAGGTTTATCCTGGTCTTCGTCTCATTGTTGTCCTCTTTTGACGTGGCTACGGCCTACAGTTGCCGTTTGTGTTCAAAAATAAAGAAGGTGAGACAACCAAGTAACGTCTGATGTTAACTATATTTGGGAGACTCTCCAATACGTAAAATCTTGCATATCTAGTACCAACAGTGGGCAGGAACTGTCTGGGCAGGCCATAAGCCTAAGTGTGCACCTGGAGTACATCCTCCCTCCTTATTCATTTGGAAACATTGGTAACATTTTTTTCCCAGACCGATACCAGTACGAGTTCTCAATTCTTGAGTAGTCGCTAATACCGATACCAAGTACCATTTACTTTGAATACTTTAGATTTATAAAATTTCCAAAAAACAATGACAGATCATTTTAAAGAAAGCCCTATTAATATCAATGTAACATTTTTCCTTAATTAATGACAATTTTCTATTCTTCTAATTTCTAGTTCCTGGTCATAAAAGAGCCACAAGAGTGAAGTTGATACTGTTATCGGCCACCGTCACGAGTACCAATACCTTAAAATAAGGCTGGTATTGGCACCACACCGATTCTTGGTATCGGAACTCGCTCATCCTTAACATTTAATTTTAGTAACACTGGCATTATGTGGCATGATATATTCATTCTATGGTCCAGTATTGTTCAAACATACTTTTAAAATACTGTAATCTTACATTTCCATAGTTATCATCAGTCTAATACATATTATTATTCATGAGGGCATCTTGTTGTACTGATACATTTGAAATCACATCTTCATTTCTTATCAATATGATGCATTGTAACAGATGCTGCAAATGTATTTTCTATCAATACCAGTAGTATTTGGGATCAAAGCAATACTGTCCTGGAGGTAAAAGAAACGACTTTAAAGTAGTGGTTGGGTGCCATTTGAACATATTAACCTTTCATTTGTTCTCAGTGCCAATGCAGATAAAAGAGAGACTGGATTTGCTGAAATAAATGGCAAATTGTTCCATTTACATCCTGCTAGCACGTGCTTCTGAGCGCCTCCTTTTTCTTCTCCGAGACACGAAACCAGGAGCTGCTTGCTGCCCGTGTCAACGGTCAATGTTAATGTGGTTATAGTTAACTGCTGTTGCTGCTGTTGCTCACCCGAGAGGAAGCGCCACTTCTCCAAAATTAAACTCTGCATAGCTTAGACAATACCAAAGTTGGGGGAGATTTCATTTAAATCCCACTTTATTGAATTTTGCTATTAGCTTATTTGATCATTTTTACATTTCTTATTGCTTTTTGTTTTCATTTTACATTTTACAATGATACCAAAGAGATTTTGAAATGAAACGAGAAAAGTGGTCATCTTAGCAATCTCATCATTTGCAACATGAGTTGTTTTGTAGCGTGTTGAACAGGATTCTGCAACAGTTTGCTCCTCGAATCAACTTCCACGTAGATAAAGATAAAGGCACAATAGTGTCATTGTTACCAGTCGTACAGCTGCACACACAGCTAGAATACTGCACTAATGAATGCTGCTCAGCACCTACGGGTTGATGGCAGCTGTTCATACAATGAGGACGACATATTTTCCAGAGGGGATGTCTCTAGATGTTGTAAAGCCCTGTAGAATGTGTCCTCAGCGTTGTCATTTTAATAAGTGAAATAGTGTAATAGACAATGTGTGGAGTTTTCTTTCTTTTGATATTTTCATGGATGGGCGCATCTAGAAAAGGGGCATTTGTGCTATTGTCCGCCGTTATGGGATGGAATATAGCTGACTCCTGTCCAATTGTCGTGGCCTCCCTCATTTGCATTGAAATTAAGGCATTACGAGCGCACGTCGTGCTTGACATTGCGGGAACAAATTGACCCGCTGGGCTCGGAGAGATGAGATTAACGCACTCATATTGTGTTTATCCAGACAAACTGCAGGATCACCCCTTGCATGATGTAGTCGGCCGCGCATGTGACGTGGGCAGTTGGAGGCTGCTTGCCCAACCGACTGCCCCATCGTGCATCAGTGTCATCCCCCCCATCCCAGTTGTGACGTGTGGTCAGGGGGGTACTATTAAAATATTTGAAAGATGATAATTTGTTCAATGAATTGATTTCTGCATTGATTCAGAGGGATTGCCCCACACTGTTGCCATATTTGTGTGAAGGCTGGAGGCCTACAGCGCTTCCATTTTTCTTATTCCCACGATTCACGTGTTACCCGCAATTCCCGATTTTGTACCCGATTTTTCCCCATGTATTTTTAATGGGAGATTCAAAATTTCACATTTCCTTCCACATTTTTCATCCGATTCACTTCGTTCCAACTTCAATATCCATCATGAGCTCTTCCAGCTTTTCAGTTCCAAAATTCACGCCTTACCCACAATTCATGATTTCGTACCCGAATATTTCCCACATTCTACATTTTTCATTTACTTCCACATTATTCATCCGATTGACTTCGTTCCAACTTCAATATATTCCAGCAATTCAAGCCATGAGCTATTCCAGCTTTTCAGTTCCAAAATTCACGCCTTACCCACAATTCCCGATTTCGTACCCGCACATTACCCACATTCTACATTTTCCATTTACTTCCACATTATTCATCCAATTGACGTCGTTCCAACTTCAATATATTCCAGCAATTCAAGCCATGAGCTCTTCCAGCTTTTCAGTACAAAATTCATGCCTTACCCACAATTCCCGATTTCGTACCCGAATATTTCCCACATTCCACATTTCACATTTACTTAGACATTTTTCATCCGATTGACGTCGTTTCAACTTCAATATATTCCAGCAATTCAAGCCATGAGCTCTTCCAGCTTTTCAGTTCCAAAATTCATGCCTTACCCACAATTCCCGATTTCGTACCCGAATATTTCCCACATTCTACATTTTCCATTTACTTCCACATTATTCATCCAATTGACGTCGTTCCAGCTTCAATATATTCCAGCATTTCAAGCCATTATACTCTTCCAGCTTTTCAGTTCCAAAATTCACGCCTTGCCCACAATTCCCGATTTCGTACCCGAATATTTCCCACATTCTACATTTTCCATTTACTTACACATTATTCATCTGATTGACGTCGTTCCAGCTTCATTATATTCCAGCAATTCAAGCCATGAGCTCTTCCAGCTTTTCAGTTCCAAAATTCACACCTTGCCCACAATTCCGGATTTCGTACCCGAATATTTCCCACATTCTATTTGTCACATTTACTTCCACATTATTCATCCGATTGACCGTTCCAACTTCAATATATTCCAGCAATTCAAGCCATGAGCTCTTCCAGCTCTTCAGTTCCAAAAATCATGCCTTACCCACAATTCCCGATTTCGTACCCAAATATTTCCCACATTCTACATTTTCCATTTACTTCCACATTATTTATCCGATTGACTTGGTTCCAACTTCAATATATTCCACCATTTCACGTCATGAGCTCTTCCATCTTACCACCTAACTTACCATGCGTGGCGGCCATTTTCCAAATTACGATGAATGGCGGCCATTTTGGATAAATGATTAGATATGCCCAGGATTTCCGCCATGTCGTCCACCGGGGGCGGCGGCCATCTTGGCCAATTGATTCGGGAAGCCTAGGATTTCCGCCACGTCGTCCACCGGTGGCGGCGGCCATCTTGATTGATTGGGTATGCCTGTGATTCTTGCCAGGATATTCCCTGACCTGAACAGGAAGTGACTTCATATCAACAGGAAGTGACTTCATATCAACAGGAAGTGACTTAATTTCAATAGGAAGTGACCTAATTTCAATAGGAAGTGACCTAATTTCAATAGGAAGTGACCTAAAATCAACAGGAAGTGACCTGATTTTAACAGGAAGTGACCTGATTTCAACAGGAAGTGACCTCATATCAACAGGAAGTGACCTCATATCAACAGGAAGTGACCTGATTTCAACAGGAAGTGACCCGATTTCAACAGGAAGTGGCCTGAAATCAACAGGAAGTGAGCATGCTAGTGCTACGTTAGCATGCTAATGCTAGCTAATGCTAATGCTAGCTGAACATGCTAATGCTATTACTAGCTTAGCATGCTAATGCTAATGTTAGCTTAGCATGCTAATGTTAGCTTAGCATGTGAATGTTAATGTTAGCTTAGCATGCTAATGCTAATGTTAGCTGAACATGTTAATGCTAATGTTAAGCTAGCATGCTAATGCTAATGTTAGCTTAGCATGCTAATGCTAATGCTAAGTTAGCATGCTAATGCTAATGTTAGCATGCTAACATTAGAATTAAACGTTTTAAACCAATTTAAACCATTCTAACTTCAGCATGTTAAGCTCATTCCATGTCATTCAACATCATTCAACACCATTCAATATCATTCAATATCTTTCAATATCATTCATCATCATTCAACATTATTCCAAATCATTCCACAAGTATTCATTCAGCTCTCCAGCCTTCACACGCCATTTCCCCAGAAATGGCATTTCTAGTTATGAATGAAATACGACATCCACCACACACATCAGCGGCGCATCCATCCTTCTGTCTGCCTGCGCCAAAATCAAACCTAAAATTTGATATTTGACATCTCATGATAACCGGTACTGGAAAGTTTGCATTTGTAGAATGGATCCTGGAGCATAAAGTAAGTTATTTGAAAAACCTTTTTGTGCGCGATTGCGTCATCAATGGCCATTGTAGGCTTCGACAACTCAATATGTTTGAACCAGACAAGCAAATACGTCAGGCATAGTAAACATATGATGAAGATAAAGCGCTATTTAAGTGCATTTATATTTTTGATTAAATACACCCTTCCAGCTGACGTCACCGCTTAGCTCCCGCTGTGCCTCCCGGAGGGCAAACATCCCCTAACAAATGAATGTAGAGCAATCATCACTGACGTGTCATATGATAAATGAAAGATAGTCAAGGTTTGTGTTATTTGGTATTTGATAAAATGTAACTTATGTGTTCAGGTTTCTTGTATTGATTTTGGTGGTTCAACATGAAATTCCTCTTCCACTATCCGGTCTCTTAGTGACATAGTTTTGCTGTATGTTTTGTTGGATCCAGATTTGAGGAGTCGAGTGTTTTTGTTTCTACCAGCACACTTTCAAGTAATGGTCTGTGTGATGTGAAGCTGAAGAGGCCTTTAGCTTCCACATTCTCTCCACAGTGAAATGTTGTTATAGTCTTCATGGAAGAGCTGTAACAAAGCCAGATCACATTAGACATGACCTGGAGATACACACACACGCACACGCAACCCATAAATGCTGAGCAAATGGGCATTTTGTAGCTAGGCAGAAGTCATCAAGGATTTCTTCATCTCAACAGTAAGTTGTATTGGTAATGTTGGGATTTGCGGCATGGCATTTATTGGCTTGTCGTGTGACAAGTAATTTAGACTGTAACACATACATTCTGTCAAAACCTGTCATTCGTTCAATGTTTATAGGATGCACCTGCCGCCATCCACATAACCCAATCCCAACAAACGAATCTCTACCTTAGCAGTCACTTTACACTAAATTGCATCTTTCCAGTTTTAACAGTGTTTTTTGTTTTGTTTTGTTTTGTTTTGTTTTTGTTTTTGACGGAGTGGGTTACATATAGTGCGTTACTATATAGTAGAGGTGTGCAAAATTTCCGATTCTTAGATTATTCACGATTCGGCCGTGCAACAATCGAGAACGATTCACAAATGTCCAAATTCCGATTATATAAATATGCCAAGGGAAGCGAAACGAGCGAAAAGTACGCGGAACTGAAACGCAGTAGCGCGCGCGGTCTTCGGGACGCTTTTTGGGACGGACCGAGAGTACACATCCACAACTCACGCCTCGAGATTCAAAACAACAACAAGCATGGCTGAGCTGACCAACCCACCTCTTCGTGAGATCAGACCTGCTCCGAAAAGGCAAACAACTTCAGGCGGAAGTATCAGCTAGCTGGCTGCAGTGCGTCGGTTAGCGTTCTACAGGGCGCCGCGCAGTGATACGAACGAACGAACAGAAAAGTAGTGGCTGGCGGTAATGGCGTCTGACTTTATTCAGAAAAGAGTATTGTGGTGGAAATGTATCACGCTTTTGAAAACAAATAGTTTTTAGAAGAAAAACGCTTTATTTCCGAGACCCCAGCCAGCTTGCTGGACTATTTTCCTCTCGTCCAACGCCGAAGTCAGCGCTGATCGCACACACGGGAGGTGAGGATCAAATTGAGATTCATGTTAAAAAAGCCGAACGATCCCATTAATGTTTACACGTTCATGTTTACACAAGTTAAAAAGCAGAAAAGCACTTGAGGTTTTTTTTTTTTTTTGTACCTCTGAGAAACTTTAATGTTTACATGTTCATCTTTACACAACTTAAAAAGCAGGAAAGCACTTTTTTTTTAAGGCATTTGTATTGAAGTAGTAGTTCACATTGTCTTTCATTTATACCTCAGTGCACTTTTGAGTGGATAAAAATAATATATTTTTGCTCAATGCTATGTTTTATTCTGTTGAAGACTGAATATACTTAAAAGCTGTTGTTACAGAATGAGGACTTGAGTATTTTATTTACTGTTTTGAACTGTTAACTTGATACTGAAATAGTAGTTTATTTAGGCCTGAGAGGACTTTTGTACTATTTTTGTAACTAATGTACGAAACATTAAAAGCGCCAAAATACATTGTTTTTTTTCTGCTGCCTGGGGGGAAATCAATAATCGTTTTATAATCGAATCGTCGCCTCTGAATCGTAATCGCAATCGAATCGTGAGGTGCCCCAAGATTCCCACCTCTACTATATAGTGAATGAGGGTTTAGGGTTAAGGGTGGACATTGGGACACATCGATGTTCTTCCTTGGTTGCATCAGCTTGCCTGCATTTTAACCCTGCCTCCAAAAAATCAATACCGAAGTGAATTGTCTCTTAGCTGTGCATTTCGATGTTCAAATGATATATCGAGCAGGCTTACTGTGCATGATGTAACAATGTTATAGTAATCAAATGTGTGCATCAAATAAAGCTAAACTGGTAGAAAACACACGTACCTGTAGTCTTCAGTATTTTTGTGTTTTGGACATTGTCCCTCTGCATCCCTTACTGACTTCCCTCTCGTGAAAGTGTTTCATTTTCTTTTTTTTTTTTTTTCCCCACACGCGTCACAGAAAAACGTATTGTTCTCCTCATGTCCAAGGCAGGGGAATTTACCAAACCACTCAGATATGATATGTGTGCAGATTAAATGGTTCTTTTATCGTGTCATCTTGCTTGTTTTGCGCATATTGGCGTGAAGAATCAGACGCAATTTTTTGCATTGCTTCCACTGTAGGTTTGCATCAAAACGTGCGATCCCTCGCTACCATGCTGCTACAAACATACATAAACAATATGTCAGTGGATTAAAAAGTCATGTTTAAAAAAAAAAAAAAAAAAACTTTTGTGATTATAATTTGCTTCAGTGGCCACTGTAAAAATTGTGGGATTATTGGCATTATTTGCATACGGGGGTTTGTGCTTTGTCGCAAGAACTTTTGACACGGGTTCTCCTGGGGCAATTTTAGCCAAAATTGGCTCTTCGCCTGTGTGGCGTGGCGTATGTGGGAAATATTCACCTCGCCATACCCTGCTTCAACTCGCCATTGGTAATATGGCAAATGGGGAGCGAGCACTCTGAAAATGTCAACTACTTGGCTGCAACCAGCAGAACCACGCTTGATTCAACATGTTTTTTTTGTCGGCTATGGGAAGAATAACAGCATCCACATCAACTACTGTGACAGTTTTTATGGGAAGCGTTATTCGGCATCAGAAACATGCCTTTACAGCTGCTGTTTTGGTTGTTCGTTTTTTTGGAGGGTTTTGTCCCGGAATCCGTAAATATCCTGGATTGGCTGTCAACCAGTTCAGGGTGTACCCCGACTACTGCCCGAAGCTGGCTGGGATAGGCTCCAGCGCCCTCGCGACCCTTATGAGGAATAAGCGGTCATGCAATTGGATTGATGGAAACCATAAATATCCTGAAATAATCAACAAAGTAATAGATATATCAAACAAACAAATTAACTTACTACTAGTACTAGTAATTACAGTCATTGAATTGAATCCCATCTCTCCTAATTGGTGAAGCCATGTTTCTCTTTTGCTGTCAGCCATCATGAACATGGATCAAGATCAAGACTGTCCATCATCCACTGAGCCCTTTTGAACCCTTCCCCCTTGCCAGCTTGTGCTCATCTCAGCTCAGCTCATTTATGCCAAGCCTAACTCAATCACAGACTTCCACCAGAACCATAGCGAATTACTGCAAGGGAAATTACAGTCATTTGTCTCAGTCGACCCAAGTTGTATTGGCTTTCTTTTTCGGTCTATATATACCAGGACACCTGTACAATTTTCATCCTCTTTCTCCTCCTCCACGTTACGTTGGGCTCTTTTGTCAGCTATCATATTTGACTACAGTAACCTGCCAGTCGGCACAGACCACACAGTCAAATGGAATTGTTTGTGTATCGGAGGAGGTGTCATGACTGTAGATGGGCAACAAGCTCTTGGGCTTGAAGCAGGTCACCTCTGCATCACAACACTTGTAATGTGGGATATGTGACTTGTGAGCTGTGGCTGTCATTAAGGCTGGCGGGGGTGGGGTTTAATTGCAGCTCTTTCATCTCACACTGAATTGCCACTTTCAGTTTGCGTCAGAGGAGGAGAAGATGTCAGTAGGTCGGCTCCAAGCATTTCACCACTGTGAGTCGGATTCTTCAGAATGACATACATTTGTGATGTGGAAAATGTGTGACTTTTTATTTGAATGTAGATTCTTCATCTTTATTAAGAGAACAGCATAAGATTACCAATAATAAATACTTTTCAAGTTGCATTTACAAATTTATACAAATATTAGAGGTGAAACAATTATTGTTTTGTTTTTTTAAATTCGATTTCCATTTGCATAGTTTCTATTTAAGAACGATGTTAGTCTCTTACACAACAATACGATATAACACATGGACACAAATGTGATGCAAGAAAATTCACTTCAAGTTTTTGGCAAAAAATAAATAAAAAATACTGTAAGAGAATGGGGCGGCACGATGGCTCCGGCCTTCCTGGGTGGAGTTTGCATGTTCTCCCCGTGCCTGCGTGGGTCTTCTCCAGGTACTCCAGTCTCCTTCCACATTTCAAAGACATGCATGGCAGGTTAATTGGGCGCTCTAAATTGTCCCTAGGTGTGCTTGTGAGTGTGGATGGTTGTTTGTCTCTGTGTGCCCTGCGATTGGCTGGCAACCAGTCCAGGGTGTACCCCCGCCTACTGCCCAAAGCCAGCTGAGATAGGCTCCAGCACCCCCCATGACCCTTGTGAGGAATAAGCGGTCAAGAAAATGGATGGATGGATGTAAGAAAATGAGTGATATATGAATTGCGTATGAACAAATACAATCAATAAATGGAAAATAGATTATATTTTATTAAAACACAAATTCAGACCATGCTGAATGATATGTTGTTTATCCATCTATCCATCCATCCATCCATCCATCCATCCATTTTCATGACCACTTATTCCTCACAAGGGGGAACTGGCGCCTATCCCAGCCAGCTTTGGGTAGGAGGCGGGGTACACCCTGGCCTGAACTGCTTGCCAGCAAATCACAGGGCACACAAAGACAAACAACCATCCACACTCACAAGCACACCTAGGAACAATTTAGAGCGCCCAATTAACCTGTTATGCATGTCTTCGGAATGTGGGAGGAGACCGGAGTACCCCGAGAAGACCCAGGCAGACACGGGGAGAACATGCAAACTCCACCCAGGAAGGCCGGAACCCGGACTCGATCTTACGTCCTCAGCACTGGGAGGCAGATGTGCTTATCAGTCATTCACCGTGCCGCCTCATTTTGTTTACCATAATTTGCTAGTCTCCCTCCCTTTATACAAACAACATAAAAAATAAAATAAACGAGGACAACTTTTATTAATGAAAGATAAATATTTAAGGAAAGGGAGGGCTTGGGAAAGTACATAAAAGCCATTAAAAAACAATGACAAACAAAAACAAAAAACAGTGAATTAAAGTTCTGCAGTAGCAGTAGTCTAGCTAGTGCAAAAAAAAACAAGAAAAAAAGTATTGTGCAAAGATGTAGGCATTTAACAAGTGAAGTACTGCAGGTTGTGAAGGTATTGCACAGTATAAATGTTCAAGTTGTCATTATTACAAAATAAAAAATATTGCACAGTGTGGTTGACAGATTGTGATGTCATTTGTTCAGGAGTCCGATGTCGTGAAGCTGTTTTGGTGACATGTGGGGATTTCTTGCCTTTCTGTCCTGTGCGGTACAGTTCCCCATACCAGACTGTGATCGAGTTGGTCAGGATGAGCTCCATTTTACATCTGGAGCAGTTGCGGAGTAGTTTTGTGAGAATTCCAAATGTTCTCAGCTTCTTCTAAAAGTACAACCTCTATTGAGGCTTCCTGATGATTTGCTATTTGTTGTGGGTCCATGTGAAGTAATCACTGATGTGGGTACTGAGGAGTTTGAGAGTTTTCATTTACCCTCTCCACCGTTATCCCATTGATGAGACTCGGTGCTCTTCCGCCTTTGGTCGATAATAATCTCTTAAATCTTAAGCAGCATTTGAAAAGAGAACCTTGTCATCATCACATTTCTCGTGTTGGAGCCCTGATTCATGTCAATCCATTGTTGCAACAGCTCGTCAAGGTGTGAGCACTCTTATTTTACTGCGGACTAATTAGTTTATCCAATCTGATGCATGTGCTTGTTTTAGAATTAAAAATTACATGATTCCATATTTTTTGTCCACTTGTTCAAAAAAATACGACTAACAATTTTCTTTCTTTTATTAAGTGTTTCTTAAAGCCAGAAGTGTGGCCATTTTTAATAAAAACATATTAATTAATCATAACCAGTCTTTTCTTTTTTACATTACAGACAGAGGTTATCAAGGGTCCGTGTGGCAGCGTGGGAATGACCTTCAGGCATGTGCCTGCCAGTGAGGGCGATGCAGTCCATGTAAGCATCGAGACGGTGACACCTAACTCCCCCGCAGCCTTGGCAGACTTGCAGCGAGGTGATCGCCTCATCGCAATCGGAGGTTTGAGATGGCTTATTTGACGTTGGTCTTTGCAAAAGGCATTCACAATTTTCAATACAAATTTGACTTGGGTATAATCTGGTTATCGAAACAAATGCAATGTCGAAGCAAATTAATTAAAAGTTTTTTATTCAGTTTTTCAGAATGTTAATTCACGTGCCCATTTTTGGCAGGTGTCAAAGTGACATCGTCGGTTCAAGTGCCCAAACTTCTGAAGCAGGCCGGAGAGAGGGTAGTGGTCCTGTACGAGAGGCCAGTCCGCCACCAGACTCCACCCCTCGGAAGCCTGGGGACTCTTCAGGAGGGATTTGGGCAGCTGGAAGAACCGGGCTTCATATCCCAGGCGGGGGGATATGAAGAAGATCCGGCCCCCATCACCACTCTGTCTGACATAACTGACAGTAAAGACATGGATTCTGAATTTGAAGAGTTGGTCGTCGACTCCAAACCCAGCCAGAATGTTGGCCCCATCAGCACCAGTGAAAATAAGGATGATTTTTTACTTACAGTAAACCAAAGCCCAAAAAAAACAGTGGCCAACTTGGCTTCAAAACCTCTTGGAACGATATCACCCATCCTCAACCGTAAGCTAAACCTGGTGGGCCTCCAATCACCACTAAAGCCCCAACCTAAAGAATCACCAAAGCCCTCACGACAGAAGACGAGCAATGATCCAGGAGATAGTTTGCAGCGCCCCACAATACCGCCTCCACCCCCGCCATCCCGTCCACCAGTGCCACCAAGACCTCAAATACGGTTGTCATCTGCCAGCTCAGAAACCCTTTCTTCCGAAAGTGCTGATTCCACATCAAACACAGCTCCTGTAATATCTACTGCAACAACCACGCCGAGTGCTTCTGAGAAATCTCCTGAAAAAGCTCCTCTGACTGGAGCCAATGAAGATGTGGGTGAAAAGACTTGTGTCAAACCGAGTGAGGGGAAGTCCACCAGGCCGTCAGAGTCCAGCGACGATATTTCAATCTCATCCTTCACTAGTTGCAAGGCTGACCAGGCAAAGGACAAAGTTTCAGAGAGTTCCTGCAGCACACGGGACAGTCTAGAAGAGCACTCCTTCTGGGAATCCCCTGAAACGATGTTCCGTAACCAGACAACACGTTGGCCCAAGGCCTCTGTTGTGTTTGAGGTGGACAGCAACCATAAGTACCTTAATGTGGCCCTTTGGTGTAAAGATCCCTTTAAGCTGGGCAGTTTGTTGTGCCTGGGTCATGTCAGCCTCCATCTGGAGCATGTAGCCCTTGAATGTATGGCAACATCTTCAGCAGAATATCAGAGCACATTTCGGCTTGGGCCTCCAGAACCGAGAGCTAACGTCAGCCGCACTGCACTACGCAGCCTCAGCACCCACAAAGGCTTCAATGAGAAGTTGTGTTATGGAGATGTTACTCTAAATTTCTGTTACCTATCGGGGGATGATTTGGACTATCCTGGATTGGCAGAGAGGGAGCGTGAAGGGAGTCTCCATGATGAAGATCTAAGAGAGCGCGAAAGGGAACATATCTCCACAACCACGCGTGATGACTTGGCCTACGGTGCCATGCAGCTAGTTGAGGTTCGCCACAACTTCCAGGACACTCAGTTCCAAAACCCTACCTGGTGTGAATATTGCAAAAAGAAAGTTTGGACTAAGGCGGCCTCACAGTGTATGATCTGCGCCTACGTTTGCCACAAAAAATGCCAGGAAAAATGCCTTGCTGAAAATCCCTTCTGCGTGGCAGCGACCGAACGTCGAGGAGCTGACCCCGAGGCCAAGTCCACCATCAATCGGGCCACCACTGGCTTAACCCGCCATATAATCAACACTAGCTCCCGCCTGCTTAACCTACGCCAGGCCCCCAAGACTCGCCTGGTTGAACAGGTAACGGACGCGGTGCCCGGAGCAGTGGATCCTTCCCCCAAACATACTCCAAACACCTCAGACAATGAAAGCAGTGATACCGAGACCTACACCAGTGGTGCCAGCCCCTCCAAGCAACCCGCCGGTAGCGGGGGAAGCAGCAAACTCGTTCGCAAGGAGGGTGGTTTGGATGATAGCGTGTTCATTGCTGTGAAAGAGATCGGCCGCGACCTCTACCGAGGTTTGCCCACAGATGAGCGCTCCCAAAAACTTGAGCTGATGCTGGACAAGCTGCAGCAGGAAATCGATCAGGAGTTGGAGCACAACAACGCTCTTCTGATAGAGGAGAGGGAGACCGGTGATCCCAGGCGTAAGGTGCTCATTAGTTCGGCCCTTTCCAAGTCCGGCGAAAGACTCCAGGCGCTCACTCTGCTCATGATCCACTACCGCGCGGGCATTGAGGACTTAGAGTCGGTGGAGAGCACCTCTCCTTCGGAGCAACAACAATGTTTTAAGGGCAAAGGCGATGGCCTAGAGGAGGAGGCCCTGATGGGAGCAGAGGTCTACGACAGTGACATCTGCAGCCCGGTGGACTTGCAACTGTTGGATGACATCACTGAGGAGCAGATCTGCGTGGAGGCGCTCCACTAAACAAGACTGGAAAGCATAAAATGGAGGAACATTGGACCTGTGTCCCTTGTTTTTTTTTTTTGGCGGGGTGGAGGTGAGGTTAGCTCACTATTTGAAATTGGGATACCGTCCATTGTTTTTTAGGTTGTCAATGAAATACATGAAGGAATTTCCCCGATGGTTACTCGGTTGCACCTGATAATGCTTTTATTTTGCACTGTGTCCATGCTTTAGGTTTGAAAGGGAAACAGAACAACATCGTGTTGCTGGTATAGTGTTCATTCGAGATATTTTTCTGAGGACTCAAAGTGTCTTTGTAAAACTTTAACCTTCTCAATGATGTTTTCACTCGGCGCTATTTTTGTGTGCAATGAAAATAATTGTTCGGGAGTAATTTACTGTAAAGGTCAAAACGACTCCAGCGGATCACATGGGGGCAAAAAACGTGAACACTGCAGTCCAGCTTTCTTACCTTTTTTGTTTGACGCACTTTTAGCAGACCTTTTTAATATTCAGAAATCAGTCCCTTCTTTGGGGGATTTTAGCAGCTGCACAATGAATGGAATGGGTATTATGTTTTCATTTTGGTTGCATCACCTCAGCCAAACATGGTTCATTTAAACTATTCATGTTTTTCATGAAGATTTAAAGGAGTTATTGTCCTGTTCTTGAATATTTTTAAATACATTTTTGAAATGTTTATTTCATAAATATGTGAATAACTTGGTGGATTTTTGATTTTTTTGTTCTGATTTCCAAATTATATTTAACCATATTTGGAGCTTATGTGTTTTTTTCTGTTTATCTTTTCAGTTTGCATTTAAGTGTGAAAAAAAAATATTAAAACAAAACAAGTTTCTGGATGATGTTGTACATGCCACCTGCGTTCATGAGTGGTGTGAGTACCCGAAATGTGTTCCTCAAATTGTTTTGTTGTTTGGTTTTTGCTACCCCATTATTTGCAGATATTGAGTATTGTTGTCTTCAGCGCTGACAAGCCATCAACTTCCGAAATGTTATTCTTCATTTTCTTGAAAGCTCCTGGAGAGCCACTGGATAGTGTTTTTTGGTTTTGTTTTGTTTTTCTAAACACATAAGTCTGTTCCTTCATTATTGCTGTGGTTACTGCCAATTTAGTACCACTGCAAGTCTCCGCAAATAAGTTTGATTCAAGCAGCACTAGTCAGAAATGATGCTATATTTTGGTTCCAATTGTCATTTTAAACAACAAAAATGTAAAAGTTATCTACAATTGAAGCCAGAATGAATAATGTGAGGCACATAATAAAAAGCCACCTTGAGTAATCTGGCTGAAACACTTGTACAGCATTTGGGATGAGAGTGTAAAATCAGTTTAAACATAATGCTGTAAAATTGAAGTCCATTTATTTTCCATATCTCTTGGTTGATCCAGAGCTGCTTGGCTAAGATGCTATGTTCTGTTTTGAGTTGAACTCCAATTGTTACTGGATCAATACTTACAGGCCATTGAGCTCTTGAAGAAACATAATTTTTCCAGCCTCTATCAATCTACAGCAGCTATGTATTACTTACATATCAGTTGATTGAACTACCAAATTAAAGCCAAAGGAGAGGTGGTTAACAGTACACGGACAATCACACGTTGGTGAGGTGACCACTTCCAATTCATATCTGATTGTGAACTGGTTGAGAGAAACTATTGTGCCCTTTTGAGCTAAGTCATTGTCCCAAAACGGCAAGAAAGTTGTGTTAGGTTTGAGTGATTTCTATTTAGTTTCTCCCAAAGCTTTGCACCTTGGAAATTCTCATCAGGTGTTGTTCAAGGTCATGTTGGATGATGGAGCACAGTTAATGACTCATTCCGAGGTCTCAGTAACATTTAATACACATTTGGTTTAGTGAAGTATTAGGACCTCATTTTACGGAGGTAATAGTTAGTATGAGCAACAAGTCATGATATTGAAAGTCCATAACAGTTTTCAAAATGTGAATGAATGTCTGCAATCTTTCTCATTGGCTATAGTAATATCACTGACCTTTTGTTAAAAAAAAAAAAAAAATCTCCAATGTTCACAGTAACTTCAAAACAGCCCTCTAATTAATGCAGGTCAAACTTTCTTCACATATTAGTTTGTTTTAAATGTGCACTTCTGAGCTACAGAGGCAGACGGATTAGAAAGTACCCAGTTGACCACCTTATGATGTTCTTATCTCAAATTTTGCTTGTTGCTTTTGTATACTTGCTGAATGATTTCCATACATGTCTCAGTCTGTCACTGTGCATTCAGATATGTGCAATATTCTTATGTTGGACATGAAGCTAATGGCTATTTAATTTGTCTTTTGTCATTTGATCTGTGTAACTGTCTGTCTCATGAAGTCACGCGGTGTGTCAGAAACCTGAGAGGTGACATTCTCACTGTAAAATTCACTTTTAGGCCTGCCAAGCTTTGCTTTTGCCTCTGCTGCTGCTGTTACAATGTGATCAATCGACCACACTACTGTTTCTCACTTGCTTGTGCTCATCACAGCTTTTCAGCAGGTAAGGTCTTCATATGGTAGGGATGTTGTGCAGTTTTTTTTTTTCTGAAGGTTCATGTAATGAAGCTTTATTGTACTTATCCTAAATTAAAAAAAAATAAAAAAAATAAAAAGCTTGAATTTATTTACTGTGCCTTGTTTTTCTTGTCAGCTAAGCCCTCCAAAAAAAAGAAAAGCTATTGATCACTTCAGTGTTTAATCGTGTATACGAACAGTACAATATTTAGATCTAAATAAAGTGTTGGCAACTTCAAATGAGTGGTGAATATGAATGGACAGGATTACGTTGACATTGGATATTGAGACAGGTTAAGCTGCCTGAAAAGGAGGAAGATTTTTGTTGTTAAATCGCCAATATATTTCACTCATTTCAGCCCCCCCCCCCCTTCTCATATCTGAATGGATTTTTTGAACATATTTTCTGTATTTATAAGCATCCGAAGAGTGCATTGTGTAAGCATCTGTAAAGTAATTAAGGGCCAGTGGTAAGATAGACATGTTGATTGCTGTGTCTGCTCCCACATTATCCTGTCAGAGTAATGTTTTTTTTTTTTTTTCCAGCCTTCGTCAAAATTGTTCACATTTTTGACACCAAAGTGAAAAGTATGCAGAGTCTTCGATGTAGCCTACATTCATGCACAAGTGTTATAAAGCAGTCTCCCATTGTTTGCATGATATGAGGAGGCAAGTGTTTAGAATATACCACATTTAATATCAAATAGGATGTTTCAAAGTGGTATGAAAACATTCCACATGTATAACTAAGGGGTTGACACACCTCTACAAATACTTACATTAATGGACATGGATACATAGCATATACATTTGTACATGTTCAACAAATCTAATAAAAATATTACAGGCCTTGGTGCACACACTATACAAGTATTGTGACCTGGACATTAAGATCTGAACAGAAAAGTCTCTCCCTAGTAGCTGCAGGGCAGTCAGAAAGTACTTTGGTTAAATTTGCAGATTTGTACTTCTTAGCAAAAACAAAACATGGTTATACTGTATTCAGAACCATTTGATGAGGGCTGTCACATGCTTCCACACAATGTAATTTTACTATGCCTATACTGTAAACTTACATTGTGATAAAAATCACGCTTGCCTTCTATTCATCCAGCTATTCTCTTTACCACTTATCCTCACAAAGCATTTAGGACAGAGGGAAGGTACACCTTAAGACTGGTTGCCAGCCAATCACAGTACAGTATAGACAAACAACCATTCACCAAACAAACATTCACACCTAAAGGTGGGTTCAAGGATATTTTTGTGGCTGTGTCTTCCGGGTGGATCATCTTCACGATTGTTTCTCAATTCTGTCAATCAATATGCGTAACGACGTCGTGCGTGCTCGTTCCTAGCTGCGCATGCGCACTTCCAGTGTTTGTAGCATGTAGCTAGCTTCGTGTAGTGAGCTTCGGATACAGCCATTCATCGTTGGAGCTCCACAGAGCTGACCGCATTACAGTCTTCTCTCACTATAACGCGGTTCACTTTTCGCGGTCTCGCTGTATCGCGGATTTTTTTTTAAGTGCAATTTTGCATATTTTTTTTACAGTAATATACCCATTTTATAAAATTTATGAAGGTTTGAACATTGTCAAAGTTTGAACAAGAGAGAAGTGTGAGAACATGTAAATGCCTCAATGAGAAAAGTGTATAAATTGTGCGGTCGGGGATTTTAGAGCCTTAAAACATTTTATAAGAGTTGTAAAACATAACGCTAACTACTTCGCGGATTTCATTTATTGCGGGTAATTTTTGGAACCTAACCCCAAGTGGAAAACGAGGGAACACTGTACTGAAAATAGCTGAGAGCCGCAAGAGGACATCCTTATGAAGCGAGGCCGGCTGCATAGACTGATGAAGATGAGCTCGGACGTTAGCGACATTTGAGAGGTGTTTACCACGGACGAGCAGGAGAGCTAGTAGAATGGGCTTCCCCATGCGCGTTTTTTTGTTTTTAAACGTGACAAACAGATGTTTGGCTTCCACTTTTTGAGAACATCATTGAATCCACTTTTTAGGACAATTTAACATCTTAAAATAACCCAAGAACATGGAGGAGCGTTTATGGGTGGCTAAACCCGGATTCAAACACCTACCATGATTGACTGTGGTGTGTCTCTGTACAATAATTTTAAAGCGTAAAAAAAAAAAAAAAATTGCAAAATGGTAACAATACGATGATAAAATAGCAACACAAGGGGACATTAATGTCTGACAAGAATACATGAACAACACAAGTGGCAAAAGAAACAAGCTCAAGTAGCATCGTTTTCCAAACATAAATGAGCCAAACTGACCTGGCATTAATCGAAATGTTGACTTTTAGCCCCATGAAGTCAATCAGTTGTGAATCCAACAGTGATCAGCCTCGCAAGCTGATTAACTCTAATAGAGCCTAATTTCTTAAAGGCTCACTTTTGTTATTGTGAGATTCACTGAGGTCGAACAACTTGACATTCTTCTAAGACGTTTTTCAAGATGAACCAAAACATTGACACTAGGGTACATCAGCTTGTCAACTTTCAACCAGTAGCCTTTAGTAACCAGAAAGCAGCGAACACATCATAGTCAACACACAAAAATATGATTATCATCAGATGTATAGTACAATAGTTGTCTAATACAGTACATAAGGCAAAATGCTCGCTCATACAATGCAAACCCGCAGGAGTGATCCAAATAGAGGGTCGGTGTGTTTGAAAAATGAATAATGTAAGGCAGATAATTGTTTTGTAAACATTCCTACTGCATGGGCTCAATGTCTAAAGACTGAATTATTAGTGTGCAAATGTTAACGAGAGCCTATTATAAACCCCAGATCAGTGATATGTACCACAAACAATTTAAGATGAATAACAACAGTAAAATCACAAGTAAAGTGTGTCCCACAAGTCACGATGCACGTTCCTCCTATTTTGTTTCAGGTAGAATTCAGACAGATGTCAGGCCATCAGCATGTGACATTTTTGGAAGTAGAGTTTATCATTTCCTTGCAAATGGCTCACCAATTGACATTGGAACAGCTTTGCAAAAATGACTGCAGGTTGTTGAAAAGTGATGCACAGCAACTTAAAACTGGTAGGGGTAAAGTTTTATCAATCTCTGAAACTTCTGCTGAATCAAACTTTTGTTGATGCCAAGTTGAAATGCGGCTCAGTCTTTTCCAGGCTTTGCTCAAACGCCCGCTCAAAGAGATCGGAGTTTTCACAAGTGGTGGTGATAACAGTAGCAGTTTCCGTAAATTTGCCATGATAAGCATAAATTGTACTATGCATCTAGGCTAATGCAAATGAACGAAAAAAAAAATCATTTTTATGACCTACATAAGGATTAAATAAAAAACTAAAGAAAATAATAAAAGAAAAATAAAGAAAAAATACTGTTAAATAATATAATAAATTAAAATAAAGAAAACGTTTTTCAAAAACCACTAATTGAAGCTAACTCCAGTGTTATAATGACTGAAAAAGCCAAAACTATTATTGACCCTGCTACACATTGGAGCAGTGCGATGGTGCAAAAGCTTCTCAAACATGCGGAAATGTTATTACGCTGCTACGATTTGCTTGC
Organism: Festucalex cinctus; assembly: GCF_051991245.1. NCBI lineage: Eukaryota > Metazoa > Chordata > Actinopteri > Syngnathiformes > Syngnathidae > Festucalex > Festucalex cinctus. The sequence goes on from NC_135424.1 coordinate 22,312,916, forward strand.
TAAAATTGCAAAGCCTAAACTGTCAAATTGTGTTAGATTCACATTTGTTGATATGATACCTGAAAAAAAAAAAAAAAAGCTCTCCATCAAATTTGAAGACTTATGTGTTTGTGTTTTGTACTTTTAAATGATCAGATTTGACTCCCTGAACTTTGGTTTGCACATTTAGTTGCCATCGCAAATAAACGCATGACAACATTAATACATTTGTTTTAACTTTTATTTCCCATATTCTAGTTTGCGCACACAATTACGTAATTCAAAACATAACAAATTCAGCAAGTGTTGGGTTAGAATAACCCACTCAATGGTTTCACGGTACTCCCACTCATTAAGTAGGTCATAGACTAGCCTGTAACTGTTACTGACTCCATCACCCAATTTAGGCAAGAGGGGAAAATATCACATACAAGTTCCATTTATTGGAAACACGGGACAAAAAAAGGCTTTGCATGACATCAAACAGACACGAATTCAGTGACCAATTTTGACATATTTAGTGAACATTTTCCTAGCACCCTTCTACAGTCTACAAATTGTTAAAAAAAAAAAATCGACAAATAAGGCTGTTGGCTCTTACATGGTGCACTTGCGAACACGGATCAAGATCAACTTCTCTTGGCACAAGCGTTAATAATACAATGAAGAGAGAGAGAGAGAAGACTTAATGCAAGATAGTCACATGGAAACATCTTGGCTGCTTTCGTTGGTGTTTTTCTCTGTTCCTTATTCTTATACAACAAAATAGATCCTCTAAACGCTTGTTCATTTTACCCTGCATGGCTAGGTTTCATTTTAGTCATACTCATCATAATCGGGATCCATGTCTTCACCTTGATAGGAATTTCCCTGAGTAGAGTAGGACCTCGTCTTCATCGAACAGTTGGTGTCCATCAAAATAGCCTGAAAGTCAATTAGAACATTTACATTCAACTATGTCAAATGTATGATTGTGTTTTTACAATTAATGCAAATACAATCGTATATTATCTCCCTCCCTCAACTGTCGGCTGTCCTGTGCGGTTATTTCCAGAAAAAGTTGTCCGAGCTTCTGGTACGAAAATCTGTACAAAATGTTTTGGCAATTCCTCCCAAAATCCATACACATGTAGAAATGTGTTAATGCAACCAAGTACTTCTCGTGGCTCACAGCTCATCATGGATGTACACACACAAGTAGGAGTAAACAGGGTACACGGATTATCTGCAACAGCCCAACAGTTCATGTTACATACATGAAACACAATTTGACAAACTGTGTGGCCAGATTGCGCTATAGAAATTATGAGCTGATAAGGATAACTCATGCCTGCATTGTAAAATTAGACTTGTTGTTGGAATGCTGGTTGAACTGCTGTGCACAATTCCTGGAAGGAAGATTGGGCGGGACTTTCTGGAAAGACTGAAAATTTGCCAGCATGTATAAAATGAGTGTGATTCCTGTACCCTTTACATTTTTACTGCAATTTAACTCACCTGAGTCCAGAAGTACAAATCTTTTTACAAATTGATGTCATCTCATTGTTTTGGAATGACATTGGCTTTAACAGTCTTGATAGCAGGCCAAAGCTCTCAGAAAGAAAATGATGTATTGTGCCCTGCGGGTTGGGATTGAAATTCTGCCTCAGGTGGTGGAGTGTAAAATATGTTGTGGTCTTGTTATCAGAGGAATGCACAGCAGATCATGACCAACAAATGTTAGAGAATTGCGTCCACTATCAAAATGCGGAGAGAGCTGTGACAAAAAGGTAAATGTCTCCATTTACGTCCCCACCATCACATGTGCTTCCAAGTTTGGGGTATTGAGTAAATGGACAAGGTTGCGGATATGAGCAGAGGAAATGAGTTTCTTTCTGAGGGTGACTCAACTCACCCTATGAGATAAGAATGAGGATCTTGGCCATCCTGGAGAGATTCCGAGTTCACCCGCTGTTCTTTAAAAACAAAAGGAGCCATTGTTTTGCCTTTTTTTGGATGTCTGCTGGACCTTGGCGAGGCATGTTTAAGAAGAATCAGACACTGGGGCAAACAATGTGGAACTATGACTGACAGTGACAGCTGCCTCTGTCTCCCCCTGATGGGACAAGAGGAGGTGACTGGAAGTCTGAAGCTGGACATCTCTGCTGATTTTGCTGGCCATGTGATAGCAAATAGCCCAGATCTCAACCAAATTGAAAACCTGTGGTGGAAATTTAAAAAAAAAAAAGGTCCACAGCAAGGCTCCGACCTGCAAAGATGATCTGGCAACTGCAATCAAAGAGAGTTGGCACCAGATTGATGAAGAATACTGTTTGTCACTCTTCAAGTCCATGCCTCAGAGACTGCAAGCTGTCATAAAAGCCAGGGGTGGTGCAACTAAATACTAGTGATGTGTTTTGATTGTTTTTTCTTTGTCTGTTTTTCATGATTCCATATTTGTTTCCTCAGAGTGGGATGATTCCATATTTATTTCCCTGCACTTGCTCTATAAAAGTTTAAAACATTTACTGACCAGCACAATGTTTTTTCTTCTTTTCTTTTAGTGTTTCTGAAAGCCAAGATGCTGCACTTTGGAATGACCTTACGACTGTTTCATGCTTTTTATCTCAGTTTGATCTACAGAATAAAACGTCTGAGTGAGTGCTCGTCCAAGACTGCTGATTTCATAAGATTTTTGCTGGGGGTTGTAGAAAAGAGATGTAGTGGTTGCTCATAACGATGAGTCACAGCTGTGCATTGAGGGGTCCCTCACCATTGGGGGTCATTGAGAACGAAGACAAGAGAAGGATAAGGTAGTGTGAATTTCATCCAGAAGATAAATGGAGCCCAAGGAATCCAGCTGGAAGATGGCGATGACTGCTACAAGATCATATCTTACCACATCTCCTAGAGAAGTGGCTGACATAAGTCATCCAGGAAGATTGAGTGGATAAGTGCTAGGAGTGATAACTTTTCCTACATCAAGACTCAGAATGAGTCAGAAATGAGAAAATACATTTGCTATTTTAGAATCATTCAGGTTCCCAAGGTATCTTATTGCTTAGTGTTGGAAATTAGCACCATTTCAAGTTGCACCCTCGTCAAATGCTTTTCAGCAGTGAAGCTTATTTGCGATTACTTAATGCGGCAGCGTCCACAGAAGTTACATTTCCATCTAAGCTGAAAAGCAAATATTTGTGTTGTGATGTTGCAAAATATTATATTTGTCAGATTATTTTATCCGCAAATATGAATAGTTGCGGTCTATTTAAAATGAGTTGTATATCTAAGTAAATAACTATTTATCTGTGATTGTACTGAAGCATCATTTAATATTGCCTAGCTTGCAGTTTTACTCACTACATGTACAAGTACACAACAACACTGATAATCTGTTGAAATAACTTGTATGGTTGGTAAATGTGTTTACAATGAAACATGTGCACAGAATTTTCTTTGAACACGTGTTCAGGGCTATTATGGTATGTTTGTAAGCTTACAATTTTTTCCTCTTGTCCGGGCGGGTTCCTGAGAAAGAGGCAAAGGGGAGCAAATAGTACGTCCACTATTCCAATAATGGTCATCAACCAGGGGAAGCCGATACTTTCAGCAATGGATCCTCCTATAGATGGACCTAAAACAGAAGACGACAAATGAAATAATTGTCACTTGGTTGAAAAATCGTGGTATAATGCAGACCCTCTGTCCGATTCACTGGACTTAAAAATTACAAATTCAACTAAGGTGCTGTGCCTGCTCTAGTGTCAATTGGACAATCCCAAAAGTCACATTCTTCTAATACTATGTTAACATACAGAATGGCATCCTCGGAGAAGATCATTCCTCCTTTACGGGTGTTACCCATCCATTTTCTTCAAAATGAAAATCATCTTATTGTGACTTCCTGCTTACCTAAAGCAAATCCCATGCAAAAAGCCACATCAGCAATGGCATACACACTTCCATAAACCGACACATGTCGCAAGTCCACCAAGTATCCCATTATAGGCATCATAGAAGAGTCCACCATGCCTGCAACAAACAGTGTATAGGTGACTGATTCAATATGAAGTATTATTTTCTATTATATGTTACATACTTACCTATGGCAAACCCAACTCCAAAATTTGGGAGAATTAGACCATAAATACTCCTTGCAAATGGAACCTACAAAATAGGTGGACACCAAGTCACAAAATACAAATAATAATAGAAAAATAATAATTCATCTATTTTCCATAATGTTGATCCTGTTTTGGGTGGTGGGGAGCTGGAGCCTTTCTGAGTTGACTTTAATCAAAAGGCATACTACACAGTTGGCTACTCTATACAGTATATACTTACCCCTATTACACAGATTCCAACCAGCACCATGCCAATAACGGCACAAAGCCATCTGTTCGGGGTAGATAGACATTTGGTTAGGGAATTATTACGTTGTTTCTTCAGTATTAATCACTCATGGCAAATACATATTCTTTCGAACACAGAATTTTTATTGAAATAGGTATGACTGGTGTTCTTAACACATTTTTGGATGCAGAATCTGATCAGTTTTTCTCAATCATCTCAAGTTTTTGAGCTATAGGATCCCTGTTTTCTTAAAGAAATATTAAATTGTATTTATGCAAATGGAACAGAATTGTTACAGTGCAACAGTACAACCTTTTTTTTTTTTTTTTTTTTTTTTGGGAAAACATCACAAAATGAAACAAAACTTACAATGGTATGCCCGTGGTTACAAGGTTACGAAAAGAGCAAGCACTAATCCTCTTACGGGTCATTTTTACTGTGCTAGTCTTCTGTTTGCAGACATTGATAGTACAGATAGTACAGACCTATTGGGAATTGTGCACACTTCTCACCACACAACTGTGACTGCACAAATAAGATGCCACATTCATGTAGCTGAAGATGAGTCCAAACATTTTCAGATGTTCTTACTGCAGTCACTCTAGCTAATCAGCAGAATTTTATTCATCTGGAGGGTAAACAGCAAAACTGACTCCAATTTTGGAATGAGCAAGCCAATTTTACTTTTAATAAGCATAAAAATATGACAACATATTTGTTTCACCAAATTGTTCTCCAGTGTTATATTTTCATGAATTAATTTTCCTGAAAATGAAAAGTGACTCAAAGCAGGAATGTCTTATTCCAAAAAGGGATTCTGGGAACAGAAGAGTGATCTTAAGCAAACAGGTGCCTGAGGGGAATGCAGCTAAAATGAGCACCTTTGAACCAGATGAAAATGTCATGCTACCTGAAAGGCCATCCCCACTCATAAAACAATATGCAATGCTGAAACCGCTACAGTATTTGAATATAGAGTCGAAAGAGAAGCATAAGGGTGGAACAGTTGTTAAATGGGATGTCTTATGAAAAACACAGAATTAACTATTTTTAATTAAATGCAACATTTATTCTGACAAAATTACTGTCTAAGTTCGTCAAAAATAATGTCCTTATTTAAATTATGTAAGCCATCAAGCGAGATGTCACAATACCACGCAAATCTAACTAGAGTTCAGGTCAGTGAACCTTTTAGGGATTAACTCCACTGACTTTTTGCCTGCGGCACAATTTAGCACATGGACAAACACGGGCTAGGTAGTTCTACATGACGCTTGTTGGAGAACTCTCAAACAATTTGTGCACTGTACAAAGCCAATTTCAAATAGCATATTATTTGTATGTCCTTGACGTATCATCTGAGAGTAAATACTAGGGATGTTCGATACCACTTTTTTTCAGACCGATACCGATACTCAGACCCTCAGTACTCACCGATACCAATACCAACTGCCGATACCAGTAGTACATTTTGACAAATTAAAAAAAATCACTAAAAGATATTTTTAAACAAATATATTTCCTTTAATTTTGACAAAATAACAGCACAGTCACTCTTCAATAGTCTTCACGCTCAAAATAAAACACAAAAATGCTCTTTAGTTTAAGATTCACAATTTTGAAGTATTTCCAAACCGGTGAAGTTTTGGTGAAAAACTGCTGCAAGCTAGCGCCAGTTACAGGCAAGGAGGACTCACTTAACGTCTTCCCCCTCTGCCATTGGTTGCTTGTACTCGTCTGTGTCACGAGTACTCGAGTACTTGAAAAAAGGCTGGTATCGGCCCGATACCGATACCTGGTATCGGTACTCGCCCATCCCTAGTAAATACTGTACTCGGCTCAAGTTCCCTCCACTAAAGCGAAGTCCATTTTGATAGTTTTGTTTAACAGTTTACAGAATAATTTACAGAATACACAAAACGCATGCATGTCAAAGCACACAACCTACGGTGACTCAGAGAGACCAAAATTCACAAGCATACAACAAATCAAGGCTGTCAATGATCACGCAATGTCCGTAAGGGTCACGCAAACCATAATTATCACTCTCTCAAGCTTTACTTTTATTTCTCACACGAAGTAAAACTTTCTGTAACCACGATAGAAAAACTAATTCCCAATTCAATTTTTAATTATTAATTTCCGTGTCTAAGCCGATTGGGGAAAAAAGCTCTAATTACCAATTCAATTTCTAAGTAATGTATTTAATTTTACAAGTGCAACTTTTGTGTCAAGCGGTCACGTGACAGCACACTCAGATGGACGCGGAATGCGGAAGCGGTTGGCTGCGGGATGCGCTCGACACTGGTCAACAACCCCACCTCCGGCCCTCCAGGATCGATCCTCGACCGCAGTCTCACTCCAAGGTTTGGTCAAAAGTTGACAGCCCTGCCACAAATATTATTTGGCGTGAGCGAGGGTGCATCTCGGCAAGTGACTGTCTGTGTGTTTCCATTAACCTCAATTTTGTGCAAAAGGCAAGTTTTGAAAACGCAAGCTGGCAATGGAAAACCTGGATTTGTGGAAAAAATTCTCAAATGTTGCAAAAACGTTTTGGCGCTCTCATGAGGTGGTTTTTGAGACGTGTCGAAATTGTCATGTCTGGGGTCACGCCTGGGTTAAGTTTGAGTTCATGACCGGTTAAGTTTGAGGTCAAGTGACTTGTTTTGAATTGATGTAACCATCATGTAACCATCATCTAGTTTCAACTAGTTTTAGGCTATGTAAAGTCAATCTTTAATCCTTTAGGCGATGTCTGGACCAATGTGATGTTGTTCTTTTGTCCTTTACTTAGTGACAACCAATCAGATCGATTCACTGTGTGTAGTAGCGTTCTGATAATTGTGTGTGTTTTGCCGAATTATTGCTTTCCGTCCCTCTGTGCAACTCTCTTTGTTTATCGTCTAGTCAAGTTTGTTCTACGCCTCTCGATGTGAATAAATAGTTAAAACCTTATTTGTGTCTGCGCCTTGGGATCCAACCTTCAGCACATGATAGAAATAGAATGTGTAGGAATTCAATGTGTGCTTGCATTGTATATATATATATATATATATATATATATATATATATATATATATATATATATATATATATATATATACAGTGATACCTCAGCTCACGAACATAATTGGTTCCCAGAAAGTGTGTGTAAAGCGAAAAGTTTGTCTTCCGAACATTTAGTTCCCATAAGAAACCATTAAAATGAGAATAATCCGTTCCCAGGTCCCTATAAAACATAATTTTCTACTAAATAAGCCTTAAAACTACACAAAAATATACCTTATTTTATGTATAATAAATGTGCTATTGTATTGTAATTAAAGAAATAAACTGTACTGTATAATAAAGTCGTTTTATTTACCTTTGTGATGGTAGTTCTTAAGGATGGTAGCAATGTTAGACTTACTTCATTCGCAAGTGTTTCACCGCGTAGAGTGTTTATGGAACAGTTGCCGCTCATTCGCGCTTTCGTGCTCACCGGAGTGGAGGAGGCGTGTCCCTTTGGTGAACAAGGAAGTGGAGCACTTTAGCGAGTCAACAAAAAGTGAGCACCGCCAACTACTTTCACTTCTTTCCTGGGACTAAACAGCCGTGGCACTATTTTCTCCTTTTTTGAGGTACGTGATAGCACTTTCGCTTTTTTTTAGTGGCACGAACTCCATTGACGCCAATGCAAACGCGCCGCCGAATCCCAGTCCCTCGCTTTTGGTGAGAATGCAGCATTAGGCTTAACACTAGCCTGTGGTGGGGTCTTTTTCGGTCCCATAATAGCAAAAGTACACTCAATATGGTCCAAAATGTCTATCAAACACAAACCACGTCCGCACTAAAAGAAAGGGGGTGACGAACTGGGACGCCGTGAGCGTGCGTCAGCTTCTCGTGGCCGCCACCGTGGCGCTGTTCGACCGCGTGGTTTGGTTCGTCCGTCGAAAACTAGTTCGTCAGCAGAGACTATATGCTCGCGAATTTAATGTTCGTGAGGCGAAAAGTGCGTGAGCGTTCGTCAGCCGAGGTATCACTGTATGTATATATGTATATATATATATATATATATATATATATATATATATATATATATAAAATATCCATCCATCCATTTTCTTGACCGCTTATACCTCACAAGGGTCGCGGGGGTTGCTGGCGCCTATCTCAGCTGGCTCTGGGCAGTAGGCAGGGGACACCCTGGACTGGTTGCCAGCCAATCGCAGGGCACACAGAGACGAACAACCATCCACACTCACAAGCACACCAAGGGACAATTCAGAGCGCCCAATTAACCTATATATATATATATATATATATATATATATATATATATATATATATATATATATATATATGTATGTATATATATATATATATATATATATATATATATATATATATATATATATATATATATATATATATGTATGTATATATATATATATATATTTTTTTATTTTTATTTTTTTTATTTATAATATAAATATAATAATATATTTTTTCTTCATTGCTTCATTGTTCATTGCTGTAATGTACAAAAGCACAATGCTGTATGTTTTTTTAGTATGAGCTATTTTTTTTATACAATATTGTGATCTTTTTTGTCTTGCTGACATCCCAACAATATTGTAATAATTATCGTATTGTGACTTCAGATCATAATATTGTATCGTGATGTTTGGATATCGTTACATCCCTAATTATTACACACTATGCCTTTAATGAGGCCCCACAAAACCATTTTAAGCATTTATCAAGTTATCTGCAGAGCTATTATTTATGGTTATTAAAATATGCATACACCTGTAACTTTTTCAAGATTTTATTTTTATTTTATTTTTTTACACTCTTTCCTTGATAATAAAGGCTCAAAAATTTTTCAAAGTGATACATCTGTACATTAACGAAACGTGAATTGAATCCATAATTTTTTCATACTTGGATATTATAAACACATTCGTTGCAGTCAGTTTATTAGAACGAGGGCGAGGTCCACACTAATATTTACAGGTATGAGTAGGTTATATGCTTGAATTTGGGCATCATCAAATGAAATGGTCATGGTTAAATAACATGATTTGCGGTTGTCATTTTACAAAGTGGGTTTGAACCACAGCTGAGACACAAATTTACAATTGTAGAGTGAAGAACAATAGCTTAAGCAATATCCTTTGAAAGACATTTCTAAACAAAGTGGTTCGAGTAAAAACAGCAAATGCAAGAAAGCTGCACTACCATTCCAAGCAGGCACATAGTCAACGAGACATTATGACGCACGGTACGGGAGCGTCAAGGCTTCAATGAGACCAGGCTCCCAAACATTAAAAACAGTGAAATCTAATTTTGAAAAGCGGAAACAGATATCGCACCCACCCGAGGGAGCGAAGGAGAGACTGAGAAGAGATAAGACTTATTTCCCTCCTACCTCCCCATCTTGTGCGCCAGTTTTCCGAAGATGTAGGTTCCAATAAGGTAGGAGATGGATGCTGGTAAGAAAGCGACTCCTAGACAACACACAGAAATAACTGGCGGTAAAAGACTGAAGGTGTAGGCAGGGCTTTGGAAGATAAGCAGATTCTATCAGTGCTTCATCATCAAAGCTGCTGTACATCTTCTATTGTCTGTAATGAAGACCTGTGCTTTCCACCTGCCAGCAAATGACACCCTAATATCCTGTTTGGCATTTTATTTTTTTATCGGAACAGGGGTTCATATACAGCAACACTGAAGTGGGAAAAAACCTATAAATATATATAACCAGTGGGAGAAATGCAGTATATGGTTTATAATGTTGTCAGCAGACTTCACCAACAAGAATCACCACGGATGAAGCCATGTTATTTTCCGACATGACGTCACTGTTCACATGCATCAGAACCAATGCGAACGTTGATGTGGTTGACAACACAACCAGACTCCAGACAACAGGACAGTACCAAACTCACTCTAAAGCCCAATTCACACTGACTGCGGAACGGACGTGGTGCGTTTTCCGTACGGACGCCGCAAGGACTGCAATTCACACCGCGTGCGTTGCGTGTCCGGAAATCTACTCCCGACAGACCATGAGATCACATGGGGTTCACGCTGGCGAGTTGAGTTCACCCAATAACAACCGTGTATATAGAGTCGTATTTGTAAACAATAGCCACGCTTGCCTGTTGTCACATCGATATGCTTTTGGACATTATTTCTGGGACTTCTACCATGGCTGTTCTCCATGGGTAAGTACGTTTTGTGTTTAAATAGTGTCATTCGTGTTTAATTTATTCTGAGCTCAATTTTTTTTTTCCGACTGATGTCATGCTATGTAGCTAGCTAGCTTCACTCCCCAAAAAATGAGTTTGCAAACTGTTTTATTTTGAAATATAAAATATTTACCTTAATGCGAAACGCTCGATTTCCTGTCCGGCTCGTGTAATTTCTTCAGCTTCATGAAAATCCGCATGCGGCATCCGGAAGAAATAGAACACTTGCGGAAACCTTCCGCATCGCCACAGTCGTTCCGCATCGCCGACGCACCGCACCGAAGCTGGTGTGAATTGACACGTACTTGAATGCGTTCTATCCTGGCGGCGTCCATACAGCCGCCGTACGGAGAACGCACCGCGTCCGTTCCGTAGTCAGTGTGAATTGAGCTTAAGACAGGTATGTGATTTACTTCAACTTAGACTTACAACACCACTGACTTCCAATTCAACACACTTTTCTACAAGCAAAATCACATCTGTGTCACTGGTCAACTCCACTGTGATCAATATGTTTATGGAAGATTATCTAAACCTTCTGAACGGATGTTAAACCATGTTTTGTCAATGGTTTAACATGTTTCCTTCAGCAAGACATGAATGAAAGAGAACGCGTTGCCATTTTTGGACTTTCTCCATCAACTAAAAACACATTGTTGTGTCAAATGACTAATGAAATCTTTTCTGACAATGAAAGCGTTAAGAGAAAAAATAAATAAATAAATTAAATACCTAGCTGCCATTTCCTGGCACACATGGTTTCCATCATCCAGATTGGCAGTGTTGGCTCGAGCATGGCAATGGCCATATTGCCAAAACAAATGGCTCCTGTGACGAAAGATGAGGCATAAATCGATTTTCTTTTTGCAGAGGTTCTTTACATTCACTAAAAATGACATAGCAAGCAATTCTGCTGGACCTAATGCACATATAAATCATTATCAATACTCATATAAAATACTAATTCGGACATTATTAGGATTAGCTGGAGTGACATTACATTCAATTTGCTCATGTCTACTGGTTTGATGTTCTTACCAGCTGCAATAACAATGTATGGATCCCTCATGAGGGTCAACAGTGGTGTCCCCTTCTGACTCTGTTAAACAAAAAGGTACAAAAATTGTCATTTAATAATAATAATAATAATAATAATAATAATAATAATAATAATAATAATAATAATAATACGTTTTTTAAAAAAAACTATGTTCAAATGAAACAATTTTCCCATTTCATTTCGGAATCTAACAAAAAAGGTCAATACATGAGCTGACATACAGTACATGAATACATGAGAGTGTTGAGAAGAATCTACTCACCTCGGGTTCTACTTTGGTGGGCTGAAGTATCAAAAGCTGTAAAGCTGTTTAAAACATTCAATTAAATAATATTAAAATTAAGATTTATTGTTATAAAAAGTCCTGAGAGAAAAAAAATAGTGTAAGATGGTATTTATGGTGTACCTCCATCAAACAGAGCCAGACAAGCCAGAATGAGGAATGGAGCAGTCTTCCCAACGAACTCATACATGACACTACCAAATGGAGGTCCAACTGTGGAGGATAAACTGGATTGGACTGGATTGAAGAATATTAACAGAATACTATTTCTGTCATTTTTGGTTACTTGTTAAAATCACAGTGTACCAAAAAGGACTGTTCCCAAGATATACTATAGGTGGGAGGCGAATTTCAACTTGTAACCTTCAAGTCTAAAACAAGTCAAAAAAAAAAAAAAGTCTAGTTGAGTCTTCACCAAATTTCATAAAAGTCGTCATACAAACTTGCTCAGTCACAACAAATATTGGAGTGATAATAAAATGTTTGTTTTTTTTCACCACTGATCACAACACAACAGTATATTTACACCTTAAAAAGGTAAATAAATAGCTGATCATTATGACTGAATTAATTGCACTGACTTGTTTTGAGGGTTTATTATTTCAAACTCAATTTAACTCAACTTTATTTCTAAACAAACTATACAATCCCACCCCTAGCTAGGTTATTTAGCTGCACTTCCATGTTCACAAATAGGGATGTAACAATATCCACACATCACGATACGATATTATCATGATATGAAGGTCACGATACAATAATTATCACAATATTGGGGGTGGGGGCTTGGTGATATTTAAAAAAAGATTACAATATTGTTTAAAAAAAAAAAGAGAGACCTCATACTAAAAAAAAAGCACAATATTGTGCATAACAGCATGCATATATTATAAATCCTCTACAATCTCTAATAACACTAGTGAGGCACTTATTTGCTAATGCAAGCACACATTGATCCTTCATCTGACAATTAGCATAGATTTTGAACATAGGAGGCCAAAACATCCCTAATAAAAATTAAATTGCACTAATAAACTAGCCACTAGAGGGTGCTAGAACTGCACAAATGGAAACCAACCTGACTTTTTGAACAGATGTGTTCCTTTTAAATATTGTGAACATGACGACGACGATATTGTGGCAGTTTTAATATCACGATATCATGATATCGCCCTTATTGTTACATCCCTATTCACAAAGATACAAATTTTACGGCTCCCATACCAGTCTACCACCCATTTGTCTTTGTGGGTTTTGCAGTGACAATGAAATTAGATGTTGTTGTTGCGTCTTCATTCGGTGAGCTGAAAACCATGCGTTTTGCCATCTTATTTTTGCCAATCGCAATGAAAACATAATCCATTCATTCAAATGAATGATCTTTGAAGCTGCTCCCATCGCTGATGGAGTTTAAGTAGCCACTTCATACCAACAAGTGATGCTGACTGGTTGCCAGTTTGGTGTGATAAAAAGCAGATGAACAACTTTTAACAGGATGACGTGAAGTCATGTAGGTCAAGTGAAATTTAAGTCGAGTCTTTTGGGCACCAAGTCAAAGTCAAGTCTTTCCCAAATTTTTGCCGAGTTCTAAAAATGACAAGTCAAGTAATATTACGAGTCCCCCATCTCTTGTTATATAGTACTGTACATTATAGGTACAAAAGCATCAGGACACATCCCTTCATCAATTCATTGAATACTCCTTGGACTGGTTGTCACTCAATCACATTGTACATTGTGACAACAAATGCAGTTTTGAGCCAAAATTCACATATTGGGGTTAAAAACGACAAAGCAGAACCAATAAACTTGATATTTTATTCTGCTTTCACCTCTTGTTGGTGTAATTGCCAGGTGTCCCGATACTTTTGTCTATTTAGCGTTATGAGTTTGAAATAGTTGCCTACCTAAAACTCCCATTGCCAGACCCCCAAGGGCAATCCCTATCGCATGTCCTCTCTCCTCATCATCTGTGTACACACTTGCAAGCATTCCCATCCCTGAAAATATATTCATACACAATATACTGACGTTTACATATTGGATCATTCAGTCTGCATGAATGGAGGAACATGAGGATGTTGTGCGTGTGCATCTCAACATAATTAACTTATTAACTTTGATTTGAAGTGTATTCCGTGTGTGACCAATGAAGGCACATTACTTCGATAATTCAAATTCTTGAATTAAATATAGGCTTACAAGAAGTTTCTTAAAATGTTGTTTGGGTCGGAGAGGAAAGACAAGAAGTTGCTATGCAGATAACCATGTCTTCAGTCACTATGTACAAATATTTTCTGATTTTGCTCATGGTGAGCCAGCCTTGCTTAGGGTTACTTTGCCAGCACCAGGTTTTAGACAGGCTATGAATGTGGAAATGTGTTACTGGAAAGATGAAATATCCTATTTTCATTCCCTAACATCTCCTTGAACAAGACACCAAACCCCATTTCTTGTCGTACATGTACAGTATATGTATACGTGCCTGACCGCCAATGTATCGTTATAGAGAAAAATACGTTAGCTTTCTTTGTCGATTGGCTGAAAGAAATCACACTACTCTATTTTCCTAATATACACATGGCTTCCATTTGGCTACTAGATATGTTTCATTGGCCAATAAAGGGCCATTGCCATTTGGTATTTCATGCAAAGTATTGTAAATGAATGGATGACTGGATATGAGAAGCATACAGTGAGAAAGAGTTCTTACCAGCAACAGATGAGCAGGAGGAGCCCACACCTTGAAGTGATCTGGCCAGAAACAGCAGAGCGTAGCTCGATGAGAAGGCGAACACTTCACAACAATAAGAATAAAATAAATACGGGCAAGGACTCATCAGGCATGAAACAGGCACTTTAGTGTCTTCCAGTAATGAATATATAACATACTGTATGTAGTGGAACTTACTAATTGTAGAGGCGAACATGATACAGAAGCCAATGAATATGGGGAGCTGGTATCCAATCCTATATGGGCATAACAAGAGCCAATCAGTTCAAAAATGCATTGTTTTCATATCGATACCACTATTGACAATAATAGTCTTTTTTTTTTTTTTTTGTACATGCTGTGATTGTCTTCTTGTCCAAACAGGGATCTACATAATCTGCTGTAAAAGCAAAGCCCTATGATTAAAGCTTTTATATTCATGGTACGTAGACTATTTGCCTGACTTGCCTTGTGTTGTCCTTTGTCAGGAGAAAAGGTGACTATGCACAGGTAATAGTTCCTAGTCTCACTTACACCCGATCTGAGAGTGCAGCCGAGACACTAAATACTACCTTGGAGGTGCATGCCAATAATGGTAGCGCACTCAGAAAGACACAATATGACGTGAATCGTGCTTTGATGAATAATTATGGTGTTGTAAGAGCCGCAGGTGCTTCTTGTCTCTCAAAATGTGCTGACATTATTGCTCCAGCATTCATTTATTAGAATCTGTATTTGCTTAATCATAATGTTCATTTATTATTTCATTCATTCTGGTACATTTGAGCTGCCCCACCCAATGTGTAACTATCCATGTGTGAAAACGAGCAAATCAGGTATTCTGCTCTGTTTGACTGAGAAGGAGGAAATGTGTAGCTTGCACGAGACAAAACAGCCTAAGTAACATTTTCATGTCTCTTCTACAATAACAATACATCACTGCACAAAGTACGTACTGTATATAACATTAAATAAGACAATAAATAACATTATCTTGGATAGCTTTTCACAGCAGGACACTTTTACTTGTTTTCTTGCTATAACATACATTTCTGGTACTATGGCATAAATGATAGCGCTGCTAATGGAGACTCTCTGTACTACACATGACATATTGCTTATCAAAGCAGGAGTTCTGAGAAACGGCCTGTCATTTTCAACTGAGCACTTTGTCATACTGCATCAAGTGCATTCGATTATTTTGTCTCTTTTTCTACATTTGTGCACCATCGTGGCCTTGAAAATGCACACACATACACACTGTATCAAAATATAAATAAAACACCACCATAGCCGTTGATATATGTACTTTTCACACTTGGTAAACAAATACTCATTACTCCTAAAGTTGTAGAAGCAAAGTTGATTGAATAATAAAGTGGTATTTTTTTTCCAATTCAAAATAAAGGAACATATTTCATTTGTGCGCAAAAGGAATTAGCGGCACACAAAATCACGAACAATAAAAACAAGAAAACATTAATTGTGCACCACTATAACGAAAAAAAAAAAAAACAACAACTCTATGACTCTTTATTGCCAAACAAGAAACCTTTTTTTTTTTTTTTTTTTTGCAATAAAGTCTTCTTTCTCTTCCTTTTTAAATCTACATCCACAAAACAGTAGTGATGGGAAAATTGCCGTCGTCGAAGTGGGAACAAAAAGTTGGCAAAATGAAGCTTCATGAACCTCTTGCAATATTTTTTACTCCCCTAGATAGCGCTCTTGGTTTAAAGATAAAGTGCAATGGTTCTTGAATTGAACCAACTAGAGCACCATCTAGAGGAGTAAAAAAAAAAATGCTGTAACAAACAGTAAGTCATCCCCCCGCTATATCACAGTTCACACATGCTGCCGCGCAACAGTTTTTGTTAAAGGGACCATGTGTAAAAATATTTCACTGTTCACTCAGTTTAGAAAGCAACTTTTATTGTAATATGCAAAAAATATGTTCTATCACTCAATGTACATTTTTCTTTTTCCACATAATCGTAAGCCTGGTAATCGCTAATTATATACAGGTCATGCTGCACAGGAGGCTGACATCTTTCTCTCTGCTACGGATACTTGAAGGAGCAGAACTTTGCGAACGTCATACTGTCACGCCGCCACCGGCGTGACGGTCCAGGCTTTTATTTTTGTGTCCATGTTTCCCGTGTTATTTTGAAAATCCTAACTCTCCTCTCACCCCAGGTCACTTTCCCTTCCTGCTGCTCCATAATTACCGGTCCCCGCCCATGATTACTAACACCTGCCACCAATCAAGACTCACAATAAAAGCCAGCTGCATTCTCCCCTCAGTGCCGAAGTGTCACAGTTCAGTGCATGGAAGCGTCCCACAGTCCTCATGACCTTGTTCACGGTGCCTTGTCTTTTTGCCTTGTTTTTGTGCTTTTTCCTCCCCAGTGGAGCGCCTTCAGTTACCCCTTTTGCCTTGTGCCCTTTTTCCTCCCTAGCGGAGCGCTTTTCGTTGTCCCCAGTACCTTTTGCCTGTTTTTTCCTCGCAAGTGGAGCGCTTTTAGTTCTCCGCTTTTTTGACTCCCCGTTCTCCTCTCAGTTTGAGAGGAGACAGCTGTTGGCCGGAAATAAACCTGTTGCCTTGGTGGCCTACCTTACTCCTGCGTCTGAGTCCGACCTTACCTCGCTTTGTCAGTACACTTTGGCCAGCATGGACCCAGCAGGCAAGGTCGAGGCTGCACAGCAGAGCCAGGAGGCCGGGCTTGACAACCAGGACCGGATCCAACAAGCCATGATGTCACAGCTGGGGGAATTGTCCAGCCAGGTCCACGAGCTGGTGAGCCTCTCACGGCGTCAAGCGCCAGCTCCCACTGGACAACTTCCTCATCCTGAATTCTCCGTCCCGACCACGCCAGTAGAATTAAGACTGGCCTCCCCAGAACGATACTCCGGTGAACCCGGGCGCTGTCAGACTTTCCTCACGGAATGTGATATACATTTTGAACACCTACCACAGGCATTTCCCACAGCCCGGTCCCGAGTGGCCTTCATGGTGTCGCACCTGACTGGATGGGCCAAAACCTGGGCAACCGCGGAATGGGCCAGGGGTTCCTCGGTCTGTCAAAGCGTACAGGACTTTCAAGTCACCTTGCGCCAAGTCTTCGACCCCGAGAACAATGACCGAGAGAAGGCACGAGCGTTGAGCCGGCTTCAACAAGGCAAAGAACCTGTCAGCGATTACGCAATCCACTTTCGAACGTTGGCAACGAACAGTGGCTGGAACGCCATAGCACTACACGATCATTTCTTGAAAGGACTCTCACCTGCCATTCAAGAACTGATTCCCGTAGAACTCCCCACGGACTTGGACGCTTTGATTTCCCTCGCAATTCGCACCGATCATCGTCGCCAGGAACTGGCTAAGATCGGCGGACTCCGAAGGAGAGAGGAATCCACCCCTTGGTCACGGCCACCGGAGGCAGGGAGGCCACAACCCATCCTTCCTCCCCGACCGGAACCAGGAGATGGGGGTCTCGCCAGAGAGGAACCCATGCAACTTGGAAGGGCTCGGCTTACGCCCGAGGAGCGACAGCGCCATCGCCGAGAAGGCCGATGCTTCTATTGTGGTGGTGTTGGCCACCTGGTGGGAACCTGCACCACGAAGGGCGACTCACCGGTGAGTTCCTCGTCACCCCGACCCGCCAAGAACCACAGGCTCACGCTAATTCAGATAACCCACCACAATGTCACTACAGATCTGTCAGCCCTCATCGACTCCGGCTCCGACGAGAGCCTCATGGACTGGGAGCTCGTAAGGCAAATACGAGTCTCCACCGAACCACTTCTCTCAACCATCCAGGCTCGAGCGCTGAACGGCAAGGAACTTTTCAAGATCACCCACATCACTGAACCTCTGGGAGTCCGAATCGGACAGCACTTCGAGACTCTTCGCTTCCACGTTTTCCAGGCTTCATCCCCCACTTTGGTTCTGGGTCACCCTTGGTTGCATCTACATAACCCCAGAATTGACTGGAACTCGGGAACCATTCTGGAGTGGGGAAAGGAATGCAACTCTCATGGATTGGAACAACCCGCACCCCGAAACACCACAGCCCAGGTTCACCAGGTGACTCTCGTCCCACCTGCTCAAGAAGAATACCCGAACCTGCACACTGTTCCCTCCTGCTACCACCACCTGCGGGAGGTCTTCAGTAAAACCAAGGCCATGACTCTTCCTCCACACCGACCGTATGACTGCCCGATCGATTTGATTCCCGGTTCAACCATCCCCAAGGGGAGACTGTACTCGGTCTCAGGACCCGAACGCCGGGCCATGAAAAATTACATTGACGACTCCTTGAAAGCCGGCCTCATCCGACCGTCTTCCTCACCTGCTGGCGCAGGTTTTTTCTTCGTGAGTAAAAAGGATGGATCCCTACGCCCCTGTATTGATTACAGTCCCTTGAACGACATCACTGTTAAGAACCGGTACCCATTGCCCTTGATGTCCTCGGTGTTCGATCAGCTGCAACAAGCTAAGATCTTCACCAAGCTCGATCTCCGGAACGCCTATCATCTCATTCGGATCCGCGAGGGAGATGAATGGAAGACTGGCTTCAACACTCCCCGGGGACATTACGAGTACCTGGTCATGCCTTTCGGCCTCACGAACGCTCCAGCCGTCTTCCAGGCCATGATAAATGAAGTACTCAAAGATTTCATTGACCACTTTGTATATGTATACCTCGACGATATCCTAATCTACTCTCCCGACCAAGACAGCCATCAAGACCACGTGAGCCTAGTCTTGCGACGCCTGCTGAATCACCAGCTTTACGTAAAAGCAGAAAAGAGCCTGTTTCACGTCAACACCATCTCCTTCTTGGGATTCGTCGTGTCACCTGGAAAAGTGGAGATGGAGGCAGACAAGGTCAGCGCCGTGCGAGATTGGCCCACGCCGGACTCACGAAAGAAAGTCCAGCAATTCCTCGGATTCGCCAATTTCTACCGGCGATTTATCAGAAACTTCAGCACCATTGCCGCCCCCCTGCACGCCTTGACCTCCCCACAGGTTCGATTTATGTGGAACCCGGAAGCCGAAAGGGCATTCAAGGACTTAAAAGCTCGCTTCACTAATGCCCCAATCCTCAGAGTCCCTGACCCCAAACGCCAGTTCGTGGTGGAGGTGGACGCCTCGAGTATTGGAATTGGGGCAGTACTGTCTCAGCGCTGTCAAGAGGACGGCAAGACACATCCCTGCGCCTTCCTCCTTCTATCTAAAGCTGAACGCAACTACTCGGTCGGAGATCGGGAGCTTCTCGCTGTAAAAGTGGCTCTCGAAGAGTGGAGACACTGGTTGGAAGGCGCCGAACTCCCCTTTGTGATCTGGACCGACCACCGAAATCTGGAATACTTACACCAGGCCAAAAGACTCAACCCTCGACAGGCCAGATGGTCTTTGTTTTTTAACCGCTTCGTATTCTCTCTGACTTACAGACCCGGCAGTAAGAACGTCAAGGCTGACGCTTTGTTAAGAGTCCACGAGTCCGAGCCATTGGAAGCCGAGCCTGAGACCCTTCTGCCCCGGGACTGCATAGTCGGGGCCATGAGATGGCAAATTGAGGACGATGTCAAAGAGGCACTGCGAAACGTCACTCCCCCCACGTCATGCCCACCACGTCGACTCTTTGTGCCTGAGGAACTGAGGGCCCAGGTAATACACTGGGCCCACACTTCACGATTATTTTGCCATCCTGGAGTCCGCAGGACCATGTATGCTGTCGCCCGGAGATTCTGGCGGCCGGCAATGGAAACCACAATCAAGGACTGCGTAGCTGCCTGTCCTACCTGTGCCCGCAACAAGACGTCCAATCAGTCCCGGATGGGTCTACTCCAGCCACTACCAATCCCATCCAGACCATGGGCGGAAATATCAGTAGACTTCGTAACCGGACTGCCCCCATCTCACGGTAAAACCACGATCCTCACAGTTGTTGACAGATTCTCTAAAATGGTTCGCTTCATCCCACTAACCAAGCTCCCATTCGCCAAGACCACAGCAGATATCATGATCCACCACATTTTCCGGTTCTACGGTTTTCCATTACACATCGTCTCAGACCGTGGACCACAGTTCGTCTCCCGATTCTGGGCACAGTTTTGTAAAGCCCTAGGTGCCAAAGCCAACCTGACGTCTGGATACCACCCTGAGGCCAATGGGCAGGCAGAACGGCTGGACCAACAGCTCGAGACCGGTCTCCGATGCCTTGTCTCCCAGAACCCGACTACCTGGAGCAAGTATTTGGGATGGGTCGAGCTCGCACACAACTCTTTGCCCACGTCTGCCACAGGTCTTACCCCGTTTAAATGCGTCCACGGATACGATCCTCCTTTCTTTGCCGAACTGGAAGAGGAGGCAACGGTCCCCTCGGTCCAGGCCATGATCCGTCGGTGCCACAAAGTCTGGTCGGCGGCCCGGACGGCGCTTCAACGCCAGGGAGACTGGGTGAAGAGGGCCGCCGACCGGAAAAGGAGACCGGCACCCGAGTACCGTCCAGGCCAGCGGGTGTGGCTATCAGCCAAACACCTCAGACTCAAGGTACCATGTCCAAAGCTGGCCCCGCGATTTGTGGGGCCTTTTCCAGTAACCAAGTCCATAGGTCCTGCTGCAGTTCGTCTTCGCCTACCAAGATCCCTCAGAATCCATCCCACGTTCCATGTCAGCCAAGTCAAACCTGTCCGTGAAAGCTCACTGGTGCCCGCCGAACCCCCCCCCCCCCCCCCCCCCCCCCCCCCCGGAGATGATTGAAGGCGGCCCCGTTTACAAGGTCAGAAAGCTTTTAGATGTTCGTAATCGGGGCCGCGGGAGACAGTACTTGGTCGACTGGGAGGGGTACGGCCCGGAAGAAAGACAATGGGTCCCCTCCCGGTTCATCGTTGATCCCTCCCTCATTGACGACTTTTACGCAGAGCACCCTGACATTCCTGGGCCGGCCGTTGAGGGGGGGGGTACTGTCACGCCGCCACCGGCGTGACAGTACCCCCCCCCCCCCAACGGCGTTTATTTTTATGTCCATGTTTCCCGTGTTATTTTGAAAATCCTAACTCTCCTCTCACCCCAGGTCACTTTCCCTTCCTGCCGCTCCATAATTACCGGTCCCCGCCCATGATTACTAACACCTGCCACCAATCAAGACTCACAATAAAAGCCAGCTGCATTCTCCCCTCAGTGGCAAAGTGTCACAGTTCAGTGCATGGAAGCGTCCCACAGTCCTCATGACCTTGTTCACGTTGCCTTGTCTTTTTGCCTTGTTTTTGTGCTTTTTCCTCCCCAGTGGAGCGCTTCAGTTACCCCTTTTGCTTGGGAACCGGTGCTCTAAAGTAGGGGTGTCCAAATCCAGTTTGGATGTTTAAGATGTTCCCTCCTCCAACATACCTGATTCAAATGATCAGGTTTGTGCCGAGCTTACTGATGAGCTGATCATTTGAAACAGGCATGTTGGAGGAGGGAACATCTGAAACATACATGGACAGGAATTGGACTCCCCTGCTCGAAAGAAACTGAAAATACAAGACAGGGAACGGGTCCAAAACCTTCAGAACGTCTGTGACTTCATTTCGAATGTTGTATTGTGTCTTGGAGAAATGTAGTCCATTCGTCCAGAGAACATTTTGTAAATTCAATCGTTACATATGTTAAGAGGTTTATCCCCCTCCCTCAAAAGGAGATGATTGATGGTCAAGGTCAAGACTCTTGTCCTTTTCTACAGTCATTCATGAAGAAATAATCGCTGGTCTGATATTTCGTTAAAATGACCTTGGATAAGGAAGTTCACGATGCCATGTACAACTACAAGCCAGGGGCAACAATTGATTTGTCTCATTAAAGACAATGGCTCAAAGGATGACAAATGTTCAAGTAAGAGAGATATTGTGTTTACAGAAAGTGGCTACTACAGTAAGCAATCGGAACTCAACTCCAATGACCTGTACTGGAGGCAGTCCAACTCTATGCAGGTGCAAAGCACATACAATATAATGACTGTACAGTATAGAGCACAGCTAGAAAGCTGTCCTGAGTTCCATGCTTGTATGGGTTCAGTGAAACAGAAATGATTCAGACACTCAAACAACTAGCATTTAGCTCGTTTTAATTTTTAGAGTCGCAAAATACTGTCGGCGTCTTTGATTGCTGTGCGATCAAAGCTGAATGAGTAAATTTACACAACAAATGCATCAAGGCCAAATCCAAAGAAAGCAAAAACCTCACCTGTTGGTGAGCGGCCCAATGAAAGGGTTGGTCAGCAGCTGCACGGTGGCCTTGGAGGCAAACAACAGCCCCACTTTGACATTCTCCTTGTTCAGCTTGCTGGTCGAGCTCGGGCAGTCGGAGGCGTTCTGCGGCAGCTGGGTAGCAGCTGCGGCAGCGGCGGATGTTGGCGTGACCACGTCGGTCCACCTGGCCGAGGCGTTGTAGCCCGACAACCTCACCGTGTTGTCGTATAAGGACACGATCCGATCAAAGGCTGCTGGAGGAGTCGGCTGCTGCGGTAAGGTGTTGTTCAAGTCCACATCTTTTGATACATCCAGGCTGTACAGGTAGCTGGGGATGATGGGCACTGGTGGGCATAAAGAGGCATCAGATGACTGACGAAATCAAATCTGACATGACCACTGACTGATGCATTAGGCAGAATGCTATCCTGGATGACATTGTATCAACAAAAAGCTTGCTTTCTTCTCCAAACTCCAAACCTCACACATGGATAATAGATATGTTACAGTCAGCAATGCCGGTAATGTCTTACTGTAATATACATTTTCTACAAATCTGCCACATTTCTCCTCTCTAATCAGACAACAGTCACATTTAGTTACTGCAGAACATTTGTTGTTTGCAAGATAGTAATGCCGTCTGCTGCCTCTTGGGTGCAGCAGTGAGTAACATTTGACAACACTTGAATAAAGATCACATTTTGTACTCGGTATCCTTCATGCGTGTATGTGTCGTGGAACAAAACTAATAAACAGGAGGAGACCCCATTTCCAGATAAAGACGCACAACTGTATATTATAATGTGCAGAACGGGAGAACTACAGTGTTTACAGCTTGGAATAGTGCAGTGCTTCGCAATTATTTTCTGCTACGCCCCCCCCAGTAAGAAGAAAACATCTCGCCCCCTGACGCGACTATAAATAGTATCGTTTGTCTATAAAACTGTTATAAGCACACCTCTGCATAACACTGTATCCGTATAAGAGAATAAAAAAAACAAAGAAATATGGACCAACTTACAACAAAGAATAGCTTTATTAACTGTAACAGAAAAGATTTAAAATGCATCTGAAATTCAAAAATAAAATTAAATCCTTAATTAAACTATAAGCAGTTTTTGACTGACCATGTCAAACCATATGATACGAAAAAATACAATTGCATAAAATCAATAAATAATAATGCATTCAAACTGATCACCAACATTAACTCAGGAGCACAATATTAAAAAAACAAAAACAAAAAACAACTTTAACCTGCAAAACAAAAATCTAAAATAATTTGTGCTGATTTTATTTTATTTTTTAAATTTTTTTTCTGTGTGTAAAGCACACATGCTCAGTGTAAACAAAACCTCTACACTACCGAGCGAATGCTCCCTGCGGCAAAATAATGAGAGCGCCATTGCCCCCTAATGTACTGGAGGTGCAATTGCACTTCATTCTCGGACAGTAAAAAAATAAATAAATAAAATAAATAAATAAAAAAGCATGTTCCCCGAGGTCAAACGCGCCCCCCTTGATGGAGCCTCGCGCCCCCTGGGGGGGCCCGCCCCGCTATTTGAGAAGCACTGGACTAGTGACACATTCTGGCAGAGTGATTAGCGTGTCACGTATGCGCCATGTCATGTTTCGACCACATTTTCGACACAATAACAATAAGATGCAAGATTTGCACTTTTAAGACTGAAATCCAGTCACTATTTTGTTTGTTTCAGCTAAAGTAAATATTAAGGAACATTGCACTCTGAGTCATTGACAAAGTGTTATCTAGCTTTAAAAAAAAAAAAAAAAAAAGCCACCAGATTACACCACATTCAAGCTTCAAGAGAAAGACTGTGGCTGTATGAGATCCCTAATTTTAATCATATTCATAAACAAAGTACATTATAAATGTCAAAGGGATACTTTACTTATTTAGCCATTTTTGGCAGTCAAACATTAATATTTTGCCTAAAATAAATGATAGTTTCATTAATTTTCATGTACAATTAGTACCTTTAAAAACACATTTTGCAACTTGCTGTCAACTGAAAATGACATCACAAGGGCTCAGGTAACCAATCACAGCTCAGCTTGTGAATGTCACATGACCAAACCAAGAAAACAGGTGAGCTGTGATTGTTTACCTGAGCCCTTGTGATGTCATTTTCAGTTGACAGCAAGTTGCAAAATGTGCTTTTAAAGATACTAATTGTACGTGAAAAATAATGAAAGTGTCAAATTAATTATAGAAAAAATCTTAACTTTTTATTGCTATAATGGGCTAAATAATTGAAGTATCCCTTTTTCCATGACAATATTAACAGTTAAATACATCCAGCCAAATATATCCATCTCACAGTTCTGAGGTGCAGGGTTCGATTGCGGCTCCAGCCTTCCTGCGTGGCATTTGCATGTTCTCCCCATGCCTGCGTGGGTTTACTCCGGGTACTTCAGTTTAGGGTGTACCCTGCGTCGTTGAGTCTCAATGAGCAGTTCAGGGTATCAGCATCTTGCTCAGACCAGAGCCATGAGTATGGGGGGATGTTGGTGGCAGATGATCTGTCGGTGCATCCTCTCAAGCTCTCCCCACACTTTATGAAGCTGACGTTGTGTGCGTGTGTATTTTTCCAAATTCACTTTCTTTTACTTGCGGCAAGTGACTGTGGTATCCAACTGGCCATGGCTGTGCATTAAATGTTTGTTGTATTGGCCAAGAATTCTTCCACTGAACCACCAATGCCTACGAAATTCCAATGAATCTCACAAATTAAAATTAGAACGTTCGCAACTGACTCTGTTTTTATGTGTTAATGTTGCTTGTGACAGGATTCTGCAGGCTCAAAATACCAGAGACAAATTTCTTATTATGTGTTTTTATATTTCTAGTTTTAGACTTTCATACTTGGCCAATAAAGATGATTCTGATTCAGATTTTTGTTAAACCATAATGGCTCATTTATTCTGTTAATGCACCTGCGAGAGATGGATATATAACAATATTTTACAATTGTCAAATACAGTAAATATATTGTAAATATTGTATACTGTTGTAGAGTCACTTTAAATTTAAACTTCCTGCGACTACTCCAACCAGAATGCAGGTAAATAGCTCCTGGCAATTAGTCAGCAAAAGACACCATATTGTGGAGAACACACTAACTCATAACAAGATCAGGTTTTACAAGGGGGAGCTTTGACAGAATGCTAATTCCTCATTTAAAAAAAACAAAAACATGAGGAGCAAACAGAAAAGGAAGAGCAAGAACAAGGGAAAAAACAAACAAACAAACAAACAAACAAACAAACAAAAAACAGCTGTAAGTAATAGTGACCATAAGCAAACTGGATCCTCACACATCGAACAAATCGAATTTATAAGTACAGCACCCTTCACCAAAAATTTGTGTCATACAATTTGACTTATTAAACAACCAACATGATAGCTGATGAATGAAATGGAGACGCGTGGGGCAGCTATGTTACAGTAAGCGTTATAAAACAGAAAAAACACAGGCTCGTTTGTTGAGTTTGTAAAATAAATTTCAGAAATTTCATAAAATAACTTGACATTTCCAGCAGATTCAAGAAGCGCTGGAGTTTCACAGCTATGCGTCATCGGATTTAAATCACACGGTTACGTCAACCAGTTCCACACAACTATTTCATTTAAATTGGATGAATGTTGGATGACTCAAATTTAGTTAATGTTATTAATTTAATACTACATTAATAATAATGTTAAGCATTATTATGTTGAATTGACTAAAAGTAATTGTGTTGAATTTACCTGATAAAAAAAAAAAAAAACATCATTATGTTGAACATAATTTACACCATTATGTAGCATTTATTTAACTCTATTTTCCTCGATTTACTAATATAGTGGCGCTTTTCCGCCTATTAAAACAAAATCAAGTCATATTAAGTTTTGCCTCACACTTCTCATTCACTTACTGATGGAAGAGCATCAGGAGCAACTGGGTGCTCAGTATCTGGCTCAAGGACACTTCATCATGGTCACTCAAGAGTCAGGTATCGAACCCACAACCACTGGTTTGGGCGACAACCACTCTGCCACTGATCTATGCCAGCCTTCTGCTATCACATATATTAAATATACTTAACTTAACTTAATTAGTTTTGAGATTTTTATTATTATTATTATTAATTCAATATCTGGTGTAATAAACTTATTTATTGATTGATTGAATTTTTATTTTTTTTATTTTATTTTTATTATTATTAATTCAATCTCTGATGTAATAACCTTATTTATTGATTGATTGAATTTTTTTTTATTTTTTATTATCTGTTCTGATTGCTGCTGGACATGTAAATTTCCCAGAGGGAGCCATCCCAGAGGGATCAATAAAGTCAAGTCTAAGTCAAAATGCGCCAAACACTTAAAAAAAAAAAATTTAAAAAAATGCGGCAAACACTGGCCTAAAATTGTTGATGTGTTCATCTGTGTTTGTGCTTGTCTGACTTTGTCCATCTGCAGCAAATGACCATATACTAGAAATGTACATGCCAAAACAAAATTTACATGCAAAAACGTATGTGTTGCCTGCCTTGTGCTTTTATTGACAGGAAACGAGGACGAGACATAAATGAGAAATGACACGCAACAAGCAATGGCAGCCAGACTCAAACCAGGGATGTTCAGTTCAGCACCCTCAGCCCCCCGAGGCCACGCCAGTGCCAGGAAAAGCAACTTTATTTAGAGTAAGAGGGAAGGGGAGGTAATGTAGCACTGCACAAGACGAGAGTGGACAAGACACAGGCAGCAGCTGTCAATATAGAAAAATAAAAAAAAGATATCCTGTATGTGTGCACTTGGAACATGATGTCTCAGAGTGTCTTCTATACAGATATATTCCTCCCAAAGAAAGTGCTTTCTTGTTAGATTTGTAATTACATCAACGGCCACATTGCTGACACTGACCACATACAGCTACAAACACATTCAATAGAATCCAATCATAGCAAAGACTTTACTAACCAACCATTAGAAGATGATGAAATAAATGTGTTGGCATAAACACATTTTGCACACATTTGACCAGTAGCCAACATACCGCAGTTGCCCCAACAATAATTCATGATTTTTTAGCCATCCGATATCGACAGCACATGTCCCCATCAGGGTCCTCAAATTGGTTTCCAATCAGTCACGGACTCGCAGGGCAAAGACAAACAAGCTTTCACCCTCATACCAACAATAATATAGTCAAACGTTCATGTTTAACGATGCTTTTAAATACAATTGACCTTTTTATTAGGGCTGCTATTTCAAACAGAGAAAGATGTCTATAGATTATTGAACAGATGATCACAAAACCTATTTACTCTTTTAAAATTGGTTATCTAATTAACAATAACACACAAAAAAGAAAATATAGATAGAGAGATAAGTTAGTGAATAAATATTCTTGCACATGTGAGGACCTACATGACCCCCTAAATAAGGAAATTGCCTGAAGATCACTTTTGTTGCAAATTGTCATTTGTTGTCAATTGTTAAATACAGTACATGTATCCATCCATCCATTTTCTCGAGCGCTTATTCCTCACAAGGGTTGTGGGGGGTGCTGGAGCCTATCTCAGCTGGCTTTGGGCAGTAGGCGGAGTACACCCTGGATTGGTTGCCAGACCATCGCAGACAGTACATGTACATGTAATTTTATTTAACTGGAAACATATAGATGATTCATTTCTGTATTTCTGTTGGTCTAGCAATTATTTTTCTAAATGAACATCAAAAAACACATTCACATACCGAACTAAATGTTTCAGGCACAGCAAGCAATATGTATATTTACACACGCACGCAGGCATACATAAAACTGAGCATTATTGCAAAGGAAAAACAGCACAAATTTACTTGGTGGTCATAATGTATACAGACACGTCAAATATTGTTTTTTTTGTAGATAATGGAAAAAATGATCACTGATTTGAAATGAAGCCATTTACAGAATATTATTAGATTTATAAAATGTCCTTTTTGGTGACCTTTGCACTGTAGTTGACTTAATTATGCATGATTATGCCATTCTGCGTGATAACGAAGTATGTCATTTGGTAATATCAATGCTTGTAGAGCCCTTGGGGAGTTCAGCCACCTGTTGCCCCGAGTAATAATAATAATAATAATCTTCAGCAAACCCGAGACCCTTGTGAGGAGTAAGCGTTAAGAAAAAATAAATAAATAATAAATAAAACAAAAACAAACAAAAAAAGATGGGGAAAAAAAGTGTAAGGCGTGTGAGAAACGTTTGCACCTACCGACCACGGTCAGCAGCATATTATCCAACAACAGAGCCACAAAAACAATGAAGAGAATAAGTTTCCTCGATTGCCTTTCCTCTCTGAGCCACTTGAGTAAATTAAATTGGCGGAACGCGTCCAGTTTCCCCATGGTGTTAATTCCGTAAAAATAGCGAGACGAGTGGGTGACAGGTGGTCCTGTGCAGAGAGACAAGTGTTAAAAGCCATAAAAGCGCTGAAGAGGAGTACAATGGCAAAGAGTGAAGCTGATGGGGCCCATCTTACCTCGGATGCACAGAGGTCAGCGGCAGCCTCACAGAAGCGTGCAGCGGATGATGCGCTGTCTTTCAACTCGCTGCTGACGTCATACTGAATGCTACGTGAAGGCTCCTATTAGACACGACAATACACAGAAAGACAGACCCACATTAAACTGGTGGATCGGGGGCTGTTCTTTACTCAAAAATAGAACCGAGACTAGTTGCAATCTACTTGGAAATTGTCGTCATTTTAAGTGTGCATTTTTCTTACTGTAATTGGCAAAGACTCATTTGCGGTTTACATGGAAACTTGGGAGAAATAACCTGGCCAGATAAATCAATTATTTGGGTTCTGCACCGTAGTTCTCTATTTTCTCTGTCAACATCGCATATTTCCTACAGGGTTAAAGTGCCTGAACGATCCGGTCGAGGGACATCAATCAGCTGTTTCAAATTAGCTGATTGGCTCAGAAGTGCTCTTTACGTGGTGGTCGCTAGATGGCACCTGTAAGTAAGTTTGAACAATGTACCCCGCCTACCGCCCATTGACAGCTGGGATAGCTTCAGCATGCCCAGCGACCATAGTGAGAAAAGCGGTAAGGAAAATGGATGGATGGAAAAGCGGTAAGGAAAATGGATGGGTGGATGGGTGGATGGGTGGATGGGTGGGTGGATGGGTGGATGGATGGATGGTCAAGTGGATTTAGAGAATTCCTAAATGCTACTAGTTATAGTATTGAAGTTAGAGCACTTAAAGTTAGAGGTAGTGTGTAAATTTCACTTTTGAATTGATTGTATACACTATGGGGTCTCTGGAGTGCCTACACACCGATCATGTGTAAAAATTCTGCACCTCCGCCCCATTGTTGAGTATTCACATGATTACTGGACCCCAAACTAGCTGATCAGCATGACCAGTTAGGCTGCGTGAAGGCCAAGATTTACATCCCTAAAGAGAGTAAGGCCCCAAATAGGCCTTTGACTTTAAGTCATGATACAAAGGTCCCTTCTGCCATAAATGTAATAAAGACAGAAGTGCACTTTGTATTGTAAATAAGCAGTTTTTTTTTTTTGTTTTTTTTTCAGAAATTTGATAACATTGGCTGGCAACCAGTCCAGGGTGTCCCCCGCCTACTGCCCAGAGCCAGCTGAGATAGCTGCCAGCACCCCCCGCGACCCTTGTGAGGAATAAGCGGTCAAGAAAATGGATGGATGGATGGAGAAATTTGATAACATTTTAAATTTGGCAGAAATCTGCTTGCCATCACTATGAAAAACTTAATGTCATTTGGGTTTCAATAAACCCAATGAAATGGACTTCAAGTTTTATAAACCAAATGTTCTCCAAAACGTTCAATTGAGGTATAGTTTATATAAAAGAATTAACTAGTTAATTAATGCCCTGCGATTGGCTGGCAACCAGTCCAGAGTGTCCCCCGCCTCCTGCCCAGAGCCAGCTGAGATAGGCTCCAGCGCCCCCCATGACCCTTGTGAGGAATAAGCGCTCAAGAAAATGGATGGATGGATGGATAGTTAATTAATTAGTAATTCATTAGTCATGTAAATTTAGTTCATGACTTTAAGCCATTTATCGTTTTTTCAACGGCTCCGCCCTTGTCAAATAACATGGAAGGGTTTGTTTATTGCTGATGACATCATGGAAGAAAGAAAAAAAAAAGTGCCTCAACCAAACTTAGTGTTGACCCCGGAAATACGATTCGCAAGCAAAAATATTGAACAGGTTTCCCATTCATGATTGTTGGCCCTGGCCATTTTGCTTGAAGATCACAGAGGAAAAATCATCCAAACATGTTAAAAAAAAATTTAGCCTTTACTGACTTTGACCGCAAATTTGGACCAATTGTACAGGATGTATGTGTAACCCAATTATTAGGACTCACATTTATATAGAGCCTCCCAATGCTGAGGATGTAAGATCGAGTCCGGGCTCCGGCTTTCCTGGGTGGAGTTTGCATGTTCTCC
This sequence comes from Festucalex cinctus, assembly GCF_051991245.1. Classification (NCBI taxonomy): domain Eukaryota; kingdom Metazoa; phylum Chordata; class Actinopteri; order Syngnathiformes; family Syngnathidae; genus Festucalex; species Festucalex cinctus. The sequence continues at coordinate 22,344,249 of NC_135424.1, forward strand.
CCGTGCCTGCGTGGGTCTTCTCCGGGTCCTCCGGTCTCCTCCCACATTCCAAAGACATGCATGGCAGGTTAATTGGGCGCTCTGAATTGTCCCTAGGTGTGCTTGTGAGTGTGGATGGTTGTTTGTCTTAGTGTGTCCTGCGATTGGCTAGCTACCAGTTCAGGGTGCACCCTGTCTACTGCCCGAAGCTGGCTGGGATAGGCTCCACCACCCCCACGACCCTTGTGAGGAGTAAACGGTATTAGGAACTGGATGGATGGACATTCATACAGTGCAAGGATCCACTGGGAACGGAAGAAAAGTCAATGATGCCCACTAATCACACGAGACACACCTGTGGAAGAGTCAAGTGAATATAGGAGCTGATTGGCTGGCACACGACTGGAAACCAGGTGAAACTAACAAGACAAGGTATACCTCCCCAACACTCGATGATGCACATCCACCCATCCATCCATTTTCGTGACCGCTTATTCCTCACAAGGGTCGCAGGGGGTGCTGGTGCCTATCTCAGCTGGCTCTGGGCACTAGGCGGGGGACACCCTGGACTGGTTGCCAGCCAATCGCAGGGCACACAGAGACGAACAACCATCCACACTCACAAGCACACCTAGGGACAATTCGGAGCACCCAATTAACCTGCCATGCATGTCTTTGGAATGTGGGAGGAGACCAGAGTACCCGAAGAAGACCCACGCGGGCACAGGGAGAACATGACGATGATGCACAATGATACTTAAATGTTCAGCATAGTGTAGCTCAGGCTTGGACACAATGAAAGTGTACATTGATCATCATTGTTATTATTATTTGAAAGTGCTTACATTTCTGTACAATGTAAAAGAAAAAAAAAATACCTATACTCAAAGGAACTGTGGAGTGTTTGCTTGAAACACTCCACACTGAAGGAAAGATACAAGCTTACAAGCTGATAGGAGCAGTTACAGTTAAAAAGTCAGGTCTCTTTGTACTCATCTAGCCAGTCACAACAAGTTAAAATAGTGATCTTATGCTGCATTTGATTTATCCCACTCGGAGTGTCCCATTCCCCCCTCAAAGTGTTTGAGGCAAATGTAAACAACAATGATGGCTAATTCCAATAAATTGTTTGTTATTCTGGTTTAACGCTGCAGTCACTCCAAATCACGTGAACATATGTCTCGTATTTACATTTGCCTTTTATGCTTTGAGGTCAGAACTGACACAATCCGAGTGGTATTATTCAGATTTCCCACCTTCATTGAATGCAGCATTTTATCAGCTCGCAGCTCATTGAAAAGAATTGGACTGTGGATTGTTATAATTTGATTTGTGAGGAATAATTCATTTGGTTTGAAAATGTGATAAAATGTTGACTACTTTAACAATATGCCCAATTTGTATGCTAGACATAGGCAAAAGCAATACAATAACATTTACATTTTAAACTCCAGCATGAATCTTTAACACATCCCACGGGATAATCACTCGGGATAATCTTTCGGCGACATCTCATAATCTGTCTTTTGTTGATTTATCAGTACGGGAAACTTGGTGAAATTTGGGACTACATGCTTGTATCTGGTTTAACATCGAAACTAGCATCTACCTTTCACTCGTTTTTTCTTTTCTTTTTTTCCCCTTTTTTTTTTATATATACAGTGTCTTTATTGCTCTCCAAAGTATCAGAAAATTCTATTTCAATTGTGCCGTACTTATGTATGTAATAATTATTAGTATACAAATTATTGATACCTTGAACTTTACATTCAAATTTTAAAATATATCTTTGACATCTGAATACATATGCACTGGTCGTTGCACATTTTTAGTAGGTTACCTTAGGGAAACTGCTTCACCGGGTAGGAATTGCTAAATGCGGTGATGTCCGTGGGTTCCAGGAGATTGATCAAGCATTAAGCATCGCTTTGTTCAAAAATCTAAACCAAATACCTTTGAACCCCTAAAAATGTAGATGCTCTGCATACAATATTAAGGTTAATTTAATGCCTTTGTTGGCATTTAACCTTTGACAATTTTATTTCAAATCTAATGTTTTCATGTTACGTGAGTTTTTTTTCTACATGAATCATGTAGAAAAATTATAACGTGGCAGATGGAAAGACATCACTTTTTTGTCGGCAGAGTGCCTCACTTTCTTGTTGCTGCACTGCCATCGTGTGTTAGTTGAATGTTACTGCAACTGGTCTCTGAAACGGAACAGGTGCCCATTTTAATTTCACAGTCACAGACAGTGGTGATGTCGTCAGTCGGTGGATCACATGCTGCAATAACATGCTCATCAGTGCTCAGGTGAAAATATAAATGTCATATAAAAGGACCTTGATCAGCTTTCTCCTCAGAACGCACCCAAAAAGCAAATGAATTGGTACGTGGCCTACACAGATAGCCTACTGTATTGTCAAGTCGCATATATAATTTTTAGTGGCAAAATCAGTTCGTTATTGAAAAAGAGGTTTGTGGCAAATTTTCTTTACTATTTCTGTAATTATAAATGATAAAATTGAGCCATTGTAAATTCAATTGCGGAGATGTATTATAGTCAATAAATGAAGAAACCAACAAGGCTTGGTTTGGTTATTACTATAAAAGGAGAGAGGTCAACAGGAGTAGGCTACAATCTGCAAATTCTCTGAGGAGATGAAGTAAGCTCACCTTCTAAATAAGGCCAAAAGGCAACAGCATAGGGTGGGAAAAGGCTACATTTGTACAATATGTTCCTGGCAACCATTTTTTCCCTCTGTGTATTCAAGTCCTGCTCACTTTTCTCACGGCCGAGCGCGGCTGCGGAAGGGAATGGAGGCTGCTGGACTCAACACGCGTTGAAATAGTGAATACTGCCACCTGTTGTTCAAATGGACGTACGACAGGCAGTACCAGATTGGATTCGATCCAATGTTATTGTCTTAAGTTAGGGACACAGTACAAGTACAGACAACCAGATGGATGACTGACTGAATGAATGAATGAATGAATGAATGAATGAATGAATGAATGAAATTTTATTTAGATCAATCAGGAAAAAAAGAAATACCACACAAAAAAGAAAACACAGACCGAAAAGGCATAGGCTGATGCTAACGCTTATTTTTGCCTACCCTTTTTACAAGATCAGACCACTAAAAGCAATTAAATCAAATATAACACATAAATGATTATAAAATAAACACAATAAGATCCAAATATCAACTTACACTATCATATTTTTCAACACCCTTTCAAGTCATCATCAAGATGATTCCATACTTGCACAGTACTTATAGAAATACATTTGCTCTTTTAATTTAGTCCTAGATTTTATTCTGTCAAAATGTTGCTTCCCTCAGAGATCGTATCTATATTCTTTCATTTTAAACATATTCTCTATGTGGCTAGGGAGCTGTATACAGGACTGTCTCAGAAAGTTAGAATATTGTGGTAAAGTCCATTATTTTCTGTAATGCAATTAAATAAGCAAAATGCCATACATTCTGGAATCATTACAAATCAACTGAAATATTGCAAGCCTTTTATTGTTTTAATATTGCTGATTATGGCATTTTTTTTTTTTTTTTTACTTGGTCTGAGGAAATATTGTAATAATTTGAGATAAGATATTTGGCTGAAAATGCCATAATCAGCAATATTAAAACAATAAAAGGCTTGCAATATTTCAGTTGATTAGTAATGAATCCGGAATGTATGGCATTTTGCTTATTTAATTGCATTACAGAAAATAATGGACTTTACCACAATATTATAATTTTCTGAGACAGTCCTGTATATCACACTGCATACATTATAAGTGCAATTTTATAATTCATCGTGTCCTCAGTTTCGGGCAGTCGGCGGGGTACACCCTGAACTGGTTGCCAGCCAATCACAGGGGATACAGAGACGAACAACCATCCACACACACAAGCACACCTAGGGACAATTCAGAGCGGCCGATTAACCTGTCATGCATGTCTTTGGAATGTGGGCAGAGACCGGAGTTTTTTTTTCTTTTTTCTTTTTTTTTTTTTTGGAGGACCTCCATCACCAGATGTAACAAACCTAGTTTCAGTGGAGGCAAGATGGGTGCTACCACTAATCCCCAGGTAGCAAAATTCATTCAAACATTAGTCTCGGTGATTACATTGATTTTCCCCGCCATCATCATTGTTGGTATAGAAGACTGTTGAAGCGCATGTTATATCCTTTTTAACTCCAGACCACCCCTCTCCCTCCGATCACGTCATTCAATCTCATTATTCATTATTCACTTGATCTAGGGGGCATACACCGGATCCGGAAGTTAACCAGACATTGTTAACTTTTAAACCCATGTCATCCATGATATCTGCAAAAACAGGTATGACCTACACACCATTAATCCTCCTTAAGGTTCATACATCTTCGTTTAATGACACGTAACTCATTAAGGGTCATAAAGCTTCATTAGGGAGGGGTCATAACTAGGGATGGGCGAGTACCGATACCGATACACGGTATATACCAGCCTTTTTTCAAGTACTCGAGTACTCGTGACGCTGACGAGTACAAACGGCCCATGCCGGATGGCGGGGTGGGAGGGAGACCTCTTTGCCTGTAGCTGGCGCTACCCTGCAGCAGTTTAACACCATGGCAAACCATGAGGATCACTTCCTGTTTTGACAAGTTTAAGCTTTGGTTTTTTTGCTTCAGTTTTGCAGCTTTGAATAAAACTCAGAGAGAGTAACGGTTAAACCTTTTTTTTTTTTTAGTATGCACTTGAATTTATTTTAAACAAATACTAAAGCTCAGAAAAACTTGAAGGTTTTTTGTTTTTGCACTTTTATTTATTACAAGTGAATCCTAAACTAAAAGGGCATTTTTGTCTTTTATTTTGAGCGTTAACACTATTGAAGAGTGACTGTGCTGTTTTTTTTTTGGTCAAAATTAAAGGAAATATTTTTGTTTAAAAATAAAAATTTGAAAATAATATTTTGTGATTTATTTTTATTTTTTTATCAAAATGTACTACTGGTATCGGCACTTGGTATAGGTATCGGTGAGTACTGAGGGTCTGAGTATCGGTATCAGTATCGGTCTGAAAAAAGTGGTATCGAACATCCCTAGTCAAAACCCTCAGATGATCCTCCCCACCAATCTAATTAGGAAGAGGGATCCCTATTCATTCCTAATCTAATTAGGGGGAATTCCCCCTAATCTAATTAGATAGGAATCTAATTAGGAAATTAATAAAAAAGTTATCAATCAAATTTTGACATTTGTGGGCTTCTAATATTCTCTCTTGCCAGGGTAACATTTTGTGGAGACAGTGTACACAACGCCCACAAGGGAGACTGCCATGTCGCCATGATGCATCATCTGTGAACACGAGGAGCGTATTAAGACATTACAAATATGCAACACCACCGTAGGATAGGGGAGGGGTTGAGGAGTTGTCCACAACTTGAGTCACAACCACAACAGTTGGACCAACGCGGCAAGTCTGTTATTATCGCCGGATTTTGTTTATTATCTGTATGACCTCAATTTGGTCGATAATTGCTGATAATTATCAGCCGCCAATATAATTGTGCTTCCCTAGTATGTTAACCCAACAATAGCAAGATTGATAGTGATTCACTCAAGGGAGTTCTCTACGCGATCAATCTGGGACTTCCCCACGGTAATTTCTTTGGGAAAGGCGGGACATTCTGTACAATACTTTGAGCTGATTGGACGATGCAGTATTCTGCACGTTTCTTTTGACCAATCACGGCCACGGATGAAATTGTCGTCTTAGTTCTCATCGAAGGGGGGAAAGAAGTGGGGAGAGCACGTACATCTTACCAGCTAGAAATGCACGAAGCGCCTCTGGCTGTTTAACATTCAACAAGGAAACGGTGAGTAATTCTGCAGGAACAGAATTAATTGCCGAGTCCATTCGTCCATGTTTGTTTTGTTTGTTTGCCCCGGTGTTGGCGCTGGCTTCCTGGTTTCGTCACTGCTGCATATCCCGCCCCCCAAACACAACGTTGCTCTGTGATTGGTCTGAACCACCAGAGGTTCGGATTGGTGGAAATCAACAGGCTTGGTACAAGATGTATTCTCCGGAGTTTGTGAACTCATAAATACCGCGAGAATTCAGCTTGCAGAGCATGGTTAGGAGGTTAGTGTTCTTACCCTGCAAGCACATGGTCACAGGTGCGAGACTTGCTTCCTCCATGTTTTTTTTTTTTTTTTTAAAGAACAGCCTATATGCCTACCCAATGTCATTTTTGTATAAACGTGGGCTTCCCAGGCGCCAGAAATCTTTTCCAAAGCAATTATTTCCTTGCAAACATAAACACTGTCCTGCTGCCGTGTTCTGTCACTTTCAGAAACATTCGGCAAACATCGGTACAAGGGCGCATATCTGGAAGTGCCTGGTCGTGTCGTGTTTGTGAAGTCACTATCAACAAGAAAGCGATGAGAACTGTGGCTTTATGCTCTTTTTAAATGTTTTAATTGAAATATCCCGCCTGCCTTCTTTGTTTGTTTGTTTTCTGTATTAATAATGTATTTGTGTAGTGTTCACAATTTGTTTGTGTATTCTGTTTAAAATTGTTCAATAAAGTTATATGAAAAAAAAGTGTTTTGTGACGTCAAGTCTGATCATGCAAGAGCTTTCCCTCATAGGACTGGATTCTTTACCAGTAGTGGAAGACAATCTTTATGTGTGTGCGGGAGCTGTGATGAGATTATTTGAGCACTCCACACACAATACAACGAAAACTATTAAATGCCCAATATTTTATCTTTGTGTGGGGTCTGACAAAGTAAAAAAAATAAATACAAATCTTCTAAGATTTGAAAAAAAATTCTGATGTGTGTAACAGGCTTTAGTTTCGCCCATCAACTGCCCAAATGGGGCCCATCAACTAAGCCCATGCCCAGCCAAAGCGCAACTAGACCAAGTAGTGCCCATATAGGCCCCAACTGTACGTGTTTACTATGTAAAGCAGGGGTGTTCAAACTTTTTCATTTGAGGGCAACATCTAGAAAATCAGAAGGACGTAAGGGCCACATATGTTATGAAGAGAAATTGTGTTTAGTCCTAAAAAGTGTACAAATAATTAATTTGTTCTTTTGCATATTTAAAAAAATACTACAGTATATAAACCAATTTATTTGTAATATGACAGTAGGGTTATTATAGTTTTGGAATTTTTCATTTTAGTTTTCATTTTGTTTTGATTTTTTTTTTAAATTTAGTTAGTTTTAATTATTTTTCACGGAGGTTGTGTTAGTTTTTTTTTAAATTAGTTTTAGTTCTTTAATAAATACTTAGTTTTAGTTTAGTTAGTTTCAGTATTAGTTTTAGTTTTTTGTTGTTGTTGTTGTTTTTTTTAATGTGTATTACTTGTGCGCAACACCATGGGTGCGACGTCATTATTCTAGTTTATATCAAAATAAATCTACTAAAAATCACATTTCAAATCATCCCCAAAGCCTCATGCATTAAATTACCAATGACTAAAACGAAGGACATTTTTGCTATAATTATAGTTCTATTTTAGTTAGTTTTGTAAACATAAAATGTAGTTTCAGTTAGTTTTCTTTTTTAGAAAGGATCTTCGTTTTCGTTTTATTTCATTAACAAAATTGTTTTTTGAATTTTATTTTTTTCGTTAGTTTTCGTTAACTAAAATAACGTTTAATGGCACCTGTGTTTTTCGACACCCTCCCTTCTTACTTTGACCATCTACAAACATTTTTGTTTAGTTTATTTTTTTTTAACCGAGTCAAATGCCATTTTTAGCATATATCGCGAGCCACAAAAAAATGGACGGCAGACCGCAAATGGCCCCTGGGCCGTAGTTTGGACACCCCTGATGTAAAGTCTTTTCTCCAAGATTGATTCACATGTTGAGATGATGCTGAATGCACTTTGGATTACTCAGAAGGAATATGGCAACTTAGTAGCGATTAGTAGTGGAATGCAGTAATGATTGTGCTCTCATATTTCTGGTAGCTGAAGGAATCATCATCATTGTCTGTGACGGTCTAAGCCAGACAGGAAACCTGCATTCCAGGTAATCTGCAGTTAGAGACAGTCTGATAGTTGTGAACCTGCTGATCGGTTAAACTGCAGTAGCGACAAAGTCGTGATTTTACCTGCCTCGTGCATTGTGGTGTGGCAAGTCGTCCTCTGCAGAGCTGCATACGCAACTCCACTGTCATTGAATGTTGATTCGAGGATGAAGACATGTGCAGGTGATGGAGGTCAGGGTCGATCAGAGGAGTCAATACATACAAATGCTTCTGAAGACTGAATGCTCCCATTGACATTCATGAAGACAGTTATTCAAACAAATAGTGAGATTTATCAGCTTCTACGGTGTCAATATGGGGCACTTAGTTCATCCTTTGTTGGGTGAGTTCTGGCTGAAAGTTGCTACAAAGAGCTGTGTTATCATATGAACAAAACTCGCTACTGAAGGTTTCTCTTGTGAAATATCAAGAAGCCGACTGATTCCTTGCTTTTATTTGGGTGATGAAGAACTTCTACACAATAAAGATAGAACAAACGTCAAGACAAAAGTTTCTTATCGCCATAGCCTAAAGCCTCAACTTGAAAATTCAACAAAGTTGCACCATTCATGACTTAGCGAATTGAGTGGTCATACTGACCCACGAGCACGCTTTGACTAGACAAAGGCTTAAGGAATTGCTCAGCCTCTGTGTGGTCCATTGACCGGAGTATTCTGTTAAGATTGGCAAATAACCGAAGGATGGATCACAGCGCAAACAAAGGTTGAACAATTCCACAGGATGTATTTAACCAAAAGAGTGTAAAACACAAGAATCTTATCATTTTGATTGTTTGGTGTCTTATAGCCCATGTGAGCTTGGTGTACTATTACATGCATGACACAATAATAAAATTCAAGTCATTCATTCATCTCAGTAACAAAAACAAAATACAATTACAGTTAAAAAAAAAAAAAAAAAAAAAAAAAAGCTTGGACACTTGGAAAAGTGATGGAGCTGCAGCAGAAAGAAGGTACACGTTTAAATAAAAAAAAATGATTCGTACCTGCAAAAGGAACAATATGAACGATGAAAAATCACCGAAGTAAATACTAAAAAAAAAAACAAAAAAAAAAACAAAAAAAAAAAAACTAATAGTACTTCTGGAATGATGAGACGAGACTAAACCAGAGCTACGGCAACAAGCAAATACTCCGAAAGGCAATACTCCAGCACCTTCTTTCCGCTGAAGCCGCATGTAAATGACGCAAATGCTAGCAGGAGCCTCAAGAAGGCTCAGCCCACCCGCAAACCCAAGAGAACTGTGTAAACAGAATATTGTCACCAGCAGGCAAAAACACAGAACATGACAGATACTGTATCAAGATGCCCAGAAGACTCTTGAATATCACTTTGGGTACTTTCTGTATGTCCTAAAGTAATACATGCACACTTTTTTACTTTACTCATGCTTTATAAGTAAATTGGCATCCCAAAGAGGCTCTGGTATTTCCAGACATTTTTTTTAATCTTCTAAACATCAGCGAGCCCTTGTGACTTACTTTTGTCTTCATTACTGTTTCCGATGCTTATGATCTTGATGCAGAGGCGGTAGCAGTTTACAAGCCGAGTCTGGCTTAGCTTAAATGCCATTGACATGACGGCCATGCCGGAAATGATGAAGAGTGAGGTGAGCATGAAAAAATTGGGATGATGAGGCACAATGTCTCCAAAACCAATAGTGGTGAGTGTGATAAAACAGAAGTAGTAAGGGTCGAATCCCTTCATTTCTGTCTCCCACAACGGCAAAATCAAACCTCCAAGAAAAATATAAGTAAACACTATAAAAAGAATAAGCACAAATGGTACATTCAGCGTTTCCATAGTATCTCCTATTCCTGTGAAGTCCCAAATGGCAAATCCTTTGGGCAATGGTGGCATTTGATTCAGTTCCGGGCAGGACATGCTCCTGAGTAGGGGACCCTTTTGCTGGAGATCCTCTTTGGCAAGAATCTTCTCAAAGATTTCTCTATTTTTTTGGAGCTGCATAGAATTGGACATCACATTCACTTGACTTTGCAACACTTCCCGGATGTTGAGTTGTTCGTGCAGCACAATGTCATGGCTGAAAACAGTGGTACCATCTTCCAAGGTCCGATGGTTCGACTCACGTTCTTTCTTGGGAGACCTCAGCTGGCAACAACTGTGTGAGTGCAGGACTTTGAAGAAGGCGTGAATATGAACATATGCTTTGGTCAGCAACGTGGCAAGGAAGTCTCCAATATCAAGCATGACTAAAAGCATGAGCGGAATGCCCACCATAGCGTACATGACACACAATACCTTACCAGGTAGGGTGACTGGATACATGGCCCCATAGCCTGCAAAGGATGTGGAACATAATTAACACTTCAAGTGTTAAATGCACTCAACAAGAACATGCAAACATACAGTGCTGTACAATTTAATTGTGTTTTTAAAAAGTATTTTAATAATATACTGTATTGTACACTAGGGCAGAAGACAGCTCGGGTATTTTAACGTGCAGTGAAAGTTTAACTGGTGCAAAGTATGAGGTAGTGCATGCTGGTTGACTATTTGTTATTGTTGTTGTTGTTATTGTTGTTATTATTATTATTATGATTTTCAACCAGCTACTGAGGATTGACATATCGTTTTGAGAATACCATCCATCCATCCTGTTTTTTTTCCCCATGCAAAACACTGGGAAGTATGCATGGTGATTTCTTCACAGTATTCAAATTTTTTGAAATATTTTGTGGGTTTTATGAGCTGGAAACCCAAATAATGTAAAGATAAACAAATAAATCTGCGATTGGCTGGCAACCAGTCCAGGGTGTGCCCCGCTTACTGCCCATAGCCAGATGAGATAGGCTCCAGCACCCCCCGCGACCCTTGTGAGGAATAAGCGGTTCAGAAAAGGGATGGATGGATGGATGGATAAACAAATAAATGCTTGAAATCACTTGAATTGTGGGCCTGGAATCTATAATCTATGAATCTATGAAAGTTTGACTTTTTGAATGGAATTACGGAAATTATTCAACTTTCATCCAACCATTTCCTTGACCGCTTATTCCTCACAAGGGTCGTTGGGGTGCTGGCGCCTATCTCAGCTGGCTCTGGGCAGTAGGCGGGGGACACCCTGGACTGGTTGCCAGCCCATCGCAGGGCACACAGAGACAAACAACCATCCACACTCACAAGCACACCTAGGGCCAATTCGGAGCACCCAATTAACCTGCCATGCATGTCTCTGGAATGTGGGAGGAGACCGGAGTACCCGGATAAGACCCACGCGGGCACGGGGAGAACATGCAAACTCCACCCAGGAAGGCCGGAGCCTGGACTCGAACCCGAGTCCTCAGAAGTGGGAGGCGGACGTGTTAACCAGTCATCCACCGTGCCACCCATTATTCAACTTTTCAAGAATATTCAAATTTCTTGACGAGCACCTACTGTATGTGGATGCTACAGGGGTGGGAAAACTTGCTCCTCAAGGGCCGGAGTCCTGCAGGAGTCCTACACACCTGATTCATATTTTCAGCTCATCAGCAAGCTCTAATAATAATAATGATCCTGTTGATTGGAATCAGGTGTGTTGGAGGAGGGAAACCTCTAAAACCTGCAGAGCTCTGGGCCCTTAAGGAACGGAAATGCACACCCCTGCTTTAGAAAGCCTCTCGCAGTTTCCTTTCCACTGCAAATTTAAGCTATCTAACCTAGACTTAAACGCTTATATCAAGCCATAAAGTCCTATTGATCTTGTTATGAGAATTATTTACTATACAAGAGCAGAATTTCTAAGATTATTAATCTTGTTTTAAGATTGTCTTTTACTTCTTACTTAGTTTATAAATCCTAAAATTAGTTAATTTTCATGCATAATAAGCTAAAATAGATTTTTTTTTTAGTGAACTTAGACTCTTAGAGCATAGATATCAGATTGTTTTTAGTGAACTTAGACTCTTAGAGCGATATCTAACCTAGACTTAAATGCTTTTATGAAGCCATAGTCTTCTTTGTCTTGTTTTGAGAATTATATACTTTGGAAAAGCAGAATTTCCAAGATTATTAATCTTATTTTAAGATTTTTTTGTCTCATTTCTCACTTAGTTTGTAAATCTTAAAATTGTTTAATTTTTATTCACAATAAGCTCAAATGCTGTAAGAGTCTGACAAGTTATTTTTACTTAAAATAAGATTGTCAGATATCATTCTGCTTATTTTAAGATACTTATTAGCCTTGAGTGTTAACAGCCAATTTTAAGGACTGTGAGGCTTAAGACAAATATTTTCCACATTTTAAGATGACTAACCAACATCAAAGGGCCTGAACTTGGGTTTCATAAATTTAATTTTCTTATTTTAAGATTTTGCAGAATGTACTAACAAGATATGGAAAATATAAGTGTGAAAACAATCAAACAAAAGTGCAATATAGGAGGGCTGCTCAATTATGAAGAAAGTATTAATCACAATTATTTTGGTAATAATTGAGAACACGATTAGGAAAATCATTTCTTTTTGGTAGAAAACATGAAAATGTTTAAACGTAAAAAAAAATGTTCAGACATAAAAATCTTTGACACACTATAATTATGCAAGTTCCCTTTGGATGAAACTAAATTGAATAGTTATTTTAAAATAAAAAATAATTAAAAAGTGCAAATGCATAAATTTAAACAACTCAAAATAAGCCTTAATCTTTTTTTTTTTTTTCAATTATACTGATTTTGTATATTGTGGAGAATAATAATTGAAATTGTAATTTAATTTCGATTAATTGCACAGCCATACAATATACAAGACTGTCTCAGAAAATTTGAATATTGTGATAATACAATTGTAATACAATTAAAAAAACAAAAATGTCATACTTTCTGGATTCATTACAAATCAACTTAAATATTGCAAGCCTTTTATTATTTTAATATTGCTGATTATGGCTTACATCTTAAACAAAACTCAAATATCCTATGTCAAAATATTAGAATATCATGAAAAAGTATACTAGTAGGCTATTCAACTAATCACTTGAATCGTCCAATAAATTCAAAACACCTGCAAGTGTTTCCAAGTGAATCCAGAATGTATGACATTTTTGCTTTTTAATTGCATTACAGAAAATAAAGGACTTTATCACAATAGTCTAATTTTCTGAGACAGTCCTGTTGCATTTTATCGCAAAATCCTGGTGTTGTCATACTAAGCTCATTTCATCTCTTTCCAGTGAACATGATACCAGCTCTGTGGTCTAGTGGTAGAGCGTCTACCCTCAGACTCGGAGGTTGTGGGTTCGATCCTAGGCGGAGTCAAACCAAATGCAATATAAAATGGTGCTGTCTCCCTGCTTGACGGTCAACTTAAAGTACAAACATAGAGTAACACTTGATGCTCTGCTTCGGTAGTGATTTACGCTTTTAAAACACAAAAAAATATTTAATTTACTTGAAATAAGGCCATTTAATAACCTTTAAAAAAAAAAAAGTGTTTATGGCTCATTTTAAGATTTAATTGCTTGTTTTGTTCCTTAGAATAAGTGTATACAGCTTATTTTAAGATTTAATTTCCTTGATTTGTTGCTTAGATAAGTGTTTAAAGCTAATTTTAAGTTTAATATAGATCTACACATTTTCCTCAATTCAAGAAATCTAAATTAGTAAAAGTTATCTGACTGCACTGGTAGATAATTTCACTTGTTTCTAGTAAATTTACACTAAGAACAAGTGCATTTTATCTCATATTAAGCAGACGTGTTATTGCAGTGTCCACATGACTCCTCCTGAGCACTAAGACAAAATGAACTATCAGATGAGAAATGCTGACTGAAAGATTCCAATAACTGATTTCAAACGTCCACTTTCATACGGAAGACAATTATCTACTTGAAACAGTGCACTGAAATGATTTGTGTTGCATCTTTAACCACATTATGTTGCTTGTGAAGATCTAAATCATGTCCAAAACAACATAGGAAGGAAATGTGTCTTAACCTCTAACAAGCTCGTTGCGGTGATGTAAAAGCATTATCCTAGTTGTTGGCCATTAGTACCATTAGCTGACTTAATTACTCACTGTAACACTGACTTACAACGGCTGATGACATCATTATACTTTTAACGCATACATTAATGCCAAAGACGCCAAAACTGCAATAAGAGGACACAGTTTCTTGTAAATCACTTTGCAAAAAAAGGCAAGTACAATACTGGACTGATGGAGATTGATTTTTTATTTTTTTAACTTATTTTTTAAATTTATGAACACTGAGAGTGTTTGAACGAGAGAAATGTGATCAAATATGTCCAAGTGAAAAGTGTATCAAGTGTGTAGTATGAAAAGACAATTATTTTGCCAACGCTCTCATTAGCCTAGCCTAGCACCCCAGCCTGTATCTTTCGTGAGAAGGAACCCTAATGAGCTACGGAAAGCCTTAAAGAGAAATACCCCCAGGAGATCCCGAGAGGGGGGGAGGATGAGATCTCCAATCGGACGGACCAACGGTTAACGACCCCTGCAAACGAACAGACTACGATTACGATATGTATCTGCGGCACGCGATGCAAAAACAATCACGGCCTAAAAATCCATCAGGCCAGAATGAAATGTTTGGAGCGGGAGAGCGAGGTACAACGCACAGGTCCTGGACCTGGTGAGACGCAGGAGGAGCCCGGACAGGAGGCAACCCACAGATCCCAGTCCCTCCACGTGCCAGAGTCTCCCAACCCCAGCAGAGTAGTTCCACAGCAGCGGATAAAATGGCCCCCAGCGAGCAGACTGAGCGAGTGGCGGCAGTTTGACGAGGATGTGTGTAAGATCATCCAAGCCACAGCCAAAGGAGATGTTGACAGCAGACTCCAAGCGATGACCACCATCATTGTCAGCTTTGGCTCAGAGAGATTCGGCTGGACTGAATATGTCAATACCAAGACCACCTCCTACACCATGAACCGCAGAGCCACCAAGATACATCAACTCACCCAGGAGCTTCGAACCCTCAAGAAGCAGTTCAAGAGAGCTACTGAGAAGGAGAAGCAACCGTTGGCAGAACTGCATAACATCCTGCGGAAGAAGTTGACAACCCTACGCAGAGCAGAGTGGCACAGGAGGCGGGGAAGAGAGAGAGCTAGAAAGCGGGCGGACTTCATCGCCAATCCCTTCCGTTTTGCTAAGCGGTTGCTTGGGGACAAGCGCAGTGGCCGGCTTGAGTGTTCAAGTGAAGAGGTGAACCACTTCCTCCGGAACACAATGACCGACCCACTGAGGGAAGAAGAGCTAGGTCACAACAAAGCTCTCATTGGCCCTGCCCCACCAACAGTGGAGTTCAAGCTGTCGGAGCCGAGCCTGAAGGAGGTTGAGGAAGTCATCAAGGCAGCCCGGTCAGCATCTTCACCGGGCCCAAGTGGTGTACCCTACCTGGTCTATAAGCGTTGCCCAGAGCTTCTCCGGCACCTGTGGAAGACATTGAAGGTGATCTGGCGAAGGGGGAGAGTGGCCAACCAGTGGAGGCGTGCTGAGGGAGTTTGGATTCCCAAGGAGGAGGACTTGAAAAACATCAACCAGTTTCGGACAATCTCGCTATTGAGTGTGGAAAGGAAGGTGTTCTTCAGCATCGTCTCCCGAAGACTGACCGAGTTTCTCCTCAAGAACAACTACATCGACACTTCCGTCCAGAAAGGTGGGATTCCCGGAGCTCCTGGCTGCCTAGAGCACACTGGTGTCGTCACACAGCTCATCCCATGAGAACAGAGGTGACCTTGCTGTGTTGTGGTTGGACCTGACTAACGCCTACGGGTCCATCCCGCACAAACTAGTGGAGCTTGCTCTACACCTCCACCACGTCCCTAATAAGATCAAGGACCTGATCCTGGATTATTATGCCAATTTCAGGCTCAGGTTCACTTCTGGGTCAGTAACATCTGACTGGCATCGCCTTGGGAAAGGTATAATAACAGGTTGTACCATCTCCGTTACCCTTTTTGCATTGGCAATGAACATGGTGGTCAAAGCTGCAGAGGTGGAATGTAGAGGGCCCCTATCCAGATCAGGTGTTCGCCAGCCTCCCATAAGAGCCTACATGGATGACCTTACCATCACCACAACATCTGTCCCAGGGTGCAGGTGGATACTGCAGGGTTTGGAAAGACACATCACATGGGCGAGGATGAGCTTCAAGCCCTCCAAGTCAAGATCCATGGTTCTGAAGAGGGGGAAGGTGATGGACAAGTTCCGGTTTTCGATCTCGGGAACCGAGATCCCGACAATCTCGGAACAGCCAGTTAAGAGCCTGGGGAAGCTCTTTGATGCAACTTTGAGAGACTCTGCTGCCATACAGGAGTGTGGTGAACAACTGGGAGCGTGGCTCACCAAGGTGGACAAGTCTGGCCTGCCAGGTAGATTTAAAGCCTGGATCTACCAGCACTCCATCCTGCCCAGAGTCCTGTGGCCTCTCCTTGTTTATGCAGTCCCATTAACAACTGTGGAGTCTCTCGAAAGGAAGATCAGTGGCTTTCTTCGAAAGTGGCTGGGACTTCCCCGCAGCCTCACCAGCGCTGCCCTGTACGGGACAAGCAACACCCTCCAGCTACCCCTCAGTGGGCTCACTGAAGAGTTCAAGGTGGCACGTACAAGAGAGGCTCTACAGTACAGGGATTCCAGGGACAACAAGGTGTCATCAGCAGGGATCGAGGTGAGAACTGGAAGGAAGTGGAGAGCTAAGAAAGCAGTGGAGGTGGCAGAGTCACGCCTAAGGCAGAACGCGCTGGTAGGGGTTTTGGCAACGGGGAGAGCAGGCCTGGGCTACTTCCCAAAGACCCAAGTGAGCCAGGCCCGGGGAAAGGAGAGACATCAGCTACTCCAGGAAGAGGTCCGAGCAGGTGTGGAGGAAGAGCGAGTGAGCAGGGCAGTTGGACTCCGGCAGCAGGGGGCATGGACAAGGTGGGAGAGCGTGTTACAGCGCAAAGTGACCTGGTCGAACATCATGCAGGCAGACTTCCACCGCGTCCGGTTCCTTGTGCAGGCAGTTTTCCCGAGCCCAGCGAACCTTCATGTGTGGGGGAAGAGTGAGACACCCACCTGTCCCCTTTGCTCTGGAAGAGGCTCTTTGGAACATCTCCTCAGCAGCTGCCCAAAGTCCCTGGCTGAAGGTCGCTATCGCTGGCGCCATGACCAGGTTCTGAAAGCAGTTGCTGAGAGCATAGCCCTGGGAATCAGCACGAACACACATCACAAAGCTCCGAGCAGGGCAGTCCCTTTCATCAAGGCAGGAGAGAGACCCCAGCCATGTCCACAGACAGCAAGAGGACTACTCCACACTGCCTCGGATTGGCAGTTGCAAGTCGACCTGGGAAAACAGCTAAAGTTCCCCCAGCACATCGCAGCAACATCTCTCCGGCCAGACATGATCATTACCTCTGAGGCTTCAAGACACCTGATCATGCTGGAACTCACAGTACCCTGGGAAGAGCGCATGGAGGAAGCGTGCAAAGTACCAGAAGAAAGAACTGGTGGAGGAATGCAGGGGTAGGGGCTGGAAGATCTTCTATGAGCCCATAGAAGTTGGCTGCAGAGGCTTTGCTGGTCGATCCTTCTGCAAAGTCCTAGGACGCTTGGGTGTATCAGGGGCGGCCAAGAAGAAAGCCATTAAGTCAGTTAGCGAAGCTGCAGAGAAAGCCACCAGGTGGCTATGGTTCAAAAGGGCAGATCCGTGGACTGCTACTGGGACGCAAGCCGAGGCTTGATCAACCTTGGCTGGGTCACCTGGGCAAGAGTGTCTGATGTTGCGAGACCCGAAACACTCAATGAACCCAGGCTACATCACTGATGATGCGTCCCAGTTGCATCCAGGAGATGTTTCTCTTAAGTTAGCCTTACTAAAAGGTGTACCATCAATTGGTAAAGATACTACTGACATGAAATTCAATTGGCTGACTTTGCCGAACAAGCCATGCCCCCTATTGCCTTGAGGCTTCTGGTGCTGTCGTGCTGCCATCTCTCTTCTCAAATATTCCAACCATCTAGAAGCAGCTGCCTCCCACTTATGAAGCTTTGTTTACATTTTTGGGGGGAGGGGGGGCTTGACCACAGCTAGTTCGTGGAGCATTGTCTTCTCTTTCCGCGTGCACTATTTTTTTTTTATTTTTTTTTATCAATTCCTTATGTAGTAGTCGCATCCATTCCTTATTAAATTAATTCATTAATAAAAAAATAATAATTTTTATCAATAATATTGTCTATCCCTCATAAAACCATACCTAATCTAGATTAATATTCGCTTGCAGTTTTTTTTCAATTGGGTTACTTATTGTTTCTCAGGCTTTAATGGGAATGTTGCCAGAAACATCTACACGCTGCCTTCGTATTTCTGTAATTATTCAGTGTAAGATTTAATCCTGTGAAAAATATGCCTCTCAAAGTTGAGGTGGAGTTTAATTACTTGTTTAATGTTTTTCGGTGCTTAACTTTTTCTACTTATTTAACTGACAGTGAACAATGTTGACAAATTACAAACTCGAGTCCTTTAGGCCTTTGCCATTCTTAGAGAACAGTGGTAAAAGGAGCTGAATGCATGTTAGTGTTAAAATCATATTTTTTCACCCACACGTTTTACAAATGTTATAATGGACAGGAGGCACTACTGTGGCACAATGGCTGAGTTTACCCAAAATATTCCCAAAATAATAATAAACCAAAACTGCAGTGTGACCCTCCGTCTCCCGGTGTCTCCATTTGTTTGACCATCAGGCCGAAACTTTGGCGACATGCAACGGGAATTGTTCCCGGAGGTGACTCTGACCCTGGAAGGAAAAATCTCCCCTGGGTCTCACGACCATGGTCAGAATACCGATGAGAAATGTCAAATGTGACAAAAAGGGCAAAACTGAAGTCGCACAAGTGTCGCGGGAGGACGTGGATCAATATTGGAGCAGCATTAAAATTGGAGTATGTGGAAAGACCTAAGATGAAACGGGACCCACAGCTTACTTTCTTCTTGCTAAAAAGGTAAGACCTCGACATGAAAATGTGATCGGCTCTATTTATGATGAGGCCAATAAAACTACCACTAACTAACGTCTCAACACTCTGGGCACGTGCACATCGCTGGCTTCCATCCCGCTTTTCGCCAGAGGAGTTGCAAATCTACAAAAACGTGGTATCTTGTATGCCTTTAAAATAAACAAACAAACAAACAAAATGAAATTTGTGTTAGTGTTTTGTGTTCTTGGTCTCATTAAACACATTTCATTTGAACAGGGTCCTGTTCTGTGGATTTTATCCACCGTGGTAGCAGGACAGGTGAAAAAGTAAAAGCACCACAAAAAAGCAAATCCAACCAAGGAAGAGTCAATCAACCCTGAAGTCAAACAGCTGGGTGCATTTCACAAAGCAGGTTTGGTGAGGAACCTGAGTAAAGAAACCCTGAAAGTGGGAAACTCGTTTCAGAAAGGGAGGTAACTGAAACCAGAGGATAAGAGGGAACACTAGCCTGTTTCATAAAAAGAGGTCATTTAAGCGCTCGGTCAGTTACCATAGTAACATGGTCCATCAACCTAACCTGGTTGGTAGCAGGTTTGTCACAATGAACCTTGAGTATTTCCCTGTACCCGCCTCCTTTCAGCCACACACGACAATTCATTTCCTCATTCATTCAGTCCGCTGCGGCGACTTTTTGCGTAAATACGCCTGTAGTCTATAGCATAAAGTCCACTTTTTTCCACAAACATGGCACGTCATTTTGACAATGAACCTATTGATGAAGGTGCCGCAATATTGCGCAGGGAATTAAATATTCGTTGCGAGAATGTTATCAGACCGCGTATATCTGACAGTTTCGCACAGTTTTTGAGCGGTACGGTTTCACATCACAGTCCATTATCTACATGCACAACTTACATTTGCAACATTAACCAGAGGTAATCATTAGTGTTGTTCCGATACCGATACTAGTATCGGCAGAGGTGCCGATACTGCATTAAACCAGTGGTATCGGTATCAGTGAGTACTCACAAGTAACATGCCGATACCATTAATTCCAACGCTAATATAGGATTTTGGATGCAGAATCTTGTGTCTTGCTGGTGCACGACATTCACTGGTATGTGACATGTTCACTGCATGCCGATCTAAGATATCCTATTGGCCCTTGATGCTCTGAACCAATAGCAGGACAGCTTTTTCATGTTGAGGAAAAAAAACCCAAAACCTTAAGTATCGGTATGGTATCGGTATCGGCCGATACCGCAAAGTTGAGTATCGTATCGGGGGCCAAAAAACGGTATCGGAACAACACTAGTAATCATATGTGCTCACGTTGAGGCAGTCAGTGTTGATATAACTCACTGGAATCAGCTGGACTGGAACCGAAAACGCAGAGTTTTCTCCCTGAGGGTATATCAACTCGTTGTTCAGGGTTAATCTGCTTTGTAAAATATACCCGTAGTCTCCAGTCCGTGACAGTTAGTCAAGGCCCAGAAATGGAGTCCATGCTCACCAGCAGACTTAATGGGAGAACTAAAGGAATGCTGTTATTGATTTTGCACTTAAAACATATGTTTCCTGTTTGAACAAATGAAAGGTCTGCTTTTAAAATGTACTGTGATGTGGTGTACTTTAGAAATTACTACCTTGTGCACGAGATTCAGATGTTAATACGAGTGTTAGAATAGTTGTTCCAAAATGCAATGAGCCTTTAAAAAAAAACAAAAAACACTTATATTATTTCTTTGTGTTTTAAAAGTACCTATTAATAATTTTTTTAAATTATGTTTGCTTTTCTGTCTTTCAAAACAAGGCATAGTTCATTATTATTCATCTAAGGTTTAATGAAATGCCTAATTTATTGCTCTAACAGATTCTGTGCACTATTAATGAATGTGATTGATTGACTAAGATTTGATTTTATTTATTTATTTTTTTACTAAACTTCACGCACTTTTAAAGATTGTACACTCTTACTTGTGTAAAAAGGCATCCAAAACCAAACAGTGACTATGAGACACAAGAGATAATATTTGGGATCAATTCAAGTTGTAATTCAGACAAACTGCAAGTTCTCTTGAAGAAACCGTTTGTATAGGCCACTTCATCTAGAAAGTTTGTGAGGAGGAAGCTGTTTGAGGGTTTGGAGTTTGCCAAATGAGATACACTGTAGTTGACCATACTATTCTTAGTCAGTACACTGTAAATTTGACTTAGAGTGGGACCAAATAGACTCTGTTTTAAAGTAACTTGTAAAGTAAAGTAACAAGTTACACTTGGAAGAGAGTAAAATAAAGAATTAGAAAAAATAAAAATCACTCAAGGGTGGAGGAACGAACTCACAACCTTCAGCTTGGGAGATAACCGATCTATTCCCTGAGCCACGCAGCTCCTGCTTTCTTCTAGTAAATTGCTCGTATTAGCTGCAGATGATTCCATGGAATCTTCCTCTCCAACAGACCAAAAACGATGTCTTTGGTCTCTTGGAGATAACCAAATAGTAGGAAGGGCATAGGTCAAGTGGTAGCGTGGCATTCTCCCAAGCTGAAGGTTGTGAGGTCGCTCCTGAATCCTTGAGTGACTGCACCCCCCCCCCCGCCCAATACTTACTTGCTCTCTTCCTAGTGTAAAACTCTAAAACTGAGTCTATTTGGTCCCACTCTAAATAGTCAAATTTTTCTACAGAATTTACTGTGTAATCATTTTTAGGCTGGTTAATCAAAGCTTATTCATTTGCACGCACTCACCAACCGTTGTGAAGACTGTGCACACGAAGAACATTGATCCAAGGAAAGTCCAGCTGTCAGGATCTTGGAGCCATACCGTCTGAAAACCGTCTTTCATTTTACGATCCAAATCCTCCACTATGTTTTGGTGGCTGTACAGCGAGTTATCTATGGTTAAAACAAAACAGTTAAGATCACTCGGGTGTGCGGGACAACTTAATAAGCAATGACGTTCTTGATATGAATAGGAAAAGTTAGCTAACCTGCAACCGAAGGCACAATCCATACAGTATTAGAGACAAGCAATTGATATAGTAAATGAATTAGAATGCAATTTCAGTATTATTGGTCAAACGTACTGGAGAGATTCTGGACATGCCGGATAATGTTTCCCAAGAAGCTGTGGTATTCCTGTTTGGCAGGGGGTGCTTTCCCTTCAACGTATTGGAACAAAAGAGCGCCCAGCACTGCGTAAACGACCAGAGACAGGCACAACATTACATGAGGAAGCATCTTCCACAACCATTCTGTGCACGCCTTGAGCTCGCAGATGGGGCTCATTGCTTGCTTGTCTAGCGTAGATCTCATTTTCTCCTTCCTCCACTGTCCTCTTCTGCTTCCACCGTTGCACCCAGCTCCGACAGTCGGCACAGAAAGCGCCCGTCCTGCCTTGATGCTCCACAAATGTGCTATGTGCTCTGGGTCTGCTCAGTCACACACGCACGCACGCACACGCCGACTACATCATTCTACACACACATCGCTAACACAACACTGACACCCCCATGGGACGTCCACTGTATACAGTGGCCTACCTACTTTAAGTGTTTTGCTTCCTGCGGTACAGTTAGTGCAAGGCAGACACACTTGGACCACTTTGGAAATCAACACTGATGTCCACCCCTTCATTCAGATTTCGATTGTTCACTGTCAAAGTAAGGTACATGTTACATTATGCCCTGTCTTGTAATGTAAACAAAAGAAAATATTGTATACGCACCGTTTTCAGAATGAGCACCAATATCTAATGGCTTCTTCTTTGGCTATTTGGTTCTTCATGCACGTCCCCACAATATCCTAGAATTTATTTATATATATATTTTTTAATCTAATCTGGCTAACTAAGCAACAAAATGTAAGAAAACTTATTAAAAAAAAAGAAGAAGTAGTGAGCCCTCATGTTGCAAGAATACGTCATCACATGCCATTGACCGTGCGTTTCAAAGGGGATGACATCATTGCTAATGATTAGTAAACATGATCTTCAAAACTACTATATGAGACAGCACGTTTGCATCATTGTCTTATACTTTCTTTTAACAGAATGTTTATATTGTGTATTGTGGCATTGTATATTTGGTGGCAAAATAATACAGTACATATTTCTACAAAGTCGGTATATGCCAGTCTATTACTTATCTAAACAGAGTAGCAAAGTCATTATTTCAGAAAATATCTACCCTAAAAGGCCAAACATATGTTAAATACAAGACATTTTGAGCCCTCTATTTCATAAGTATAATGTTTTTTTTTGCCCCTATTAAAACCCTGATGTATATGATCTGACACATGCAATTGCACGAACAATCCATTAGATGGCAGTATCATCCAGCTGATGGCTTTTGCAAGATCTCCCAAATTGAGAAAGGAGAGACACTTTTACTTATTAAATGGGAAATGTTCTTTCTGATTTTTGTAAATACTAATATGTTTGATATGTCTGCTTATTATGATATTTTTGACAGTTATAAATGTACACATTTAAAGAATTGTGACCGGATGTATCAAATGTGACATAAATTAAAAGTCATACATGAAAGTTGATTGAAAAAAAAAATAAAAAAAATAAATAATTTTTTTTGGCCATAATAATTAAATAAATACTCATTTGCAAAGGATCTGAGTTTTCTCTCATATATTTCATGGTTCAGGCTTTATAGAGTTAAAATTCACTCATGGTGCTGGATTACGGTGCAGGCAGTCTGGATTAGATTCCACATACTGCAGCTCCCTATAACCTTGAACTGGATAAGCAATATAGAGAATGGATGTAGTACCTTCTTGTACGTTTAAAACACAGGTGTGATAGTTGCAGGAAAGAGGCTTATATAAACCTGTGTAGATATTGCGCCAAAAAACAGACATTTGCAGCTACAATAGTCATATACCACATTAACAATGTATCGACAGTATTTTTGATTAGTATAAAGTTATTCTGATCGAAAAACTGCTTTTCTCCCAAAAATAAGGACATTTCTTGGTGACCCCAAGGTCGTGTATATATTGTACTACTGTACATATACAGTACAGTGAATGGCTCAATATTTATATTTATTTTGTGTAATTTGGCATATTTGGTCCATCTCTCGATACTACTTTGTATTATTAATTTTATAATAATATGTCATGAATGTAGCTCTTTTTAAATGAATAAGAATAGTGTGCTCTATGATTGGCTGGCAGTGAGGGAGCTCAATGATGCAGCAGGGTTATAAACTATTTTTGATATATGTCAGAAGAGGCTCTGTAAACGCTTTCTAAACATCAACACAATTATTAAAATCCCCTTTGAAAGCAGCAAGGGCAACAGGTGCTATGGAAGATCTAAATTTAGGTGGCAAGCCAGAACAAGAGAACAACAGGGACCCAAGACTGAAATGTTCTATTTGCAAGGATGAAACATTTCTAAGTCTCCTGCTTCTAGCTTCGTGTTAACAATTCAACTACAATCAAGGTGTTATACAGTTAGCTGGTATGCAATTCCGCTGAATTTCTGCACCAACAGCTTAGACTTGATGTTCATTTGTTTTTGTGGGTGTGGTTTTGGTTTGGAATAGCACTTTGTAAAAAAGCTGTCCTGAGCACTAATGGCTATTTAAGAGACTGAGTATTGATTCTGTAATGAACTACTTTTGACCAGAAGTACGCTGGCTGACCATTATATTTCCGGACCCACATTACAGAATATTGCCCCGTCTTTTGTCCCTCCAGAAGCTCATAATATCCCATCTTAAAACAGTTGAGTCCCTTCCCGTTAGATCCAGTCAAGTCCCGAAAGAGTCCAGTCCAGTCCAGTCCATCCATCCATCCATCCATCCATCCATTTACTACCACATATCCGTCCGTGGTCATGTCATGGGGGGGAAGCCCAGACTTCGCTCCACTCTTTCCTCTAATCCACTATTTAGGTCCATTTGAACCAAAGTTGCTTTGTACAAACCCACTGCCAAAAATGGGTCATTGTGTATAAAACAAACCACCAAAATGGGGTGGCTTTGTACAACCCCCCCCCCCAAAAAAAAAAATTTGGTCGTTTTGTACAAAACATCACAGAATGTCGGGTGAAATTGTCCCAAATAGTAGATTGGTTCAAGTTCAGCCCGAATTGGGTTCCTTTCCGAGTATGATGGTCATTTACTATATCATTAGATTCTGGAAATATGTATATAACATTACCCAGCCTTTCATTACATATACTGCTTCACAAGGCTGATACTTTGGGGTACTGTTAACAGGCTTGATTTGGTTAGAATTAACACTGGAGCAAAATCTCTGATAGGGCGATTTGTTCATTCAAGTGATCTGAAGTGCAATGATTGGTTTGTTTAATTGCTATTTTCAGGCCATTGATTTTCTATCGTGCTTGACCTCAGGGTCACACAGGTGAGATAAAGTCTGTCCCAGGTAAGTTTGGGCCCTGCAATGAGGTATCCAGTACGTTCCATCATGTTGGATTCACTTGACCTCTCTCTTGAATACTTTGCCCCATTCACTGCAGCTGTGTTGCGCCCCTTGAGAAAATTCATTACTGACAGGTTGTTGGACGAAAGATTGCACTGCTAAAACCAACCCACTAATCTGGCCAGAATAAGCTGTTACATATCATGACAACAAGGGATGGCCAAATGAAATCAGAGCCCAATTAAGGTTGGCTCACTGGATTTTGGAATCTAATAGATTTCACGTTGCTGCTTGGCACTGCCTCGCGTCCTCTTGGTCTGTTTACATGGCTGTACTGTTGGTATTCTTGGAATAAACAAAGGTTTAAACAAGTTCTAAGGTGTCTTATTTTATAGCCAACATCCTTGCATAAATTGCCATGAAAGGGTAGTGAGTGAATCAACTCGTTAACTTGTTTCATCTGATGTCAGTGTTTTGTCATTTTTATTTAGTTACATGCTTGATAAATTCCATTTGTTCCCAGTACATTGTGATGATTGCAATTAATGTTAAACACTGAAATGGAATGTGCATCTGTAAAGTATGCACTATATACCTGGCTGGAATATTAATTATAGCTTATTTATATGTTTGGTTAACAGCCTTTGTCTGCTTACCATCAGAGGTGCTTTTTTTTTTTTTTTTGGTGGTGGAGGTGGGGGTGGGGGCATACTTTTTACCAGAGAGACACTCCACTCATCACTTTGTTGGGCATGTGACATCATACTTCGTCAGCTAGTCAGAGAAATAAATTGACTTGCCTCAGACAGCATTTTTCAAGGCAAGCATGTCAGCTGTGATTGTGCTAATGTGACTAAATGGGGGATAATAAGGAAACCATATGTAGGCCTGCTGAATGGAGGTCAAGTCTAGAAGACCAAGGCATTATGCATTAGAGGTGGGAATCTTGGGGCACCTCACGATTCGATTGCGATTACGATTCAGAGGCTACGATTCGATTATAAAACGATTATTGATTTCCCCCCAGGCAGCAGAAAAAAAACAATGTATTTTGGTGCTTTTAATGTTTCGTACATTAGTTACAAAAATAGTACAAAAGTCCTCTCAGGCCTAAATAAACTACTATTTCAGTATCAAGTTAACAGTTCAAAACAGTAAATAAAATACTCAAGTCCTCATTCTGTAACAACAGCTTTTAAGTATATTCAGTCTTCAACAGAATAAAACATAGCATTGAGCAAAAATATATTATTTTTATCCACTCAAAAGTGCACTGAGATATAAATGAAAGACAATGTGAACTACTACTTCAATACAAATGCCTAAAAAAAAAAGTGCTTTCCTGCTTTTTAAGTTGTGTAAAGATGAACATGTAAACATTAAAGTTTCTCAGAGGTACAAAAAAAAAACCCTCAAGTGCTTTTCTGCTTTTTAACTTGTGTAAACATGAACGTGTAAACATTAAAGGGATCGTTCGGCTTTTTTAACATGAATCTCAATTTGATCCTCACCTCCCGTGTGTGCGATCAGCACTGACTTCTTTCTGACAGCGTTCGGTGACACGCGTTCATGTTCGACGTTGGACGAGAGGAAAATAGTCCAGCAAGCTGGCTGGGGTCTCGGAAATAAAGCCTTTTTCTTCTAAAAACTATTTGTTTTCAAAAGCGTGATACATTTCCACCACAATACTCTTTTCTGAATAAAGTCAGACGCCATTACCGCCAGCCACTACTTTTCTGTTTGTTCGTTCGTATCACTGCGCGGCGCCCTGTAGAACGCTAACCGACGCACTGCAGCCAGCTAGCTGATACTTCCGCCTGAAGTTGTTTGCCTTTTCGGAGCAGGTCTGATCTGACGAAGAGGTGGGTTGGTCAGCTCAGCCATGCTTGTTGTTGTTTTGAATGTCGAGGCGTGAGTTGTGGATGTGTACTCTCGGTCCGTCCCATTAAGCGTCCCGAAGACCGCGCGCGCTACTGCGTTTCAGTTCCGCGTACTTTCCGCTCCGGTCCACTTTTAGTTTCGGATCCCTTGGCATATTTATATAATCGGAATTTGGACTTTTGTGAATCGTTCTCGATTGTTCCACGGCCGAATCGTGAATAATCTAAGAATCGGAAATTTTGCACACCTCTATTATGCATAGATTGAGACATTTTCTTTTTTAGGATCATAACAGGAAGACAAACAATTAACCAGGGCAAGACCTGAACCATAAGAAGATAAGACAAACATTAGACAAACTAAACATACTACAGTAACCATATTCAAAACAACAACAACAAAACGTCATCTTGACAGAACGGGAATGCATGGGGCAATGGACCACCTGCCCCAAATTTCCCCGGACCCATGGCTGTGGTGCCTTTGAGCAGGACACTAATACCTCAAATTGCTCCCTGGGTGCTCAAGTAGTCTCCTGCTTCAGTGTGTGCCACTAACAGTGTTACTTCAATTTCATGTGCATGTGTTCATGGCGATGAAAAATTATTATTGTTTTTTTTGTTTTGTTTGTTTTTTACTCTGCGAAGAAAGCGCAACATACTGTAAAATTACATACAGTATTTTCACAGTACAATTTTACAGTTACCTGACTGTCATGTTCTGCAATAAAAAAATACAGTAACACAATGTTAAAATAAATTACCATTAATCAGTTAAATTATAGTAATGTCATCAATAATATAGGCAATATACTGTTAAAATGAATGTACAGTAGATGCATTGTTAAATTACAAGGCCCATACTATAAAATATGGTACCATATTTCAAGGAACAAATTACAGTAGATCCATTGTAAATTAACAGCTGCCAGTAAATTACTGTTATTTTCTAGTGAAGTTCTTTGCAGTGTATATGTTAAATCAAGAAAGATCAAGTAACAGACTACAATAATTTTAGTTGTTTGTCTAGAGGCGGCGTATGTGATTCACTCCAGATCAGTCTCTCTCCCAAAGTCATCTGGGAAAAGCTCTTCATGCAGGACCAAAATGAGAAGATATGTAGGTAAAGGACGGCAAATGTCAAAAAGTGATTTATTGCCCCCCAATAAAACCCCTTTGAAGTAAGCCCCGCCCCCTTCCGGCATCTCAACCAATCAGAAGCCGTTATTTTGAATTAAGCCCTACCCACTTGCCACCTTCTTAACCAATCAGAGACCGGAAGACGGCTTCTGTCAAAAATGATTGATGACATTCTGCACCCCCCCACCCCACCCCCCTAACGTCTTAACCAATCAGAGGTTGGAAGCCACCCCCCTCATCGTCCTAGCCAATCAGAGGCCGGAAGACGGCTTCTGTCAAAATTTGATTGATGACATTCTGTTTCCCACAACATCAAACACATGTTTTCTGGTCCCCCCACCCCCTTTAACAAACATAGGGTTCCGGTCACCCCCCAAACAGTAGCTTTATTGTTTTCCGGTCCCCCCACCCCTTTAACAAACAATTGAATCCGGTCACCCCCCACCGATTGTCTACGTACTTCCTTTGAACCCCCAAACAGTAGCTTTTGTTGTCCAGGTGATAAAAAACTTTTTTTTTTTATCTTACAGGAAGGATCCTACCAGCTTTTGAAGTATTATGGGGAAAACGAGCCCTTGTATTCATGAAATTTTTCACACGAATACTGATAAAATGTACCAAACGGTGGGAAACGACCAATCTTCACACCCCGGATGGGCCTGCGTGAATGTAAATTAGTATGAGGCTCACTTAATCTAGTTAAAGTGAATATTAAAAAATGTTATCCATTTGTTTTATGTTTTTTAAATAAATAAAAAGAGACTTACCGATGCTTCTGAATACGTAGTCGTGTCTCATTCAATGGGGTTTTTCTTTTTTTTTTAAATAAAAAAAATTGTGACTAGGAGCTAGTGAGTTGCGACCCCCTCAAGCCGCGGTAAACGGCGACATCTATTGGGCAAAGGATGTTACTGCATATGGTCCTGGGCTTTCTTTCTCAAAAATAAATAAAAATAAATGAGGCGACGTTTGTACTTTTTCTTTTTTTAGATTAAATACCACGTGGTATTTGGGTGGGATGGATTTAAAACAGTGGGTGTGTTTTTAGACTGACTAACGGAGGAGATTCGATTTTTCTTTTTCATTTGAGCGGTGACAGCTGAAACAAAATGTCTGATCCCAACCATCGTGTAATAGGTGAGACATGTGTTTTAATGCAGGTGTTGAATCCCCAGAGGACACCTCGTAAACATAGAATGTTTTTACGTCGTGTTCAAAAACCTGCTGACGGGGATTTGGAGAAGAAGTGGTCTTTGGATGAAGCATTTTGGGGGGATCGTTTTTTGTACGAGATGGGGGAATTGTGTATTTTTATGGAATATGATGGGATCAAGACAACGCCGCCCACTGGCTTCGGCACACTGAATTCAAACGATTGGGGTGTGATCAACGAACTTATCCCCAAGAACTCTGAAATTTGATTATCTACAGTCTGCCGACACCCCCCTCCTTACACCCGAACCACCTTTTCCCGCCTCTACAAGTATAAAAATAGTACGCGCCCCCCAGCAAGGTATTAGCCATCTACATTCGTTTGATACGCAACAAGAAATGCCTCCGATCATGCGCCCCACCGATGAACGAAATGGAAGCACACCGCCACCGGCGCAGACAACTTCTCCGGAGCTATTTTCTACAAACAGCGAAGGTATGCCTTCCTGTTTTGATCCTGCTCCTATTCTAATCACCTCGAGTCCCGAATGCTCGGACATTGAAGAAAACGTTGCGGACGTCACCTTTCTTGGGACACCCGTCCAACGAGGAGACTGCCCGATGGACGTCCCTCCGGGTCCCCATTCATCCGGGGTCTACCAAATCATGAGCACGGTAGGACCTTACGATGCTCAATTTGCGGTTGTCCGGAAGGACGAGCCGATTGGCGGGGATCCCCGCCCGTCAACATCGGCGGAATGTTACGGAGGCATGACTTCCGCTAAGGTGGAGGCGGCGGCGGAGGAGGGTCTCTGCGCATGCTCCAACGGTGGGCCGTGCGATGACGTCAACGGGGCGTGTGGAAAAGAGAATCTTCCACCGCTAGCACAAACGCTTTCGGTCACAAACGACACGAGGCGTGGGGAGAGCAGTTCGCCGGTAGCACACGGGATTCCAGCGTGGGCTCTTTCCAGCGAATCTTCGTCAACTTCCGAGACACCGGGAATTCCCAAACGGTAAGGCTAACCCCGATACTAGGGGAGTATCTATGTTTGGAACTTTCGACGACGCGTCATCAACTAACGTTATGCTTCCAGGATTACCGGCGGACGCCATCCCTCCACCGCCTCACGGGTTAACTCAGACAGGGGAACCCACTTCACAGCCGAGGTAATGCAACAACTTTGGCAAATGCTCGGAATCAAGGCCCAGTTGCATATTAGCCATCACCCGCAGTCATCAGGACAGGTGGAGCGGACTAATCGCACCGTGGTAAATTTGCTGAAAAAGTTTGTTGTTTCCAACCATCGGGACTGGGACACCCGACTCCCACTGATCCTCATGGCGATTCGAGCCACCCCTCACGAATCCACAGGGGTGGCCCCCTTTGAAATGATGACCGGACGACGAATGACGCTCCCCCTGCACCTGATGTACCAGCCAGGAGAAATAAACCTAGCCACGGCATACACGGCCTCCCAGTACGTGGAGGACTTGCAAGCCCATCTCCGGGCCACGTTCGCATTTGCTCAACAACGGCTTAAGCAATGTGCAGAAGGTCAGAAAACCTACTACGATAGGAAGGCCTCACGAACCGAGTTCGAAATAGGTGATCGAGTATGGTACTACTTGTTCGCGCACCCAAATGCTACTACTCCGCGTGCCCAGAGGGGCATCGCCCGGAAATTTCTTCCCCGGTGGTCAGGACCATACGAAATCGTCGACAAACTGTCACCCGTCGCCTATCAAATTAGGATGAATAAAGGACGTCAGGGGGACCAACTGAGGTGGGTCCACCGAAATCAGATCAAAAGTCACTGCGGTGTTGAACGTCTGGGAACGCGATCGAGCGAATCTCAGGACCAGCATACGCGCGAAACTGACAAAGGGGGGTCACCAGCTGACTCCAAGTCAGCGACCCAACCGACACCCTTGACAGACGCGCCAAACTCCGTCGACCGACCTAGCTGAGTATCAGACGTGCAAAAGGGGGGTCAACACCCCGCTGCACCTACCGAACCCCTAAGTAATACCATACTGAGCGACGCTAACCCGCTTGTCTTTGTTGGTTGCTAGAGGATGGTGTGATATGATGACGACCCTGATGTTGTGCATGACCGCTGTGGTGAGTTGGCCAGAAACGGTTGAACCCGGACGTGCAGCGAAAATTGCCTTGATTGAATAACCAGGATTGCTTACGAATGACTGCGAGAAGTTAGCATACTGTATTTTTCTACTTATTTGCAGATGCTTGGTGCAACACTTAAGGATACGGTCCTAGCTGTAACACCAATAGCATTATGCAGAACTAGACTAGACAACTATAAAACGATTTGCAACTTGAATTCAAAGGATTATGTACACTCAAGGTGTTATAATACTTATGAATGGTATGCTGCGTGAAATCAGTTTTTGCTAGCTATAAAAAGCTCCCCCGTACTTAAGGCCTTCAAAAGCAGGTCAGAGTACTCTTTTTAAAGCGTTAGTGAGTCTAGCTAATCTAACTAAGCCCTTTGCCTTCCTTCCCTTAGTC
Organism: Festucalex cinctus; assembly: GCF_051991245.1. Classification (NCBI taxonomy): domain Eukaryota; kingdom Metazoa; phylum Chordata; class Actinopteri; order Syngnathiformes; family Syngnathidae; genus Festucalex; species Festucalex cinctus. Next base: position 22,376,324 of record NC_135424.1, read on the forward strand.
CAGCGTGACTGCCGAGGATACTCTGATTTTTTTTTCTTTCATTTCTTTTTCTCCCCTCCTCCTTTTTTTTTTCCCTTTTCCTTCAGTTATTCTTGGATAGCACACGACTTTTTGGGTGTTTAATTACGCTATAGGAAGATGCGATAACTAAGTACCTAGCAACGATAGTGTCGCGCTAACCGACCTAAGACTTTTTTTTTTTGACGAACACCCCCAGGGGTGGAGATTTGCACCGACACGCAGGTGCCTAAGACAACCTCCCCATCTTTATAAGAGAGCTATGGCCTGAGTATAGCCCCGGGTTTTTGAGTTTTAGAAGGCGACAGCCTCTTTTTCGTCCTCTCTCTCTTTTCTTTAATTTGCTGTTCGTTTTCCCCTAGTTACTCATTATATGATACTAGCCTTATAGCCTTAGGAAAAGTTTTCTTCCTTTTCTTTTGTTTGGAATTTCACGTCTTGCGTCTTTCCCAGGCCCGCGCCTGTTTTGGGACCCGAGTCCCTCAGTCAGCTGACACAGCACCAAGTTAGACACACACTGTTAACTGAATACACATAGAGACACCTTGAAAACACACAGACATACCCTGCATACACATAACCAGGCAGAGGTTAGAGAAAAGTTGCACCAGTGGTATGTCTTGAGTGTTGCAGCAGAGCGTGAGTGGGACTCCGGCCGTCTGACCGTGGCCTGGACCCTGGCCACGCATCATCTGGACCCGTCAACCTTGACATCCTGAAGATTCATCCCGCTTGACGAAGGGGGGTCTGTAACAACTATTGCCTAAGTTCCACTCTACCCTCTAATTTTTTTTTTTAAGTTTGCTTCTCCTAAAGCAAATTCTCTGCAGTGCATGAATATTTCACTGCCCAGACAGGATCCAAGCCTGGTCAGCTCGGCAGGTGGTCACCCAGCCACCAACAAACTCTTTTGAAGCCGCTGACCAGGTGACAAAGGAATTTATGCGTCTGCCGAAGGAGTGTATTCAAGCAGTCTTCTCGGAGCCCGAACAAATGGCTCCAATGGTTTGGAATACACAAATGACCGATCAAAGGAATGTTCATGACTTCTTATCAATCACAAAAGGGTATTCTGGCGCCTCGCCCTTCCTGGAACGTCTAGATGGAGCGACAACACCTCCAAGTGGTGAAACTTGGAACTATCCTTAGTGACAATTCACATAAGTAACCGCATTTTACACATTTATACCATGATAATTCTTGACAGACAACTGAACTACGAATGATTCATGTTATATCTTTGTGTGTATGAACATCCTATTTCATTTGTACTCCATAAAGAATGAAAGGTAATCAATATCTCTCAGTTCAGTCAGATTAGACAAGTAGAAGTTACCTCACAAGTTAGTTTATGATGCATTAATTACGATGTGTGTTAAACGGGTTGTGTGGGAAAACTGATTTGCCAGACTGACCAAATTTAATGCCAAATTATTAATCTCTTTAATAATTTTCCTCTTAAAGTCTGCCCGAGCGAACAGAAGGGTGTGCCATCACCTGCTGAAGCCCCACCCAGAGACTTTAAAAAGGACGAGCAGACCTCCGCTCGCCCTCTTGCCCTCTTCCTGCTCTCTGCTGCCTCCTCCAAAAAACTCTCTGGCACGATCTGCAAGTGGTCCAGCCTGCTCGAACTCTTTGTTCCAAGAAACTTGCCAACCACGTGGCCTTTTTCTTTTCTGGCAGGATCCGTTAACGAGAGCGGATCCTCGCTCCACGCCACGCCAAAGCAGGTGCAAACTGCAACGCTGACTAAAGACTCTTTTGCTTTTTTTTTGTTTTGTTTTTTTGTTCCACTATCGGTGCTTGCCCGCCCGACCTTCGCGGTCCCGGGTACACTTGCAACGCACCGCCGGACTCAAGGTTGTGCACCTAAGCCGCGCACCTCACCTGCTACTCGGTGGCGCCCCGCCGCGGTGCCAGCTCACCTCCAACGGCTGGCCTTCCGGACCGAGTTGCAACACCTGGAATCGGGCAGCTGTCCGGCAGAACCAATCTCGCCGAGTACCAACCTCGCCGAATCGCCGACCAATCAAGGGACGAGCCAGCGCAACTACGTCAGGCCCCTGAGTGGCTCCCTTGCTCACCTGTGGAATAACCCCCTTTTTTTTTCTTGCCTTTTTCAACGAACATTGACTATTTTTCCCCCCTTTCTTTTGAAGACCTTTCTGCTCGTTCGACGCAACTCCCATTCTCGTAAGTGCGCTTGATTCCTAGCTCGGCGTATCCACTGCGTGCAACTTACGTTTGAAACATATCACAGATCTGGCAGGTCAAATTTCTCTTTTCCCTTGTTTCCTCATTCATTTGCATTCCTTCCTTATTTTCATTTGCTTTATTTTGTTTCTTTTCTTCTGACGGTAGAATAGTTAGATAGGCAGTACTTTGATTCTGTAGTGTAGCAATCGTGAATAAATGCATGTTTTATGAACTGTATTCCGCCTAAATCATCTGTGTTTCAGAGTGGATTATTATTCTTTTGTTAGTACAACGAACCACTGAATATCGAGTGTGGCGACTTTAGATTATCAATGACTGATGAAAGGATTTTGGTCGTTGTTTGCTCCTGCTAACCCAAAGCAAAAACAACGTGGTGCCCCAGAGGTTATCGAGGTAAATTCAATTTACCTCTGTAACGTCCAGATTATTAATTCGTCCAAAAGACGACCCAATTATCGCTACAACGTATATCACCCTTAGTTTTAATTTCAGTTACTACTCTTAAAAATAATGGAGCAAACATTAACCAGAAATGTTTAAAAAATATAGCCGGATAACCGTCTGGACCAGGTGCTCTGCCATTAGGCATACTGTCTAAAGCACTATACAACTCATCTATAGTAAGCGGGGCATCTAGAGTATCTTTATGTTCAGTAGATAACTGAGGTATATTTAAGCTATTAAGGAATACCTCAATATGTTCAGGGTTAGGTCTATTAATTTCTGAGTATAGATTACGATAATAGTTATAGAAAATATGGTTAATTTCTTCTGGTGATTGTGTGCATTCACCATTTGTACCTTTAATAGCCGTTAAAAGAGATTTTTCCCGATTACGTTGAAGTTGATTTGCCAGAAATTTACCTGATTTATTGTTATGTTCAAAATTATTATATCTCAACTGTTGTATTATAAACTCTTTTTAGATAACATGTTATCTAACTGAATTTTTATATCTTGTAATTCTGTCCATATTTGATTATTTGGGTTTGTTGCATATTCATCCGTTAGTTGTTTAATTTTATCTTCCAAGTATTTTTCTAATTTTTGATCCTGTTTCTTTTTGTAAGTTGAATATGATATAATTTTTCCTCTAATTACCGCTTTCCCTGCTTCCCAGAGAAGAGATGGAGATATATTTGGAGAGTCATTTATTTCCAAAAAAAATCTGCCCATTCCCTTCTTATAATTTTATCAAACTCTATGTCTTTCAGCTGCGATTGGTTGGCAACCAGTCCAGGGTGTCCCCTGCCTACTGCCCAGAGCCAGCTGAGATAGGCGCCAGCAGCCCCCGCGACCCTTGTGAGGAATAAGCGGTCAAGAAAATGGATGGATGGAAATCAATTTTTGAGAATGATCGGTGCGCAGAGAAGAAAGTAAATTCCTTCTTAGTTGGGTTTTGAAGTCTCCAGCCGTCGCTAAGGCCAAAATCCTCTATATATTCCTCTATTACTTTAGCGGATCGTAATCGCCTTATATATATCGTATTATTAGAACGATCTATTAATGGGTTTAAAACGTGTTAAAATCACCTCCAATAATAATAGTAGAATTTGCTGCTAAATCAAGTAACCGAGAGAAAAATTTGTGGAAAAAATCTGGGTCATCATTATTTGGGTTATATAAATTACCAATTGTATATACTTTATTAAATATAGTTACCTGAATAATAATACATCGGCCCTCTGGATCTATTACTATATTATTTAGAGTAAAGAATAAATTCTTATGTATAAGTATAGAGACACCTCTTTGTCTACTATTATAGGAGTAAACTTGACTAAAATTTATATCAATAAATAATTTTTCTTCTGATTTCTGTAGGTGGGTTTCTTGTAGGAGACAAATATCTGCCTTAAATTTTGAGAGATGGTCTAAAATTTTTATTCTTTTTGCCTGGGAGCGAGCGCCACACACATTCCAGGAGACCAGAACTAATTTATGCATACAAACAATGTAGACTCAGTCCTATGTATACATCTGTATGAGCTGCTTATTAATATTAACATATTATAGGATAGCAAAAGAGTAATTAGACAATTTATATGATTTATATAAAGAGAGAGGTAACAAGTAGATAAGTATAATAGTGAAAAAACGAGGGGGGAAGTGAGTGTGAAGGAAATCTGTGGGGGATTCAACATAACAATACACCAGTAAATAGTGACCTAAGCGAGATTTTTTTTTAAGAATATATTTTTATATATAGTTATATATTATTATTATTGTATAGCCTATACACAATATAAATTCATATTCTCAGTTATATAACCCATTATATATATATATATATATATATATATATATATATATATATATATATATATATATATATATATATATATATATATATATATACATATATATATATATACATCAAATAATCACACAATACTCGGCTCTACCAATATCAGTTGGCCGTCGAAATATAATTTATCAACGACCATCGAAGTCCGTTTCCCCTCCTGTCTATTTTGTTTCATTATAGGAAACAGTGCTTTTTGCCGCTCGTTTATCTCTCTTGTGAATTGATCATTCATCCCGAAAGATGTCCCTTTGAGCTCCCGTCCTTTACTTTTTACCAATTCTTTATGTTTGAATTGTTCGAACTTAGCAATAATAGGGCGAGGCTTATTGCCCTTACGACCCTGTGTACACAGTGAAAATAAAATATTGACCGTCTCCTTTTAGCGATAGTGTCATAAATGTTTTTGTCTTGCTCTCTGGATTATCTGGGGTATTTTCGGATATACCTGAAAATATTAGATTTTCCCACATACTACGGTATTGAACATCTAAGACCGTTTTTAAAGCTACTCTATGTAGGATTTCCCCAAAAAATATCTTAACAATAGCCTTTTTATTTGACCATTTATGACTGAAACATGTTCTAATTAGTAGATCTACATCTTAGCTGTTCACATTGGGTACTCCTACAAGCCTCTGGCCAATATTATTTCGGAAGCGTCCGGTCCGAATCCTTCGAATTTCCCGCCCTCTGTCTGCAGGATGTGACGTCATGCGCGTCATCGTCAGTTGCTTCCTGTCACGCGAAGACGGAACTAGTACAGATTTTCGCTGCCCCAGACACCCGCTGTTACTCCGCGGAAGGCTGCTTAAAAAAAATGAAAACAATGTCAAGTGCCACGAAAAGAAAAAAAATCTAAACTTGATAGTGACCGACTCCGAGAACGAGAGTGAACATTGGTTTGACATTTCAGCGGTGGAGAGAGTTGAGATCGGACTTGGATTAGAAAAGTGATTCACAGCTGGCTTTCTTTCTACTCCAAAAGGTAAGAAGCGAGTATCTTGACATTTAGAAGAAAATGTGTTGTTTTCAAACAGCAGTAACCTCAAGATCGATCACTTCTCGGTCGTAACTATTGGGGTGAAAGTGAGGTGAACGGCAACATTTAGCGTGAAAGGGGCGGCATGTAATAGAACAGAATGACTTTATGAAGAACAGACGTTCCATTCCGCGGCGTTTCAATCAGGCTAAATGTTGCCTTATTTTCCTCCGTGAAAACAGCCTATTGTAGCTACATTATGCTAACGGAATGTGAACGGTACTACTGAATGGCGATAACATTCACGGCTGTATCACACTAAGTAGTGAATGGGTCTATATGTTTTTCACAATCGTCAATTTCCATAAATGACAGCCCACCCTTCCTAATGCACAATGACGCTAGCCTGGGGGCGACATACACTGACTAGAATCAGGTTGACGTCCGTCGAGCGGGGTGACTACAATATGTAACTGCATATTAACATCGGAATGAGGTCCAATTAATTAACGTAATTTGCACATCGTTTTGGAGTACAGCACAGGACTGGACTTCCACCGACTAAAGCAATATGATCTGCACGTCCCGTGGACATCAATTGTTTAGTGGGGATCGAGAGTCTCATTCCGTGAAGTAGCCAGCTTTGTACAGGGTGACCCAAAAAGATGCGTACCCAGATTTTATTCGATAAAAAATCCATTTTTTAACGAATGTCTTTTCTGTTGCAGGACGTGAAAGGTGAACCTATGGATGATCATTTGCAGCTATAGTTGCCCTGAAAATGTCTTGGACAAATCAGCAGAAGATATTCTCCCTTGAGACCTATTTTGCGACAAAATCATACCAGAGTGTACAGATTCAGTTTCGAAAGTGTTTCCATTGTCGCAACTTTCCATCAAAATCAACGATTGTTTGTTTTAGAGAAGGCGTGCACGTTTCTAACGTGCAGAACCCTAAAAGTGCACATTTGTGTTATTCATACCCACTAGTAATGTCTACAAGGAAATGTGGCATTTTCTCGCTCCTCTAATTAAACAACCAGAGACATTTACGGCAAAATAACGCGCGAGGAGTGTTGCCGCCGGTTGCGGCAAAAATAACCACTGCACCCTTAATGAGTAACCTTACAGAGTTTAGGAATAATAATATGAGTACTCTGTTTTTATAGCAGCTACATCCCTTGTGAATCGTTTGCAATTGTTAAGGACTAGCAATTTAACAGCCCTGGTTAGGACCGTGCGGATTTGTTATTATATCTAAATGCTGGCGTAAGTTATTTAATTATTTACCTTCAGATGGTATCACGACCAGTTAATTCGGCCGTAGCCGTTCATTCACTATGGAGGTTGAGTGGTGGTGTTAGCAACAACATGTAAGAATGACAAAGATAGTTGAATAAAGTATAATGAATTTAATGAAGTAATAATAAATCAAATAATTCTCATCAGTCAACAATCGTTTCCGCCAGACGCCGGATACAATAGATGATCTTGACAATCATGAAATCAATTCAATACAAATTGGAATAAATCTCAAAAGGAAAGAACTAAGAAAATAATAAGAAATCATAGTCAGGATAATAATGATATAAATGATGATATAATATTGAGTTTGAGCGAGCAAAGTAGAGGTGATCAAGCCCTAAATTACCCAAAGTCTAACTAAAGATAAGGTATTTGGGGATTAAAGAAAATAGAACAGTTGACTAACTCTCCTCTCTATGTGCGCAACTTCAGTAGCTCTCCTATATTTACCTTATCGCAGCAGCAATTTGGTTACGTCCGATTAAATTAAGGAACCCTCCTTCCTGCTATAAATTGAAATCTAAGCCAGGAAAAAGCCCAAGTCAGCCGGGTGATTCCTCTGTCAGCCTGTCTCTACTAAGTCACGGAGGGGAAGAGCTCCCGAGCTCTTCCGAGGGAAGGTCCCATATATAACCTCTGGATGTTATGTAACCTTCCGCATCTAGACAAGTGTCTTATAGAACAGATACTTGTGAATTTCCATAATGTTTGTGGCTTGGCTTCACTCAGCTCTACTGTTTATACGTCTATGTGTCTTTGCACCTGCTCTTGACCGCAGGCCCCATTTTCTGTAAACGGAAAAGCTCTCGTTTGCTCGCTCAAACATCCATAATATTGTATTCAAAAGCACACCTAATATGTATCGTATAATGTGGCATTCTATCTGCCTCTAAGCTGCAATTAAACAATGGATTAACATGTAAATACATTCATATTGCTGCAATTCTCTCATGCATTCAACAGGTCTCAAACTATCTTGTATCACATCATGCGTGACAGAGCTTGAGAGAGACAATATCACACAGGTCCATTTCTTACACCAAGCAGTTTCAAACCATTATCTCCTTGTAACATAAAAGTATGAAAGCTATGACTTAAAAGCATAATATGTGGTTATTCCTTAAACAAGTTTCAAAAGAAATGAAAGCCTATCGGGCAATCCTCACAGCATGAAGCAAAACAACAGTTTGCTTCTCGGTTTCTAGGTCATGAAACAAAGAAACAGTTTTGCTTCTAGGTTGGCATCTGTCAGGTGTCGTTCAACAGTTAGGTTCGTTTGCTTATCATCGTTTAACATCTAAAGTTTAGACACAACATTGTTGTATACGCTGAATACATTTTGCTTGCTAGTCTACATTTGAGCCACTAAATGTCACAAGAGCCACAAGTGCTTAGCTCAGCTAATCAAATTGTCCAATCACTCCGCAAGAAATGGCAATCCATTCAATCCCACACGACAGTGCGTGTGCGTGTGGCAACTTGCAAGTGGTTCTAATACTATACTTCGTATACGTCATTGGAAAAAAATACGAGCTTAAAGCCAGTGCACATGGTTTTATTGAACTGAATTGTAACAAGATTACATGAATATGCTCTTTTGCAAGTGAACATATTTCCTGATGAATGCTGTGTCTGCAAAAAAGTAATGAATTGCAATAACTTTTCACCAAAAATAGGGTGCTTTTCAATTTTTAGTTGCATTTATGGTAAAACTTAATTGGTGCATTCTTAATGGATTCTCTGATCCCCTCACATTGACCCAAAAAGTTCGATCCACTTGCCCTAATCAACAAATACAAAACTGAATGGCCCCTACACCAATGTCCCGCTGCTAACAAAAGTAAAAGAAAGGATGACGACTAGCCGAATGTTGCCACTGTGCTGGAAATTTACACGTCTTGTCCTCATGGTCGCAGGTGAGCTGAAGTCTACACATACTGTACACCTTGGACTGGTCACTAATCAATTGCAGTGGAGATCTAGACAAACAACCATTCACATTCACATTACACCTGTGGGCAATTCACTTCAACCTCTACATGCTTACATACATGTTTTTTGATTGTGTGAGGAAAGCTGGAGTACCCGGCAAAAACCAACACAAGTGCGGGGAAAACAAAGACCACTTAGGAAAACCTGAGACGAAAATTCAAACCTAGGACCCTTCAACTAAAATAAACTCCAGATCCTCACCAAAATGTCAGCATTTCTTTCTTAGCTGAGGAGCCACCTGTTTAAAAAGGTTGATGGAAATTGGTTTCTAAAACTAATGGCATACCACTGACTTAACTGCTGGCAGTATACTGTAAGTTTGGTAACCACTTAGTGATGGTGTGAATGTTAACAGTTTTCTGTCTGTGATTGACTGGTGAGCAGTCCAGGGTGTAGTCCACCTTTCGCCTTTGATTACAATTTATTGTACTGATTTTAACCCCTCAATGTAAAATGAATAAAGCTCAACCATTCACTCGGTCTGATTTACATCATTTTAGATCTGAAAGCTTTGTGCAATGTTTCAATGACACGTTTCTTGTTGTTGGCCACATTATAGGCAGTTAAGCTGACAAGAGTGTCAAAATCCTCTTCTGAGTAGAAGGGTCTGTTAGTGATGTATGGAGAGTTGCTGGTGGTCACGTCCACCTCTCCAGCTTTGATTTCTTCTGCAGTCTCTCGCTTCACACCTAAAAGTCGTAATGAGGATGATCATTGTTTGTTTCATTCTAGTATAAAACACGATATACATCTATTGAGGATGAACATTGCCAAAACCTTACAAATTAACCTCCATCTGGCACTCCCAATTGATAGGGATATTTGATACCGCTTTTTTTCCAGACCCGTACCAGTAAGAGTACTCAAATCTTATAGTCACCAATACCAAGTACCAGCACTAGTACTTCTGCTACATAAATTAATAATAATAATTCTTATAATGACATGATAGATAATTTTAAAGAAAGACCTTTACATCCTAATAAGCCTGGGTGATATATCGATTTTTTGAATTAATTCGAATTATTTCTTGTGGACGATTTAAACTTTAATTAATTTGAGGTTTTTTTTTTTAAATTAAAAATTGACTTAGTGAATTGTTTAAAGCATTTCAATTGTTATCTTCATAAGAATTATACATTTTGTACATCCATATGATCAATTAAGCCACAGTCATTATGAATGAAATATTTAATTAATTAAATGCATTTTTATTACTTTCAAAAAGTATTTTATTTTGAAAAGGAAATACGTAGTTATGTTAAGTTTTAGATTCAATAGAAGCAAAAGTTTCGAGTTTACTGTCATTTAATTACTAAAACAAAAAGTTCCTAGTTTACACTGGAATGTAATTCAATATGTTATGTTACATTTGTTTCTACAAGTACTTTATTTCATGCAGACATTTTGCACTTTAATTTTGAAAAGGAAATGTTTACTGTTTCAATAGACGCAAAAGTTGTTTTGAGTTTTCTGTCATTTAATTACTAAAAAAAAAGTTCTAAGTTTGCACTTTATAAATGTAATTCAATTGAATTGTTTCTAGAAGTATTTTATTTAAGGAAATTTTTCACTTTAATTTTAAAAGGTAAGTTTTTATTTGTTTGATGAAATAAAAGAAAATATTACTTTGAGTTATGTCATTTTTACTTGTTTTCTTAAAATAAATAAATAAAATAAATTGAGGAAAAAAAATCGGAAATCGATTTTTTTGTGAAAAAAATCGTAGATTTTATTTTTAGGCAAACTCACCCAGCCCTACATCCTAATATTTTTCTTTAAAATTGCATGAAATTAACAGCAATTTTCTATACGTCTAATTTGTATTTCCTGATGGTAAAATAGCAAGAAGAAGCCAGGTGGCTCAATACTGATACCTGGTATCGGTACTCGCCCATCCCTACCAAAAAGTGTCTGTACTCATAGTTTGACACTAGCCCGCCTGCCATTTGGCAGATCAAATTGGAATTGCCAAATAGGCCAGATAGGTCAATTAACATCACACTAAAGCTTGCCCATGTGTTAATTACAGTAAACTTTTTGACTAGTATATTCATTTGTTTGCACAAATACAGCTGTAGTCCAGCCCTTAAATGATCTTACCTGGTTCTTTGTACTTTCTGAATGAATCATTGACAAGTGGGAAGAAAATCACTATTGGTGCCTTGGGATTCGCCACGTCATCAAAGACGTAAACCTCTCTCAAAGGTTCTCCATCCAGAGTAGCGAAATCAATACGTGGGAAGGGGATGTCATGGTCTTTACAGTAAGATACTGTCGACTTCAGTTCCTGTTAACATGAGTATGAATGGAACGTTGTAATTACTTGAGAACAATTCAGCGTAAAAAGAGGTGCACTTTTACATTGAAGGGGTCGCCTGGGTTCCAAGAATATTCAAGGCAAATGATCACATCCACTTCTCTCTCTGGACGTAGGACGGGGGGAAAGCCAATACTGAAGGAAAGACCAGAGTCAACAAGCTTCAGAAATGAGTCGCTGGGTGTCAGTACGTTTGGAAAGGCATCAGGGTGTGTTTCTGGAAAGAAAATAAATGGCGCTTGTGTCATAGAAATTCTTTAATCTCAACACAACTAGGTCAACCACTGTATCCTTTAAGCAACTTTCGACCTAATACAGACTAGATGTGACAGACAAACAGAAGTTCACTATTTTTCTATAACCTACTCCCAAAGGAAATATTTGATATTTTGTCTATGCCAAAAAGGCCTAAAATAACACTTATTAAGAACTACAAACAATAAAACACAGTCATTTGTTTTCTTTCATATCCATTTACTCATCATGCATTATAATAAGCTTTATAGTTAAAAAAAATACACATTTAAGTGTGCACCTTTCCAGGCTGTGAAGTTGCTGTTTGTGCTGTAGTTTGCGTGTAGAGAGAGGCCTTTTATGAAATTGTATACTGTAGAACTAATTGGGCGATTCCTCAAGAAATCCCTGATGATTCTGGAGACAGTTGTGGGTGGATCAATGAATTGTGTATCAAGAGTTGAAGGCTCGTTTTCAGCGTCTGCCAAAAGGAAGAACACGAATGATGACATTGCTTGCCTTAGCATTCAAAACATTCTACCCCTCCCAAGCATTCAAAACATCCCTATAATCAAAACTTAATTAAGTGGTCCAAGTGCTTTGCAAAGCAAAAGTCTTATCTTACAGTCAACTAGTACGTAATGAAAGGAGCAAAGATATTTCTCTATGAAAACATTTCAATAAACTGACCAATAAGACAACCTAGTGTTACAGGCCACGTTGTTGCGTGGCCGTTTGTTTCGTTTGATTGGTGGAAGTCGGGGCTCAACTGACCAATCAGGGTGCGGGAGAGCCCTGATTGTCAAACTAATTTCAGGTGTGCCACCACCTATTTAGTTCGGTTGCCGCCAGAGAGAGGCTGGCTGTTTGTTTGGTTTCAGTGTTTTTGCTTTATCCCACGCAGTCCCTATTCCCCTTTACTTTGTTTGATTTCATTTTAGTGTCCGCTGTCTTTCGTGGGGTGCGCCATTCGCCATAAACTCGTCCTTTCATTAATTGCCCATTTCCCATTCCTTTGACTAAGGACCTTCGCCATAACAGTTGTTACCTTTTTGTGCTAGTCAATATTCATTCGGTGCACTTTGACAGTCGGTGCTTCGGGAGCGGTGGCTCTATTTTGTCTAATCATTGTGAGGTGTAGTGTCTGCGTGTTCGTGTCTTGTGTTCCTCCCCTGTCATGTCCACCCCTTTGTAACCATCTTTTCCCCCACCTCCTTCCTTGTGTGCTACCCGCGCTCCCTAACATCAATTACGTGCCCCCCGGCACGTAACACTAGAATAAAGAAATAAAATAACTTACTGAACAAGAATCATGCATAAATAATTGTGCCATGATGAGTTTAACTCTTATTTTCTGCCATCAATAATGGACTTAACTAAGAATTTTGAACAATTACAAAACTCAAATGATATCATTCAAAATGGAATATTAATCATTTTCATATTAAGGAGATCCACATTAGAAATTATTGCTCATTATCCATTTGACCAATTTTGCCTTAAGTGATTGAGAAAGTGGTTGCATCTCAATTGATGGAACACACCAACAAGTCCAGAGATCCTCCACTCTCAGCAGTTTGGATTGAATGCCAAAAAAATCTCAGGACATGGGCATGACGTGGTAGGGGCTGTTTACCTGGACCTAAAAAAAAAAAAAAAAAGTCTTTGGACTGGTCAAGTCAAGTCAACTTTATTTCTCCAGTCAAAACTCGGTTTTCGAACATAATCCGTTCCAGAAGGCTGTTCTAAAAACGATTTGTTCGAAATCCGAAACAATTTTTCCCATTATAATTAATGTAAATAATTTTAATCCGTTCCAAATCTAAAAAAACCCTTTTCCAAGTGATATATATATATATATTTTTTTTACTATTTTACACCATAAACTGCACTGTATAGTGTTTACCATAAATAGAAATAAATAGAAAAGGGTAGAAATAGACACTGTTTTATTTAGATATCCTATCTAAAATGATGAAAAAATTTTTTTTCAAACATTTCCTTTTTAAATTCAATAGTTCTGCGCACTACTTTCATCTTTTCCTCACCAGCTTTACCACTTGCACTTGCTTTCTTTGGACCCATAATTAGGGACTAATACACGATGCAAAACTAAAAAAAAAGATGTGCGTAAATAATGAACAGGTCTGCTCCAAACAAACTTTGAACACGAATGTGCTACGGAGGAAGCATCCTGGGCATTCAAGTTAGCTTGGCTCCCGAGTGAGTCGCGTTCAGGTACGCTCGGCTATTTTCAGTTTGGTCGAGAGCCGATTTTTTGGACGAGTTCTGAGACATAAAATTCTAAAATTTTCTGGTCGAAAACTGATTTGGTCGAGAACAGAAGCGTTCGAAAACCGAGGTTTGACTGTATAGCGCTTTCAAACAACCTGAGCTGTCGGTTACGTGAAGTTTTATTTCGAATAACTAGATTGTTATATTTAATAAATAGGTAAATATTGTGGGGAATAAGCGGTTTGGAAAATGGATGGATGCCTGTTTATTAGGGGTGTGCTCAAAAAATCGATACGGCAATGTACCGTTGCAGGCCTTATTACAATACACGTATCGATATGCAGGCGTCAGAATCAATATTGCTAAATAGGCAGTTAATGATGCGTTGCTTGCGCAAGGCTGTACATCCTCTTTGAAGTTGCGCAGGAGAAGTGGGAGCAGAGGAGACACAGTGACTTTGCAGCTTGCATTGTACCTAAAAAAACAGCAGCATGTTTGAATTAATTGCCTTCAATTAATGCACGTACAGAAGGCGCGTGAGGGAGTCATTGAGCGAAGAAAGAGACACGGGTGCCTTAGTTGGCATTGTACTTAGTTAAAAATAAAAGGGTACGTTTGAAGTCTGTTTTAAAAATAGTGATTGGACACTCTTGCTAAGAAACATTAAAACAGAGGAAGCATCTCAACATTTATTTACTTATAAACTTAACATGGTACATGGTTTCTTAATGTACCAATTTTCCCATGTTTTGCTTAAAAACGAAATAGAATGTGTTACATGATAAAAAAAAAAAAAATGCTGTTTATATTTCCCCAAATATTTCAATTAATCATATTTTAGAGCTACAATTTTAATACTTTGACATTTTTGCTCATATCTGCTCATGCTTGTGTGTCTGTGAAAGCAGCTCCTTGCTCTGCAGTGCGTGCACATTTAGACCAGGCATGCCGCCCAAGAGCTGCTAACAAAAACATTTTTGCCAACAAGCATAATAAACATATTTAAGTATACATAGGACTATTATAATATAATGCAAGTAAATTAATGTAAAATATTGGGATACGTATCGCCTTGAAGATCATGTAATGGGATACATATGTACCACGATACGTATCGTGACCCCTGTATCGTGATACGCATCGTATCGTGAGGTTGTTGCCAATACCGAGCCCTTATGTTTATGTAAATTATGCTTTGCCATTCATGGTTTTTCACCTCTCTGGGGTCGCCATTGTCGAGTGATTTCAGATTGAAGACTGTCACAGCTCGGACCTCTGAAGTCAAAGGGGCGTTCCCGTGCACAGTTCCTGGTCTGACGTTGGAAAAGTCTGACTTCCCACCTTCCTCGAATGCAGCATTACAGTACACTTTGCGCACAATTTCTTGTCTTCCTTGTCCCACATACTCCTATACGCCAGTGGTGTGTATAGAATTTATTACCATGACGACGAGCTAATAGGGTACATGTTGAGTTGGAAAAAGTGAGTGCAAATTGTGAAGTGAAACAGGAATGTTTTGTTTTTTTCCCCTCATGGAGTCAGCACTTCATCACATCACCTGCTTGAATAAATATCACTTTTTTTGTGAGACATTTTTTCAGCTCCTGGCTGTCTGGCAAACCTTTAGTCAAACATCTTGTCTCACATCTTCAGATGAAATCATTTGCGTATTGACACTAATGGCACAAATTAGACTTAGAGGAGTAAATTTCATTTCTGCCGACCGTAACTGCAATAAGATATGGGTGTGAACAAGCATGTAAATAATGACATTTGTATTACTAAAATGGATGACTGACTAAAATAAATGTAAGAAAATTAAATATTAAAATGTTCTCAGTACTTTAGTCCAGTAGCTTTACCTTCGGTGGTAATATCTGGTCCAAGCTCGGCCTGGTCTTCGGAGAGATCCAATATTTGTGCGATGGTCTTTGAAAAGATACTGCCCCATATTCCTAATGGACATAAAAACAAAACATGTTCCTTGAATTGTCTCTTTATCATTGTGTTATCATCAAAGTGGAAAATTCATGTTTTTACCAATCTCAAGGTATTGAATAAATCACAACTGAATAGTTCTGGTTTTCTGGATTCGCTTCTCATCTGACCTGGCGTGTATTTCACAAAGGAGGTTCAACAAACTGTGAGATTAACCCTGAACAACGAGTTGACATACCCTCCGATAGGAATCTCCAGTCAAGCTGATTCCAGTGAGTTATATCAACTCTGAGTAGTCTCAACGGGACTCACTCCCAGGGTTAATAGACCGCCCCAATGGAGCCCCGATTCGTCGAGTCACCATGGCAATGGGGAAACCGAGAGCGGCATCGCCCTTGCTTTCCGCGTTGCTTTTTTTTTTTTTAATTATTATTATTATTTTGGGCTTTCAACCGAAAATCTTAATGTAATCATATGTTGAATTTGATCATTTAAAAAAACAAAACAAAAACTAGAGCTGCGAGCAGCTATAAAGGGCCCTCGCAGCCCGGGCCACGTTGGGGTACTGGCACATTGGAAGCAGAATTTCTTCGAAAATGGCATGATAAACCATTACATGTGTTTTTGTATTTATTTTTTTGCCAGGTGTGATGAGTGTGTCAAGCTCAATGGGTTTTGGTGATTGTTAAGATCTGCAAAAATCAGCGTCTTTTTTTTATTTTTAGGCAATGAGTTGCCCTGATTGGTATTTTTCGTAAAAGTATATATACACACATCATCGCTCGTACTCATTGCACAATGTTGCTTTTATTGTCCATAGAGGTGATCAAAAAAAATGAAACTAAATAAAAAAAGTACATATGTTTGGATCGGTCTGATGCCAGTGAACATATCGAGTGGTGGAAAGTAAAAGAATATTCATAAATGACTTAGTTAAAACACTTACAATGAGTTTACAATGTTTGTAAAAAGTACCGTAAGTGAGGTATTTTTTTTAAATTATTTTTTAGTTGTTTTTTTTTTATGCCTCAACGACTAGGTGGCGCTGTATTTATAACTGAATTTTGTCATTGAGAGACCTTCAGGCCTTGACTATAAATATACATTTCAAGTATGGGATTTTTTGGAGCATGTACCTGTGAGTTATTAAGCATATCCTTCATTCACGATATTGCTTTTATTGTCCATAGAGGCGATCAAAAATACATAAAACTAAATAACAAAAATATGTATGTTTGGTTAGGTCTGATGCCAGTGAACATTTTGAGTGGTGGAAGGTAAAAGAATATTCATAAATGACTTAGTTATCACACTTAGAATGAGTTTACATTTTTTGTAGAAATACCGTAAGTGGGGTATTTTTTTTTCATGCCTCAAGGGCTAGGTGGCGCTGCATATATAACTGAATGTTGTCATAGATATAGCTTCAGGCCTTGACTATAAACATACATGTCAAGTTTGGGATTTTTTGGAGCATGTACCGGGGCGTTATTAAGCATATCATTTTTCATTGCGAAACACAAAATTTGATGCCCCGCCCTCATCATATAGTATTTCGAAAAGTCAAGATTTTTTCCCCTGTTGTTGGCTCAGGTCTTGACATGTCCCAGGTCAAGTCTGAAGTCAGTCGGATGAAACGTGTAGGAGAAGTGGGCAAAAGTATGCCCCCTGTAAATTTGCTAAAATCGTAAAACATGGGACATTCAAAAATTCGTAGCTCACTTCCTGTTCATTTTAGCACATGGGTCCAAGAGACTTTTTTGTAGGTCTTGGGCTCCCTCATACACCTAAAAATTTTCGTAGATCTTGCTTAAACGTACAACCGGGGCTGCTTCATTAAAATTTTCTAGGGGGGCGCTATTGAGTCATTTTTGTAAAAATAGCACAATCCAGGATAAAATATCGCTCATTTTGCCAGGCCAGATGTGTGTGCCAAGTTTCATGCGTTTCTGTGCCGGTTTAGGCCCTCAAAATTGGTGTTGTTTTCTTGGCGAACAGCGCTTAGCCACGCCCACAGCGATTCGCGAAAACTCACAAACTTCGTGTTGTGACATCATGAAGACCGAAACCCTCATCTGAGCAAATATGAGGTAAGTGCAGTTAATGTGGTTGGAGAAAAACATTGAAGAAAAATCGTAAGAAAAAAAATTGCCAGTAGGTGGCGCTATCAGTAAGATGAAATATAAGTTCGTAGATGTCTTAAGGGCTGGACTCTCATCAAATGTGTGAAATTTTGAGAAGATAGGATCATCTGGGTCAAGTAAAAGCAGCTTTTATTGCCACGAAAAATTACCAGAATTTGCGGCACCGTAACGGCCACGCCCTTTGGCGAAAAGTTACAATATTCGGTGTGGGGGATGATCAACATCTTAAGGCTTGTCTGACCAATTTTCAACTGGATCCCTTCAACGAGCTCAGCACAGTAGCTAAAAACGTAAAGTATGACATTTATTGTCACCACTAGGTGGCGCTATATATATATATATATATATATATATATATAACAGAATTTTATCATATAGATGTTTTCAGGCCGTGACTATTAAGGTGCATGAGAAGTTTGACATTTTTTGGAGCTTGTACATGTTATTCTGCATTTTGTCTTTCTGGACAAATGAAATTTTAAAGGCAATATTTGATGCCCCTCACCCGTCACATAGTATTTTAAAAAGTCAAGATTTTTTGCCCAGTTGTTATCTTGGGTCTTGAGATGATACATGGCAAGTTTGAAGTCAACTGGCTGAAAAATATTTGCAAAGGGGGAAAAAGTATGACCACAGTGAATGTGCCAAAATGGGCCAAAATTGGACATTCAAAAATTCATAGCTCACTTCCTGTACATTTTAGGAAATGGCTTCCACTGACTTTTTTGTGCGTCTCGGGGTGCTACACGTGCCTGGCAATTTTCGTATTTCTAGGTCAAACGGGCCGGGATTGGTTTTTATTTTTCTACGCTAGGGGGCGCTATAGAGTCGCATTGTTATGGCAACTACATAATATCAAATTTTTCGCCGGGCCCGAAGAGACTGCAAAGTTTGGTGAGTTTACGTAAATGTTTAGGCCCTCAAAAATGCGATCGTTTGCGGAGAATAAAGAAGAAGAAGAACTAGAGCTACGAGCAGCTATAAAGGGCCCTCGCAGCCCGGGCCACGTTGGAGTCCTTGCACGTTGGGGTACTTGCACGTTAGTGTACTGGCACGTTGGGGTACTGGCATATTGGAAGCACAATTTCTTTGAAAATGGCATAATAAACGTAAATATTTTTTTTGCCAGTGTGTGTCAAGCTCAACGGGTTTTGGGGATTGTTAAGACCTGCAAAAATCTGCGTCCTTTTTTATTTTTAGGCAATGAGTTGCCCTGATTGGTATTTTTTGTAAAAGTGTATATATACATCATCGCTCGTTGTACTCATTGCACAATGTTACTTTTATTGTCCAAAGGGGCAATCAAAAATGAATAAAACAAAATGGAAACGTACATACTTTTGGATCGGTGTGAAGCCAGTGAACAATTTGAGTGGTGGAAACTAAAAGAATATTCATAAATGACTTAGTCATCACACTTAGAATGAGTTTACATTTTTTGTACAAAATACCGTATGTGGGTTTTTTTTTTTTATATAAGCCTCAAGGGCTAGGTGGCGCTGTATTTATAACTGAATGTTGTCATCGAGATACCTTCAGGCCTTGATTATAAGCATACATGTCAAGTGTGGGATTTTTTTTGGAGCATGTACCGTGGAGTTATTAAGCATATCCTTCATTCACGATATTGCTTTTAATGTCCACAGAGGCTATCAAAAATAAATAAAAATATATATATGTTTGGATAAGTCTGATGCCAGTGAACATTTTGAGTGGTGGAAACTAAAAGAATATTCATAAATGACTTAGTTATCACACTTAGAATGAGTTTACATTTTTTGTACAAAATACCGTATGTGGGGTATTTTTTTTTTATGCCTCAAGGGCTAGGTGGCGCTGCATATATAACTGAATGTTGTCATAGAGATAGCTTCAGGCCTTGACGATAAACATACATGTCAAGTTTGGGATTTTTTGGAGCATGTACCGGGGAGTTATCAAGCATATCCTTTTTCATTGCGAAACACAAATTTTGATGCCCCGCCCTCCCCCGTGTTTGGTCGGTGCTGGATTTCACTTTGATTTATCTTTCTTTTCTCTTTATTTTTTTCTGACCTTATCTCTGGTCTCCTGACCATTTAAACTTCACGACTCTGGCAAGATTCTGAAGTACCTGGTTAAGGCGAAGGGTAATGGGATATTTATAAGGCTTTAGGTGAATTAATGAGTATAAATTTATACGTATTTGCACGCACACGCACGCACGCACGCAAACGCACGCACGCAAACGCACGCACACACACAAAACAAAAAAAAAACAAAAAAAGAGCAATGATGATAAGACGTTGAATCGGTAAGATCGCAGCAGTCGCTGCTCGGGCCCTAAAAAGTGCAACACCGCAGCGGCTCCCCATAGAGAAGGCAGCGTGGGAGAACATTGCTGCTCGGGTCAATGCGTACATTTAAATGTATAGTCCTTTGCGATCACAATATTACAGGGGAAACCTGTTGAGTGATAACATTAATTCATTTCATTTACGTTAGGGGCAATACTGCGAGGGAGAAGCGCACTTGAACGAAGATGAAATATAAAAACATTATTCAAACGGGTATAAGAAAAAAATGGAGCACAATACTGCTGCGATGTGAGCGCATATGACTAAGTTTGGTAATGTTGCAAATGACGGATTAAGCTGTGTATGTAGATGGTGGACTGTGATGTGAAACAGTACCACTCAAAAAGGAAACTGCGGAAATGCCAGATATATGCGGTCTGATAACATTCTCGCAACGAATATTTAATTCCCTGTGCAATATTGCGGCACCTTTATCAGTAGGTTCATGGTCAAAATGACGTGTTCGTGACAAAAGTGGACTTTACGCTATAGACTACAGGCGTATTTACGCAAAAAGTCGCCGCAGTGGACTGAATGAATGAGGAAATGAATTGTGTGTGGCTGAAAGGAAGCGGGGACAGGGAAAAACTCGAGGTTCATTGTGACAAACCTGCTACCGACCAGGTTAGGTTGATGGACCATGTTGCTATGGTAACTGACCAAGAGCTTAAATTACCTATTTTTATGAAACAGGCCAGAGTTCCATCTTATCCTCTGGTTTCAGTTACTTCCCTTTCTGAAACGAGTTTCCCACCTTTCAGTGTTTCTTTACCAGGTTTCTCACTAAACCTGCTCTGTGAAATGCACCCCAGGCTTTATCATTTCATGCACAAGTTTTGTTAGTTGTTACTAGCTTAGGTGTTGGTGTGGAATGTACCCCAACTAGAGGCATGGCCCAAACCACAAACGTGTATTAATTTGGTGATTGTATATATTGTTTTGTATTATTATTTTACGAACATGCTGCAATATATTGTTTGTGAACAGAATATTTATGTTTAAATATTTGTTTCTATTGGAATTACTTTGGTGCGGCACACTTGTTACACACAGTGAGGCCGTTCATATCTGAAGAAGTTCAACAGAGATGCAACAAGACTGTCGATCTGCAATCCAAATAAGATTACAGGGGAAATCTACTTGAATGGCGGAGAAATGCACTTGACAGCAACTTAAGATGAAATATAAAAGCATTGTTCAAACAGGTAAGGGAAAAAAACAAAAAACGCAACACGCAATATATGGTGGGATGTGAGCACATGACTACAGCTGGTAATGTAGCAAATGTAAGGATGGATTAAGTTGTGTATGTAGATGATGGACTGTGATGTGAAAAGTTACTGTTCAAAAAAGATAACTGTCTGGAAATTCCAGAACATCTATGCGCGGCCTGACCATCTCACGACAAATATTTAATTCCATGCACAATTATGCTGCAAACTCTAAAAACAGAATTACTGAACCAATTTAACCCTGAAATGCTGAGTTTTCAATTCCAGGAAGCGAGGTAACTCAAAACAGAGAAACAAGGGTAACTCTAGCCTGTTTTATAAAGAGAGGTAACTTAAGATCTTGCTCAGTTAACCTGGTCGGTACCAGGTTTATCACAATGAACCTCGAGTTTCGCTCGGTCTCTGCCTGATCCTGTCAGCCACAAAAAAAAAAAAGGCCAAGTCCACTTTTTTTCACAAACAATGGCATGTCCTTTTGACAATAATCCCGTTGATGAAGGTGCACTCTAAAAAGAGAATTGTTGACCCAAATTAAGATTACAAATTGAAATGTTGACCAACTTAATAAAATTGCTTCAAGTTATAACATCAAACGAATTAAATTAATCCAAAGTGAATATATTAAGTTTAATTAATTATGAGTTCATAAAACTTAATGGATTCACTTTGGATTAATTGAGGATTAACTTAATTTAAATGAATATATTAAGTTTAATAACTCATAATTAATTAAACTTAATATATTCATTTTGGATTAACTCACTTCAATTGTGTGTTACCAATTGAAGCAATTTTGGTCAACAATTCAATTTGTAATCTTAACAGACTCACTAAACCCGCTTTGTGAAACGGACCTTAGGACTTGAGCTAGGCCACTGTGTCACTGTAATCCTACCCTAGCTTTGCGTATTCCTATCTATCTGCATTCTGGCTGTAGTGGGTACTGTCTAGTTTTAGTTGTTGTTTTTTTTGCATTTGCTTTCATAGCTGAAGTAATAAAGGAGGGGGAAAAAAGAATGACATAGTTTTCACATCATCATCATCATCATCAGGTTATATGCACATGCTTACCCATCAGATAAGGGATGCGAATTTCTCGGAGCTTTTTGATGATACGACCAAGGAAGAACTGGCTGCCAAAGTCTTCAGCTCGCACGTAAGCCCCGTACTTTTGAAAGCCAACTTCATAGGGGGTGAACTCGCACCACTCTGGTAATGTGCAATAAAGACTCAATAGATATTCAGGAAATAAACTTAACTGCTCTTAATGTGAGATGCATTTATGTTGCCAACATATCACATTTTCATTTGTTATTATTCAGCTTGAACAAAATATATATGACTCCAAGTAAATACCGTATTTTCCGCACTATAAGGCGCACCTAAAAGCCTTCAATTTTTTCAAAAGCTGGATTTAATATTGAGCCCCAACAGGTCTCGCTGTCAATACGTTATCGGTGACCCTGCACGATCGGCAGAAGATCCCGCAATCTTGGATCGCTGGCTAATACTAATACTTTACCTCAGAGAAAATAATAAAACGGCTGTTTATTCATTTTGGGAGTGAATGGAGTTGTCAGAAGGCGGGTTTGTAATCTATTAATACAGTTTGACTGACCTATCTGACTGTTTTGTTGACATTCCCTTTAGCGCAGCACCATCTAATGGATGCATAACGTAACCCCAGCCTCTACTGTAGCGACTTATATATGGAAAAAGTTTTAAAATATGTCATTCATTGAAGGTGTGCCTTATAATGCGGTGCGCCTTATATATGGAAAAAGTTTTAAAATGTCATACATTGAAGGTGCGCCTTATAATGCGGTGCGCCTTATATATGGAGAAAGTTTAAAATATGTCATTCATTGAAGGTGCGCCTTATAATGGCGTGCGCTTTATAGTGCGGAAAATACAGTATACAACACCTGGTAAAGTGACAAAATAATAAAACTCCTACAACGAGGTGACGTTTACCAGCTTCTGATTCAGAGCCCAGCTTCTCCTTTTTATTGATAGCAGTGTATATGGGGAAAGGGTTCTGGCCTTCATTTACTGTCTTCCGATGCCCAGAGAGGGTATTGGTCATTTTCTGAAAGTATTGAACAATATTCTGAATATTCTGTTTCAATTTAAAAAAAAATGTAGTCTGGAAAAAAAGAACTTGTTTTAGTTACTCACCTCCCCAAAAACAATCTGCTCAAATAGCAGGCCAGCAAAGTCAGTAGGTGACACGATATGCCCTTCTTTCAGCTTTTCTTCCAATGCTTGCTTGTAGTATCCCAGATTTTCCAGAACACCGACGAGTATACTCGGTATGCTCTTAGTTATCTGTTTTCTTACTTCAGCAGTGGTACTTTTGATGCCATCTTGTGACCAGTTTGCATCTTTGGTCAAGGCAGCCATAGTCCTATTCACAATGAAAATAACAATAGTAGTTAACAAGTTCAAAAATGGAATCTCCAGAATAATAAATGACCTAAACCTTGTCTCAAATTTCTCAATTGCCACCCAGCCCTGAACCTACGATGGCAACGACGCCGACATTTTCATCCGTTGCAGTGATTGGTCAAAACAAATGGTTGGCAGACATGCACAAGTTGCACATTGACCAATCAGTTTACTGAATGGCCCGTCTTTCCCGAGAAGATCACATCGGAGCGGCGACTGTTCTCGTTTTAAAGAGCAGGCTCAGGCACCCACCTTTTAAAAATGTAGTTTTAACTCATACTTCTTTGTTTTATTTACTTAGCTTTTATCTCATTTCCATTTCATTAATTTTTTTTGATCTGTTGTATATTATCATCATGCTGCTTTTATCTATTTTTTTTTATGTCTGTTATTTATGTGTTTATTCATTTTAGTTCTTACTACAGAGTGGCCATGAAGTGCAAAATGCAAATAAAAATAAATGAAGCACTACAGCAAATCAAAAAACAAATGAAAAGTTTTAGATATAAAAAAATATTTTAGTTTACATTTATTTAGTTAATATCGTTTAATAATAATAATTACTATCTTGAGCGTTTCCTCAGAAGGAGCCCTCTGCACTGGGAGCAGGTGTATAGTGGTCAATGGAAATTTTGATAATTTCTTGAACAGTTGCACCATTTTATTTTTGAAACCACGTTTTACATTTTTATTTATTTATTTATTATTTATTTTTATAGTCGTTTACACACTAAAATGAAAATTTTCACAGAATTTTCAATGTTTACACACAAGGAGCAAAACACTTGTCGAGAGTTGCACAAGAATAGGCACAGACTCAGCCTCACACTTTTTACAAAACATTACACACAGGGGCATATTCACTAGGAATGTGCTGCGGTCCGGTAATAGCGCGAAATATTGCACCACAACTGCACCCGCAGTCTGTGCCCAGTTACCCACCTATTCACTAAGGATATTGCTCTAATCATATACCAGCGCAAACACGCCCACAAAACTGAAAGCTTGGAGCAAATTTGCACCTGATTTACCACACATGGCAATGGATTTGCGCCAAGAACATGGTTGTTATAGTAACAGTTGCGAGAAAGATGACATTATCAGAAAGCGAGGTTGGACCGAGAGTAAGCGTTTATAGTGCCATTAAGCTGTACAGAGCAGAGAGGACGACAACAACGTCATTCATTCATAAAGTACAAATTATTGGTGCGATCGTTTTTTAAAAATATATTCTCGGAGGTTGGCGTGGGCGTACAGTATGCATCTGGCACGTAAAAATCATCGTAAAATGCCTCCCCACCATTTGCCGATCAGCCCGGGTTACGTCATGAACTAAACTAACACGGAAATATTTCCCCCTCTCTCTCTTTTTCTCTCTCTCTCCCCTCTCTGTGTGATCTGCCGTGGATGTTGTGCTGCAAATGGCACGCAATGCTGTCATGATCGAGATTGCAGCAGTTAATACATGCTTTCCAAAAACGTTATTAGCGTCACGCAAACTCGGTGTGGCTATTTGCGCTGGCGTTAGTGAATTAGACGCTGCATATCAATGAGTCTCATTTGCATTGGGGTGGGCATATTTTGCGTCAAATGTATGCAAATTACCTCATTTACATACGCGCAAATAACACCGGCGCACCGTGACGCAATCTGTTCGGCAGAGCACTTAGTGATGGATTTCCCCATCTGCGCGTTTAGTGATTTAGGCGCTCGCAGATTGCTCCATTTTTGCCAGTTAGCGCGTGAATAGTGAATAGGCCCCACAGTAATTTGCACACACGGCACACATTTTCATACCTGACACACATAAGGATTGTGAGGCTTACTTCCTGGTCATTACAAAGCACTGGCTTGTGAATGACCACACCAATAAACACATTGGATATTCACATCCATCAAGTGTGGAAGCATGCATGTGCTTACAGATTTGTTTGTTTGTTTGTTTGTTTGTTTGTTTTTGTCATGGTTTGAGTTGGGTTTACAATAATTTGATATTTGTCTTCGGCCCTGTTTACATGGAAGCAAAGTTCGTTCCTCAAACAAATCTTGAAATCAATGATAGTTAGAAAAACTATTTTGTTCTGATTTTTCTGGTAAGAAATCCATATTTTCAGTCTGCAATTTGTGTATTTTGCAACAGTTTCCATGTAGAAGGGTCAGAGAAGATACTATTCTTTTTTTTGTGCCAAACTCAGTCCGGGTAAATAGAATGGTTAGCAACTAAATGTCATTTGAACGCAAACTTTAAGAACTAACTGTTGGATCTGGGTTTTGATTTAGGTTTTTTGGTCATGTTTTCCTTGTTTCTCCTTTTGTCTGTCTCGTCAAGTTTTATCATGTCCTCCTGTGCTCGTTTTCCGTTCCCTTGTGTTTATCCAATCAGCTCCCCAAGCCACTTGTGTCCTGTCCAGGTGTCTCTTGTTTTCTCGTTAGTGTGTGTATTTAGTTCCCTGCTTTCTTTCAGTCCTTGTCGAGTCTTTGTTGTTATTCTGGTCATACCTCATGTTTCATTTTCACTTAGTAAGTTTATTCCCAGCTTTGTTTTGTATTTTGTGTTGCACTTTGTTTTGAGTTAAATTAAAACTTATTTAAGAGCACACCAGCCGCGCCTCTCCTTGCCTCCCTCCACTTGGGTCCTCAACCCCTACGTACCTTAACACTAACACTTGTCTGTGTGATGAAGTTGCAAATGTAAAAGGGCAGTAGTTCAATATTGGCCTCGTAGAAGAAGGTGTACGAGTGAGCCAACCTCCTGGTAGCCAATGAAGGCCATCCCACTCAAGAGTACAGTTCATAATGATGGGGCTACTTTACTACTTTACTAATAAACCCCAGAAAAGCATGGAAGACTGAATCAATCTTTGTCAGACATTGAGCTGAAGTATTCTATAAAAACAAGCCTCCATAATCTATGGTGGATACAATAAATTGCTGTGACAAGTCATTTTTTAAACTTACAAGAAAAGAAATTTTATTGCTGAAGGAAAGAAAAAAAACCAAAACAGTTTGTCCAAAATGTTTAGCACATGGTAGTCCCTAATTTTTTATTATTTTTTTTTAACAAATGTGTTTTATATTGGTCACAGTAATGTGTAACTGACTGCAATTGTATCATTTCAGAGTTTGTGAGATGACCAAAAAAAACAGCATTTTTGTAATTTTGTAAATACAAGTATGTGTATGTTTTCAATATAAGCGTGTACGTTGTGACTGAAGTGTGTTATTTTGCACAGTGTAGGAGTTATGCACATTTAGTGTGGTGTTTGGATATTTGTGGCAATATTTTGAAAAAAGGAGCCCTGTTTTCAAAATTGTAGGTAAACAGTTGAAAAAAAGCTGGAAGATCACTACTGTGCTACATTTCAATGACTTCAACACTTAACTCACCAAGTAGATCCAGACACTGTTGTGAAATATGTCACAATATCTAGGACTTCGGTCTCCTTGAGGGCCTTTAAACTGCCGAAAAGGCCCGTCATTGCTCTGGATCCTCCTCCTGAAGCCACCAGTGCTATAGTTGGTATCTAAATAATGAATACACCTTTGATTTATACAGTGGAAAGTGGAAAGTTAAACTATGTTCCAGAGTGCATGTCTGATTCATTTCAATTTATAATAAATTTACCCAATGAGAAGTAAGTGGTAATTGTCAATTCAGGACAGATATTCTTGTAGTTGTGATGTTTTCCCATCAGTTCAATTTCCAGATTAATGGTCATCAAATTCTTCATTTGATTTTAGATTTTGAACTATGTTTTTATTTTATTCATGTTTCAAAGATTCCGATGATTGGATATACAATACAAAATCAACCATCTCCACAATGTACACCACCTTATGATGTGGTTTTCTATCCAGAAAGCTGCTCATGGTGTACAAAAAAAAAAGAAAAAAAAAGAGAAAACTGAATGTCCATGGTGGAGTCCATAAAAACCTTCATTCAGATCTGTGAAGTACTTGAAAAACAGCTCACTGCCAAAACTAACTTGCTTTCAATAACTTCAATTAAAACACGAGGCATTCAACATATTTTCTTCACCAATGTAGTTATTTGCATTAGTCTCAAGGCACCATTCAGGAAAGTATCGCCTGAATGACACGAGCCATCATATTCAAAGTGCTAACAATTAGCATTTTTGAGAGTGCTTATTATTTAAATTGTGCTCATAGCCAAGGATATAGTGTTATAGTGAGCATCATAACAGTTCTCACCTGATCTGGTGATGGTGTAGTGTCAAGGCCAAAGAGCTTTCGCATATTCTGTCCAACAATGACCTTCCTCTTCTTTAAATACTCTTTCTCTTGTGGTGGAATATCAAAATCCATACGAACTGCAATATGGTCATTGGCACTGCAGATTTTCATGAAAAAACAAACAAACAAAGCCATTGAAATCAACGGTTGTTAAATGGTTACAGACAAGTTGAAGATACTTGCTGTTTAGAGCACATACGAAAAGGAGGAAGTTTACCATTCATGTGTCTCAATATTTAAATCCACGGTGTCCTGTGGCGGAGGGGAAACACGGGAGTCAGCTGTATACTATGGATAATGCTGTTTTATCCATTGAAAAGGTATATATATATATATACGATTCATGTTCAGAATTTCCTTGTGATAAGAAAACACATTAAAACTCTAGGGCTAGCATTTAGCATACGTTTGCAAACCTTGAACAAACCCTAGCGGGGGCACATTGGTTACCTTCGCCAACACTTACAAATGTTCAGCCCAGTGGGATATAGGCGTTAAGGGGATACTTGACTCTTAACCATTTTCAGCTATAAAATGTTAATATTTTGCCTATAGGATTTATTTAATTAAGACCAAAAACACATTTTGCCACTTGTTGTCGACCGAAAATGACTTCACAGGTGCACAGAGGTCAGGTAACAACCAGTCACGGCTCACGTGTTCTCTTGGTTTGGTCATGAATGCAAATTTGTGGTAGGTTGTAGTGTGCCTCTTGGCCAGGACTCCTTTGAAAAAGAGATCTGCGGACCTCAATGGGATTTTCCTGGTTAAATACTTAAATACTAGTTAAATAAAAAAATAATAATAAAATGTGATGTTCGCAAATTGATGACGGACAACATGCGCTGAAGCGGTCATGCCGTGACAGCTACTCATTATCTTTTTTTTTTTTTTTTTTAAATTTGGAACGAGTAAAATATTGAGAAAACGAGTCATTATTTATTTATTTTTATTTTACTTGTTTTGTTTTGAATATCAAATAAATGATACATGGATTATTATAAATTGCAAGGGTAATAACCATTGTTTCTACTAAGTGGAGTCAAAAGTACCAGATAAGATGCTTAATAATTTCTAATGACTTCTCTACTGCTTTTACTGTTCACATTATTTAAAATGTACTCCACAATAATGACACTGTTCAAAATTGCATAAACAGAAACACACTGGTTTTTGATCCACAAATTGTTACCTGATCAAAATTGTTACCTGATCAATAACAAGGGACACTTTGCTTGAGTGTTCAGGCGGTAGTGGAGGCAGCCTTGTAGAACTTGTGGGGGTATCACCAGCAGAAGGCTGAAAAACAGTAGGAAAATGTTGGACCATATAGCTTAAACCCACCATTTGCATCAGGTCACAATAGAAGTCCAAAATAGTCTCAGAGAACCAATACAATCACAACTTTCAGGCTGACTTGAACCACTTAAATTTCATTGACAGAAGTAATAATTAACCCCTAGTTAATTAATTATCTGTGCAACGGCAAGGGGAGCAATGGAAACTCACTGCCACTCCAAGTTCAGTCGCCAAGTCTCTGTTGATGTAAAAGCGCAGCTTGGTGGTTTCCTTTGTCGACAACCTCTGATTCTCAGGACAGGCACCGTAAAGCTTGATGGTTTTACCCAAAACATCTATTGAAAGCATGGAGAAAATGCTTTATTGAATAATAAGGGGATATGTACACGATACACATATCGGCACAAATTTCAATAGTTTTACATAACTTCAAAAGTAGTCACCATTTCTTGTATCCAGTGAGTGGATCATTAAATTGTCCTAACCATTGTGTATCAAAATAGTTTCTAATGTATTTGAATCTTAAACGCATGTTGCAAACATCCATCCATCCATCCATCCATTTTCTTCTGCTAATCTGGGGTAGAGTCCAGGAGGCAGCAGCTTTAGCAAGGAAGCCCAGACTTCTCTCTCCCCAGGCACTTCATCCTGCTCTTCCAGGGGGTTCCCAAGGCATTTCAAGGCCAACCTAGTCTCTCCAGCATGTATTGGATCTTCTCCAAGGTCTCCTCCCCATGGGACGTGCCCGGAACACCTCACCAGGGAGGCGTCTTGATCAGATGCCCGGCCAACCTCATCTGACTCCTCTCAATGTAGAAGAGCAGTGGCTCTGGTCTGAGCCGCTTCTGGATGACCAATCTCCTCACCTTATCTCTAAGTGACCCTGGACACTGCGAGGGAACTCATTTCTGCTGCTTGTATACAACATCTTGTTCATTCGATCACGGCCCCCAGCTCGTGACCATAGTTGAGGGTGGGAATGCATATAACCGGCTCAGCTTTTTATTAACCACATTGGACCCATACAGAGTCCGCATCACTTCATTTAGAAATTCTGTCCATACAGTTTATGAACATAATTGGTGACAAAGGGCAGCCTTGGCGAGTCCAACCCTCACAGGAAACGAATCCGACTTACTGTATTGCAAGCAATGCAGACCAAATTCTGACATCAGTCATACAGGGACCGAACAGCCCACATCAAGGAGATCAGTACCCCATACTCCCTAAGTACCCTCCTCATTACTCCCCGAGGGACACGGTCAAACACCTACTCCAAGTCCACAAAACACATGTAGACTGGTTGGACAAACAGTCATGCACCCTCGAGGACCCTGTCGAGGGTGTACAGCTGCTCCACGGCAAGCATGAAAACCACACTACTCCTCCTGAATCTGAGATTCAACTAACTGATCGTCCTCTCTAGCACCCCTGAATAGACGTTTCCAGGGAGGCTGAGGGGTGTGATCCTGCAGTTGGAACACAGCTTTTGATTCCCCTTCTTGAAAAGAGGGATCAGCCCCCTGGTTTCTCAAAAGAGTCCCTTCCCCGATGTTAATGCGATGTCGATGTTTGTCAACCAGGACAGCCTCACAAAATCCAGAGCCTTTAGGAACTCTGGGCGAATATCATCCACCCCCAGGGCCTTGCCGTCAAGGACATTTTTAACCACCAACCCCAAAGGTGAGGGAGCCCATCTCTGAATCGCCAGACTCTATTTCCTCAAAGGAAGGCATGTCAGTGGAACTGAGGAGGTTTTCGAAGTATTTCCCACACTGACTCACAGTCCAAGTCAACAGCACCCCATCTCCATTGTTCAAAGAGTTAATGGTGCACTGCTTCCCCCTCCTGAGATGTCAGATGGTGGACCAGAATTTCCTCGAAACCAAAGTCATTTTCCTAACTGAACTCTTGCCACGCCAGACTTTTTGCCTTGCCAACTGCAGAAGCTGTGTTCCACTTGGCCAGTTGGTACCCGTCAGCTGCCTCCAGAGTCCCACAGGCCAAAAAGGCCCAATTGGACTTCTTCTTTAGCTTAGTGACATCCCTCACCGCTGGTGTCCACAAACGAGTTCGAGGATTGCAGCCACAACAGGCAACAATCACCATAGAACGACCAACGACCACCATGGAATATGGTCCACTTGGACTCAATGTCCCCCACCTCATCCAGGGCATGGTTGAAGTTCTGCCGGAGGTAGAAGATACCAAGGCGAGTCCAACTATGTCTAGTAAGAACTTTTCGACTTCACACACCGGCTCAAGCTTCTTACCCGTCAGACAGGTGACATTCCACATCCCAAGAACCATCTTCTGTAGCCGAGGATTGGACCGCCAAGGTCCCTGCCTCCGGCCACGACACAGCTCACAGTGCACCTGACTCAAATGCACTTCCTACAGGTGGTGAGCCGATGGCCAGGGGTAAGCACATTGTCTTTTCGGGCTGAACCCAGCCGGGGCTCATGGTGCAGGCCTGACCACCAGGCGCTCGCTAACGAGCCCCACCTCCCATCTTGCCTCCAGAGAGGGGCCCCAGTAACCAGCATCCGGGAAAGGGGAAATGGTATCCAGTATGTTTAATCATCATAGGAGGCTTTTGAGCCGTGATTTATCTGGTCCCTCACCTAGGAGCTGTTTGCCATTCGCGAACCTATGCCCCAGACATCTTAGCTCCTTTGATCATTGGGACATGCAAATGGCTGATGGTTCATGGACAATGTTACTACGGTAACTGACCGATAGCTCCTTATCAGGCTAGCATTGCCTCTTTTCCTCTGGTTTCAGTTACCTCCCTTTCTGAAACGGAAGACGCAGAATTCCCCACCTTTCAGGGTTTCTTGACCCAGGGTTCTCACTAAACCTGCTTTGTGAAATAGACCCCAGAAAGAGTTTGTTTCATTTATTTGGCTATGCAGAAGCTAACATACAGTACCATACCATAATTGTTTAGAAGCTTGTCAACATTGACGTCCAAAACAGAGAATGGGCCAGCCTAAAGGAAAGATACGATAGACATTAGTATTACTGGACATGGAAACTCAACAGCATGTAACAGTTTGATAGTTTTGTTGTTGTTGTTTACTTCTGATTTGTTGCTTCTTGGGGTAGTGTACCGTACTATAGTTATTTATGTGTAATTTGAGCATCTTGCTCATGTGGGTAGTTTCATGTGTTCAGCTAATGTAAACAGTCATGGGTCCCTCTCCTTGCAATGTACATGTAAATAGACAAACAAAAACAAACAAACAAATACAGATATTGAGCTGAAACTGAATACTTAGACTTGTGGTGTAAATCCAGCTTAAAGGCAAGTCAACCCACAAATTTTCTTTACAATAATATGTTGTACCCACTAATTGAAACATGGTATTTGATTAATAGTGTTTGTATAATATGAATTAAGCCGCAAAATCCACCAATTTCATCCATCTCAGGGGGTGGCCATTTTGCCACTTGTCAACTGAAAACGACATCAAATTTGCTCATGGCTCAGGTAATGACCAATCACAGCTACACAGCTCACCTGTTTTCTAAAGTCGAACCATGACTTGTTGTTACCTGAACCCTGAGCTACAATGACATAATTATCATTTAAAAGCAAGTGGCATAAGACCGCCCCTGAGATGGATACGAAGGAGTGGATTTTGCTGCTTTATTCAAATTCTACAAGCAGAGTATTAATCAGAATCCTGTGTTTAAACTAGTGGGGCTACATTGAACATATTTTAAAGATTTTTTTTTTTTTTTTTTGGGGGGGGGGGGGGTGACTTCCCCTTTTATGATGGTGCTATTGATGTGCCTTACCAGGAGGATGTCATTACTGATATAGTCACTTTGGGGCTCCTCACTGAAAAAAAAATAACAATAATAATTGAAAAGGGGGATTACTTGATAACAGTGTATTTCCCAAATTGGAGGGTAAATGTTTTATCAATATGTTAAAAGTCTATCACCTGTGGAGCATCTCAAACTCAATTAAAATTTGGTCCATTGTCTGAAAAAGCATGGAAACACAGACATAATCAGCAGCATGACACAGAAATGCATCAATGACGACAGAACATCTCTGATCATATAAACTGGAGCTCATTTCTCAACGCATGTTCAACAAACACAGAACAATGAGTTGACATACACAGAGAAGAAACCCTGCGCTTTCGGTTCCAGCACAGCTGATTTGAGGTAGTTATATAAACACAGAGTAGTTTCACCTGGAGTTACCACTACACTAAAAAGCCCACATTCATGGAGCCCCGATTCGTCGAGTCGCCATGACAACGGGGAAGCAGAGCGCGGCGCCGCCCTCTGATTCAGCATTTTTCCCCTCCTCTCAAATTAAAATATAAATGTGATCATATGGCGAATTTCAACATGTTTTCTGAAAAAAAGTGCAGCACCGCAGCGGCTCCCCATAGAGGAAGGCGGCGTGGGAGAATGTTGCTGCTTGGATCAATGCATACATTTAAATTTAGTCCTTTGCAATCACAATAATGTTGACTGGTAGCTCATTAATTCATTTCATTTAGATGCATTCCTGCGGGGAAGAAGCGCACTTAAAGATGAAAAAGATTAAACATAAAAACATTATTCAAACGATTTGTAGTGCAACACAATATATGCTGCGATGTGAGCGCATATGACTACCTCTGGTAATGTTGCAAATGTAGGACGGGTTAAGTTAAGTTGTGTATGTAGATGACGAACTGTGATGTGAAACGGTACCGCTCAATAAGTTAACTGTCCGGAAATGCCAGCATATCTAATGTGCGGTCGATGACAATCGACTTTTTAATTCCTTGCACATATTGCGGACCTTCATCAACAGTGGCACAGGGGGTATGCAGGTTATGCACCGCATAGAAGAGCTGCGCCAGATGGGGGCGCCAAAGCGATGGGAGTCAAATTATTAGGAGCACGTGTCATGATCAAATAACAAAGGTACGGCACTTATTAGGCACTCCTCCCCGTGACTGTCGCCTCCTCTTCTCTCGCTTTTTTTTATTTTATTTTTTAATTTTAAAGTTTTAGTTATTTCAAAAATGCTTAGTTTGAGTAGTTTTTGATTATTGTGATTTATTTAATTAATTTAATTTAAAAAAAATGTACAATTAAAAAAATTAAATAGCCTAGTTTTTGATTATTGTGATTTAATTAATTTAAAAAATGTAAAATAAAAAAAAAATGAAATATAGTTAGCATAGTTTTTGATGATTGTGATTTATTTAATTAATTTAATTAAAAAATATAAAATTTAAAAAATTAAATAATTTAATTAATTGATCTATTTAAATGATTTAATAAACATGGTAAAATGTAAAAAGTACTGCATTCCTTACCTAATTGGTGTGTTTTAGCTGAGTTAAAATGAAAAAGCTGACAAAAGTGGACTTTACGCTATAGACTAGAGATCTTTGATTACCTCTTTTTATGAAACAGGATAGAGTTTCCTGTTTTCAGTTACCTTTCTTTCTGAAACGGAAGACGCAGAGTTTCCCACATTTCAGGGTTTCATGACCCTGGGTTCTCACTAAACCTGCTTTGTGAAATAGACCCCTGGTGTTGCAGTCAATACACAAAAAACAAAACCACAACTTTTGATTCGATTACACCAAGCCATCCAAGGCAAAAGCCAGGTTAAAGCCTCTAAATGTTATTTTCAGGCACTGATGAAATAACTAATAACTATAAACTACAGAATTATCATTCTAAAGTGAAGCGTCCCATAAAGTATAACATGACAACAGAAATAGGTAGGTGCTAAACAGCAAAAGGCTGAACATGAAGTTGTGAATTTTAGAAATATCTGCCACATGCTGTGACCTTAACATGTGTGATGGGATATCTTTCCGTCACCTCAACAGAAATCGTACCCAGTACACGTATGTTCACAGTACATGTACAGCACGTACCCAGCACACCCATGTTTTGGTTTACTTTAAAGTAGCACTAAGGAACTTTTCAAACTTAATAAAATATTTTCATAACTCTTCTGATGAAACATCATCTTAGAAAAACTAGTTGAATGGTACCTTTGCCATAGCCTGAGGGGGTCTGTATCATTTTTACTGGCACTAAACAACTTTGAGGAGGATGGTAGGAACACTGCCGCACACAAAACTAAAAATGTGCCGACTGCTTTATGGCATACATCAGGGCCGGCCCGACATGATTTGGTACCCTAGGCGAAAATGTACATGGTAGCCTTAGCCTAGTGCTTGTTGTGGCTGCAAATATTTTCTCAGCGCATCTAGTTAAAAAAAAAAAAAATGCATTTACTATATCGATGTTTACATTAAACCAGCACATAATTCTTATTTTCAATAAATTAATAAATTAATGTGGTTATGTGAAACAATGACTTGTGCAAATCCATTTGCAGGTATCTGGACTTACTGGCTGTTTTAGTTTAAACTCAGCAAGCGTTGCCCCACTCTTGTGTGCAAAGTAGCTACTAGCATGGATGTAATGGTGCAGTAAACAAGTTACAAGCAAGCTAAGAAGCTAACGCTATTTTCGTGTTTATTTTATAAACAATGATGATTGACTGACATACATACCTCTACCCTGTGCCCGTTTTTTCCTCCTCCTCCTTTCGCCGCTTTCTTAATGCAGCACGTGAAGGCTTGGACCTTTTCATTGTTGTCGATGTCAATGTATAAACAACACAAGTGTGCCAACCATCTATCTATCTTTCTAAAGTGCTGCCACTACACTCTGAGATCATATACGACCCCTCCCCCTACCTTTCATTCATTGTAAGCGGCAGCAGCGGGTCAGGTTCAGGGCGCCAGGACAGCAGGTCGTGAACTCACAGTCATTTATTTGAAATAGAAGTAATAAACAAAAAAAGGAACTCAATAAAATATATTTGCTATATAACATTTTATGCTAGAAAACACGAGAGGGGGGGAGGGCTTTTTTTGTTTGTGTTTTTTAAATTTTATTTTTTTTTCCTTTCTGCAATTTGGCGCCCCCTCCACAAGATGGCGCCCTAGGCGACCGCCTAGCTCGCCTGTAGCCTGGGCCGGCCCTGGCATACATCACATCACCCTTTACCCAGTCCTTACAAAGATGGAAGTCAATTTGTCTGGTGTGAGCTCAAAAACGATGCAATGTGCTTGTCCTCATGGGAAATATGGTCTTCCTTCAGGCATAACATTACCGGGTTTGTCCATATGGCGGCGCCATAATCAACGTAAATTGAAAGTTCCCTAGTGTTGCTTTAAGTGCCAGAAGTTTGTCTGTCAGTCAGGGATGGAATTATATTACTGTATATATGCTGATACACCATCCTGGTTACTTCACAAACAAATCCCAGTCTGGTCTTGCCACGTCTTAAAAAATTCTTAGGTTGATATAAGACCAAGAACACCCCCCACCCCCAAATAAAGTATTGCTATTGTTTGTTGCAGTTACCTCAACATTCCCAGAATTTAGGATGAATGGTATTTTTTCCTTCTTTCCAGGTGTAAGGTTGCTGAGATCGAACAGAACAGTTGAAATGTGGTCATCCTGTGTAATCGAGTCCTTGTCATGCAGACAGATATCTAAAACATTCTGGGGGGAAACATCAAACAATTTACTTGCACAGTTTGCAATTTTGAAATCATCTGCTAAACATGTCTATCCTATAACAGTAAACACATACTTTTAAAATGTAAAAAAAACACTGGACTATCGAACACCGATGGACTTACTTTCAGCTGGGCGGGCATCCTGAAGGTGAATGTTTCATTCCATTCTGGATTGAGTTCATTGTGCACTATTCTCGTGTTGAAAGGACTTGCATTTGCCGTAGGAAGATAAAGAGTGACATAATTGTCTGACTTTGAAACTGTAACATAGTGAGCAGGGAGATTTTGGAAAGTAATCAAACTGTCCATTCCAAACGAAACCAAGAAGAACCAAAATTTGACTTACAGTATACATGAAGAGAAAGCTGTACTTACAGGTGTCACTGGAATGATGTGTTTTGGCTTTTAGTACGGTAACATTTAATTTCCAGTAAGAAACCGCTTCCTTCTGTAGAGAGAGCCGATAGGGGAAAATTACCAGCCGGAAAAAGATGCGACATATGCCAGATCAGTACCACCTTGTTGGAGGTACTGAACCCCATCAGTTTCGTATGCGCATTCACGGAACCCTTCTTTATTGGAAAAATACAATGTTTTTGTTTTTTGTTCAAAATAAAGACATAATTGTATAAGGTTATACTGTATTTAGGATTTACTGGTGAACAAAATGAATGAATGAATGAATGAATGGCCTTTTCATCCAAAGTAATCTGGTTCTCTTTACTTTGAATTTAGAAAGCGTTGTGTAATTGTGTTCTCATATTCACCTTCTCCATGCAAAGTGTTCCTTCGTTTTATATATATATATATATATATATATATATATATATATATATATATATGCACAGTAAAACCTCCGCTGACGAACGCTTAAGCTCACGAACTTTTCGCCTCATGAACATTAAATTCGCGAGCATATAGTCTCTGCTGACAAACTAGTTTTCGGCGGACGAACCAAGTCACGCGGTCGAACAGCGCCACGGTGGCGGCCACGAGAAGCTGACGCACGCTCACGGCGTCCCAGTTCGTCACCCCCTTTCTTTGAGTGCGGACGTGGTTTGTGTTTATAGACATTTTGGACCATATTGAGTCACATTTATATGATAAAATTCCGTTATACTTATAGCGCCACCTAGTGGTCACAATAAATATCATACTTTACGTTTTTAGCTACTGTAACAAGCTTGTTGAAGGGATCCAGTTGAAATTTGGTCAGAGAAGCCCTAAGAAGTTGATCATGCCCCACAACGAATATTTAAACTTTTCGCCAAAGGGCGTGGCCGCTACGGTGCCGCAAAGTCTGATGATTTTTCGTGACAAAAAAAGGCGACTTTTTTTCTTACGATTTTTCTTCGTTTTTCGTCAACCATATTAACTGGACCTACCTCATATTTGCTCAGATGAGGGTTTCGGCCTTCATGATGTCACAACATGAAGTTTGTGAGTTTTCACGAATCACTGTGGGCGTGGCTAAGCACTGTTCGCCTAGAAAACAACGCCAATTTTGAGGGTCTAAACATGCACAGAAACTCATGAAACTTGGCATACACATCTGGCCTGGTAAAATGACCAATATTTTATCGTGTATTGTGGTATTTTTACAAAAATGACTCAATAGCGCCCCCTTGAAATGTTTAACGAAGCAGATCTTCGGAAATTTTTAGGTGTATGAGGGAGCCCAAGACCTACAAAAAAGTCTCTTGGACCCATATGCTAAAATGAACAGGAAGTGAGCTACGAATTTTTGAATGTCCCATTTTTGATGATTTTTGCACATTTACAGGGGGCATACTTTAGCCTTCTTCTACACGTTTCATCCGACTGACTTCAGACTTGACCTGGACCATGTCAAGACCTGAGCCAACGACAGACGACATACTCAAGGACGCATCTTCATACTCAAGGACGCATCTGTTGAGGAAGGACGCATCTGTACTTGCTCCTGCACTCGCTCGTGAATCTAACTACTTGTTGATTTTTGCATTGGGATTTTTAACTACATTGTTGCAGAATGCCTGGCGGAAAAAGAGCTGACGAGAATGAGGAGATAAAATCTTCTCTTAAAAAACTCAGTGGAATGGTTGCCGAATTACTTGAAATGAAGAAGAGCATTGAGCCACTTCTTCAGGAAATACAGCAATTGAAGAAAGAGACACAGGAAAAAGATCGACGCATTGTTGCTTTGGAACAAAAAGTGGATGATTTGGAACAAAATCTTCGTATCAACGATGTGATAGTCACCGGTATCAAGATCAAGCCGCGCCGTGGCCCTTTGAGAGCTGCGGCTAGCACGAGCACGGAAGATTCTGACCAATATTCAGGGAACGAGACTGTGGAACAGCAAGTGACACTTCAACTCAGAGATTTGGGATTAACTGTTGATCCTGCGCACATTCAGATGTGCTTTTCGCTTCCAACTGGAGGGACACGACCACCGGCAGTTCTGATCAGGTTGACAGAAAGAAAAAGATTGCTCTTCTGAGAGACCGTCACAATCTTCGTGGGAAACATGTCTACATCAACGAAAACCTCACCAAACGAAATGCTGACATCGCCAAAAAGGCTCGACAAATGAGAAAGAATGGACTTATCGAAAGCACGTGGACAAAAGACTGCCGAATTTTTATTCAAACTAAAGATAACTCTGGTCAACTAAAAACACGAATCGTGAAAGGAGCTGAGGAATTGGCAGCGCATGAGAGACAACAGTAATTCACAATATCACAACAACAACAACAACATCACTAATTACCCAAAGCTGGAGTTGTATATGATTACTTGCTGACTTTGCCAAGGCTAACCCTTGTTTATACACCTGCATTGATAACATGTATTGCTGTTCCCGTTTGAATCTAAATATTGTCTGGCTCGAATTCCGTTTGGACATTTGTTGTAACAGTCAAGGCTACATGATAAGGCTGTATTGTGGCTCCAATTAATCTGCTGTCAATACGCAAAATGGGGGTTGGTGGTCTGGTTCATGGAATGCAGCTGGCGTAGGCCGCTCTGCTGGGTGAGCTAGGCTGGGCAGCGCACAGGAGTCATCAGATCCACAACATGCTAGCAACCAGTGGTGCTACCTGACCAGAATCGAGTGCTGAAATTGCTTGAAAGCAATGGGCCGAATGCAAGCCGATCTACTCTTCTGGAAAGCACAACATATGTGAAAGCTGATCCGAGGTCAGCGAAGACCCTACTGGTGAAAGAGAAGAATTGCGCTTGCCTTGGCTGCTCGCCTGGCGGGGTGGGCTTGCTGGTGGCGTCTGGGGACCGACTCACCAGTTCCAAATGACTGGGACTAGCCACAATCTACACACGGACATTCAAGATGAACTGAGCGAGCAGTGTCCGGGATAGTATGGGATGGATAACGATAAAAATTAATGACTATTCTAAATAATGTATATGATTGATGCATTATAGTAATGGGTCGATG
The DNA here is from genome assembly GCF_051991245.1 of Festucalex cinctus. Lineage (NCBI taxonomy): Eukaryota > Metazoa > Chordata > Actinopteri > Syngnathiformes > Syngnathidae > Festucalex > Festucalex cinctus. The sequence goes on from NC_135424.1 coordinate 22,416,592, forward strand.
GGGACGGGTCTCGAATAAGCTTCGGCTTCTACCCGTCAGCCCTTCTTTCGGATGTCAATGTTGCAAATGATGTGATGTGATTGATGTAAACTGTAATGTGCCCGAAAGGAAAAAATGAATAAACTAAACTAAACTAAAAAAAACTTGACTTTTCGAAATACTATATGATGAGGACGGGGCATCAAATTTTGTGTTTCGCAATGAAAAAGGATATGCTTAATAACTCCCCGGTACATGCTCCAAAAAATCCCAAACTTGACATGTATGTTTATAGTCAAGGCCTGAAGGTATCTCGATGACAACATTTAGTTATTTATGCAGCGCCACCTAGCCCTTGAGGCATAAAAAAAATACACCACTTATGGTATTTTTACAAAATTGTAAACTCATTGTAAGTGTGATAACATTTATGAATATTATTTTACTTTCCACCACTCAAAATGTTCACTGGCATCAGACCTATCCAAACATACATATTTTTTTTATTTAGCTTGATTTATTTTTGATAGCCTCTATGGACAATAAAAGCAACATTGTGCAATGAGTACGAGCGATGATGTGTGTATATATACTTTTACAAAAAATACCAATCAGGGCAACTCATTGCCTAAAAATAAAAAAGGACGCTGATTATTGCATATCTTAAAATTCACCAAAACCCATTGAGCTTGACACATTCATCACACCTGGCAAAAAAAATAAATCCACATGTAAAGGTTTATCATGCCATTTTCAAAGAAATTCTGCTTCCAATGTGCCAGTACCCCAACGTGGCCCGGGCTGCGAGGGCCCTTTTTAGCTGCTAGCAGCTCTAGTTTTTCTTTTTATAATACTATGGATGTTTTCATTGTTCAGCAGTTTGAGTTGCATTTTAATGTGTGAAAGGTGCTAGATAAATACGGTTTGATTTGCTACAGTGTGATTTTACTTAGAGTATTCCATACTGCATTTTGGTGTGCCGTTTAATAAAGTGACAGAGAAATATACTTGCCACTGAATTTCGCTAGGGTTTAAACAGAAAAAAACAACACCCATGGCCCCTCAATGTTTGATAAATGCATTTCAACTAATAATAATAATAATAATAATAATAATAATAATAATAATAATAATAATAATAATAGTAGTAGTTGTTGTTAATCCAATATTTATTTACAGTGAATGTTGAAGACAAATGGATGTGTGGATATTTTGCTGGATATTTGCACAAACATTCTTAAATGTTTATTTAATTCTACGCTCATCACTTTTATAACCACAATTATTAATATCTTGTTTTTACTGCTCTCTATCACTGGATGTCTTACCTCCAAATGATAGTCTTTGTAGGGGCTGACAGCTTTACTGTGACGAAAGCAAAGATAAACAGAATGTCTCACACACTTTTGTAATTGCCATACGTTTTCAGATGAAATGTTAAAAAAACAAATACAACTTACTTCTCCTTCAGCTCAAAGGCGATCCAAAGTTTACCCTTTAAAGATACAGACAATACACGGAACTATTAGGCAAGGAATACATGAGTGATTATGTGAATAACTTCAACAAGAGGACGCTTTGCAGAACCTTTGTGTGCTCAACTCCTCGCAAAGTTTCTGATATGCAAATACAATGCTCAACATTTCTGATTGGATTATATATATATATATATATATATATATATATATATATATATATATATATATATATATATATATATATATGATTTCAAACCATTATTTAATAACATTGCAATCTGCACCCAAATGCCCATTACGCAGAAACGACGTTTCTACGTCGGCTTGCTCAGTGGGTAATACTGTAAAATGAAATCAATAATAATAATAAATAAGAAAAAAATAAAACAATGGTGTGATTTTTTTGTTTTGTTTTCAACCTTCAAAGTGAATCTCAATGTTTTTGTGTGGCATGTGTCATGGAACATGTTAAACATTTCAGTGTGAACGAGTACGCTGTGGTAGACTGGCACACTCAAAGTACAGAAAGTGAGGAGGGAGACATGGCAATGGCAATCATTGATTTGATGCTGTTAATATAGTATTGGGGTCAGCAAACAACTCATTTGAGCTTGTTTCATACAGAAAAGAAAATGTGAGGCAAAAGAACCCCAAACATTTTGACATCTAAAATAAAGTTTTGGTTTTTTTTTGCTTGTTTTTTTTTTTTTTTTCCTGCTGAAGTCACCGCTTTGAGCGGGTTTTCCGTGCAATATGTCAGTGACTCAACTATTTTAGTCCCTAAAACCTGCATATTATATTCCTAATATGATGCTTCAATTACCTAATACAATCAAAAGAACACAAAACATAACAAAAAGAATGAACATACAGCATGTGTTTATTACATCAGCTAAATCTATAGGTTAATATACTATTATTTCTAAATATTTCAACTCATTTGTGGGTGTTGTCTCATTCCAAAATTGAATTCCACTTGAATTCCTTTTATCATTTACTGTAGGTACAATTGCCAAGACTTGCTCTATTTTATCATAAAGAGTCAAGGAAATTGTATGTGGCATACATGTGCTTTGTGGATTTGGAAAAGGAATCGCTAAAAGTTATCTTGAAGAGGATGGTCCATGGTGCACTTCTACTCTACTCCAGCACAAGCAAGCATGGTCCAAATTTCCAAAAAGCTGAGATCAGAAGGAACTTTACAGCCTCTGATAAGAATAATTTAAGTGCAACACTGCTTGGAACGAGAGTTCCTAATTAACGTGAACTTGGACAACTGAACAATATAACCAGACTTCACCAAGTGTTGTCTATTTACCTTAGGTTGGATGGCAAATTCCTTGATTTCCCTCTTCCCTTCTGTCAGTGTGCTGATGTCAAACTTGATTGTTTGAATCAAGTCGTCAAATATCATGTCCTCATCATATAGATTAATCTGTAGAGTAATCTGGAAACACAACACAATATTAATATATGTATACGTTGTACACACACCCACCCACCCACACACACACACACACCCACGCACACACACACACACACACACACACACTTTGGGGGGGCAGGTGGAGGGGGGGGGGGGTGTTCAGCTGGGCGAGAATCCCGGGTGTACCTAATCAATTGGCCAAGATGGCCGTGCCGCCCGGGGGGGCGGGAAATTGGTAAGTTGCCAGATAAAAGCTGAACTGAAATGTAGAAATTATGAAGTGGAAAAAACAGAAAAGGGTAAGGTGTTAAGAATCAAGTAGGGTATGAAGTAAGGTGAAGTGGGGAATGGGCTAATAATCATCCCTAAAGTTAATGGAATTAGTTAAATGTTTTGAATGTCTCTTTGAAATGATGTTAAATGTGTAATGTTGAATCTGCCATTGGAAATTAGTACGGAATAGTAGGGTACAAAATAGGGAATTTTGGGTAAGGTGTGAATATTTGGAATAAAAAAATGGATCCAATCATGATATGAATATTTGGAATAGATTACAATTGGAATCAGAAAAATCAGGCGGATTATGTGAATGTAGTAAGTGATGAAGAACCAATTAGAAAATGGGGTAAGGTTTGAAGAATCAAGTAGGGAATTGACTAATAATCATCCATAAAGTGAAAGGAATAAGTTACATGTTTTGAATGTTACTTTGAAATGATATACACTGTAAATGTGTAATATTGAATTTACCATAAACAATGGCTGGGGAATAATAGGGTACAAAATTGGGAATTGTGGGCAAGGTGTGAATATTTGGAATACAAAAAAATGGAAGTAAGAATGGTGTGAATATTTGGAATATGTTAAAAGTGGAATCATGAAAAATTGGATGAATTATGTGAATGGAGTAAATAATGTAGAATCAATTAGAAAATGGGGTAAGGTTTAAAGAATCAGGTAGGGAATGGACTAATAATCATTCCGAAAATGAAAGGAATGAGTTAAATGTTTTGAATGTCACTTTGAAATGATATAGATATGTAATGTTGAATGAATGTAAAATAGTAAATTTTGGAACTGAAAAAGATGGAAGTGCTTATGGGATGGTGTGAATTGGTGGAAAATATTGAAGTTGGAATGAAGTGAATCGGATGAAAAATGTGGAAGTAAATGTGGAATGCATAATCTCCCAACAGGAATCAATGGGGAAAAATAGGGTACAAAATCGGGAATTGTGGGCAAGCTGTGAATATTTGGAATATGTTCAAATTGGAATGACGCAAATCGGATGAATTATGTGGAAGTAGTAGGATGTCGAAAAAGTGGGCATAATAATAATAATAAATATAAGAATAAATATAGGAATAACATATGTCTTCCAGCCTAAACACAATAATGTTTCCCAAGAAAATGAATCTAATTTCCTTATTTCCTGCATTTGGTTACATGTCTGGTCTCCACATTAAGTCAATCATTTGTAATCTTAGAACATCTCACCTGCAGATTATTGTGGAGTCTGAAATCAAAGCTTTGGTTCCATTCTGGGGTTTTGTCATTGGCCACAGTATTTGTCTTGAAAACAGTTGCAGGTGGGAGAGTCAGGGTGACATAGCAATCAGACTGTGAAACTGAAATATAAATCAACAATAACACAATTAGGACAACATAAGAAAAAAAATCTCGGTTTTCTAAATTTTTTGTCATTTAGAATTGCAATCTAGCACCACAGTTGAATTGCAAAAATACAACTGATGCATTAATGCCAATTAATGTAAAAAAATAAAATAAAATTCTGTTCAGATTAAAATGATATTGTCACATACAGAAGTCTGCTGAGCGGATGTTTTCTGCCCTCAGTATGGTGACAGTTAGTGTCCAGGTGCAGCCATCCTCGGTCTGTTTACAATAATAAAAAAAAAACATGTAAAGTATCATCAGCACTTAAGTACTTTGCTGTACACCTCAACATATCCTCTACTTTATTTATTTATTTATTTTTTTTTTTTTTTTTTTTTTTTTTATTTATTATTTTTTTTTTTTCTAAGAGCTCAGAATTGTTCATTCGGTAGTCTTACCGATTCAACGTCTTGTCATCATTGCTCTTTTCTTTTTTTTTTTTTTTTTTTTTGTGTGTGTATGTGTGCGTGCGTTTGCGTGCGTGCGTTTGCGTGCGTGCGTGCGTTTGCGTGTGTGCGTTTGCGTGCGTTTGCGTGCGTGCGTGTGCGTGCGTGCAAATACGTATAAATTTATACTCATTCATTCACCTAAAACCTTATAAATATCCCATTACCCTTCGCCTTAACCAGGTACTTCAGAATCTTGCCAGAGTCGTGAGATTTAAATGGTCAGGAGACCAGAGAAAAGGTCAGAAAAAAAAGAAATAAAGAGAAAAGAAAGGTAAATCAAAGTGACATCCAGCACCGACCAAACACTTCCTGCCTTCCCCATGATTACAAAATCAAAGTCTTACGCCAACCCCGGAAGCCTCTAAATTCCAGCAAATTTAGCGAGATCTCAAGAGCCCAGAGGAAAAACTAAAGAGAGGAAGGAGGGAAGGATCGATAAGGCAGAGTGAGATCAATAGAAGCCAGTACATCCAATCCATCAAAGTGAAGTCCAGCACCAACAAGACCCCTCCTGCGTGGTTACAAAACCGGAGTCTTATGCCAACCCCAGAAACCTCATACTTCTAATAAATTAAGATCTCAAGTGACCAGAGGAAAAACTAAAGAGAGGAAGGAGGGAAGGATAGATAAAGAAAAGTGAGAACCACAGACACCAGCACCAACTGATTCAAGGGGCTGTGGGAGGGAGAGGGTACTTCTGTTGAGTTTCAGTAGATGCTGGTGCGACGGATCTGGCATGCATAAGGACCACCACCAAAGAGAGAAGCCGTCAACCGCGGTCCAGCAAAGCGAGCACCCCCCCCCCCCCCCCCCCCCCCGGAATCCCCAGGCCGCGGCAGCACCAAGGCCACCCCCAAGCCACCCGAGCGGACACCGGTCAGCGAGCCGACCCAGACACCCGGAACACCCCCGCCCCAGCCCCGGCCCACACCCCCGAGCCCAAGGCCGCAGAACGAGGCCCAGCGGGCCCCCACAGCGCCCCACCGGTCCCTAGCCCCCAACCCCCCACGACCCCCCCGCACCCCACCCAAACCCGCCATCCACCACGACCCAGGCCCCACCACCCCCGACCCCCAAACCCCCGAACACACCCCGACCCCCAGCACCCAACCCCCCACCCACCCACCCATACCTCGACCCCCCCCCAAACAAGCCGCCCCCCCCCCCGACGGCCGCCACCCCCCCCCCCCGCGAACCCGGCCCCCCGCGAGAACCCCCCACCCCCCCCCGGAAACCGGCACCGGGCAGCAGCGCAGAGAGGGAAGATGTGCCCACCCCACCTCCAGCCGCGCGAGATTTGCACCGCGGCGGGAGGGGGGAAGCAGAGGAGGAAGCACCAGGGGAGAAGGCGGGACACCAGAACACCGAGCCCGGTGGGGAGAGGCCCCGGTCGTCACGCCAGAGTACAAGTGACACCTAACCCTGTTACTGAGTCCGCCAGCTCGCCGACTGGCGAGCTCTACCCTTACACCGTGAATGTGGCCCCACCCAGTGTATATACAAGTGTGTGCGTGTGGTGCATTAAAATTGGGAGCAGGTGAGTCGGAGCAGAGGGAAAAAATTTCCCCTACTCCGACACACCCGTATCCCCCCCCTAAAAAATGAATATGTATATGTGTGGTGCATTAAAAAAGGGAATGGAGGGACAAAGTGGTGGGGCAGGGACACAAATGGGGTGGACCACAGCGCTGCCAGGCACTGCAGTCCATCCCCTCTGATGGCTCCCCGCCCCAACTCACCCCTCCCCTTGGACGTGAGGTGCATTAAAATTGGAGGGGAGTTGAAGGGTGAAGACGGTGTTTCCACCCTTCCCCACCCCACCAAGAAATGTGTTGTGTGCCCTATGTGTATATTTACAAAGTGTATAGTGCAAGCTAGTGAAGTGAGTAAGAGGAGCGACCAGCGGGGCCTCACCCAACCCGGCGGGTGTAGGTGGCACGCCCGCCCCCCAGCACCCCCACCCCCTGCCGCCCCCCACCTCATCCACCCGGCACCACAATGGGCGGACAGCCAGCGCAGCAGGGCTACCGGACAGCCCACCAGCCACCGGGGCCCGCCCGGGGCACCAGGAGTTATACCGGAGCGGGGCAGGCCCCAAACCCTCGCCCGGCCCCCGGAGCCCGACGCCCGGGCCGGGGAGGGAGCCCCAGGCCCAGGGAGAGGGAGGGGGAGGGGCCGCAGGGCAGACAGGGAAGGGGGGGGGGGGGGCGGGGGAAGCGGGGAGAAGACGACAAGAAGGCGAAAGGGCGGCTGCAGGGCAGGAGGCGGGGGGGGAGAGGAGGAGGGAGGGCGACAAGGGAAAAGGGACCGGGAGGCAGAGGAGGATGGGCGGGAGGAGGCGAGGAGGGAGAGGCGACGGGGGGGAGGAAGGGGGAGGGGAGAGGGAACCACGGGGCACACCGGAGGCCCACCCACCCCGAACCGCGCCGCCGGGCACGGAGCAGCGGACCGCGCCGGGACGGCACCGCCCCGGGCACCAGGGGAAGCACCCCAACACCGCACCCCACAGGGGGCCCAGGGAGCGGCCAAGACGCAACCGCCACCGAGCAGACAACGGGGGGGGGGCAGAACCACCCCCGCCCGACCACAGGGGACGGCGTCAAGAAAATTGACTAATTAGCATGCAGTAACACCAAGTGTTGATGCTTAGTGCCCACTAGAAATAGATCTTAAGGAGTTATTGAGTATAGTGTCGTATAGTGTGGTATGCTCGAGCCCACTAGCAGCAACTAGGTTCCTGACTATATAAAAATAAAAACAATCAGATACAAAATACCAAATACAGGAGCAGCGAAAACAGAAGTTGTAACGATGTGGTGGCTCTCGTTAACAGGCAGAATCTTGGTAGGATTAAGTTGCCAAATTGAGATTAAAATATTCTATGTACATACACCATATTTGTTTAAATCTTGATACTTGATTTTTATTTAAGGCAGAGATTTTTTCCATTGAGATATAATTTATTAGTAAGTTTAACCAGTGGTCGATATTTAGAGATTGTTTATTTTTCCAATTGACAAGGATTATTTTTTTAGCAATAGTAAGGGCTATAAATATAGATTGAGATTGTTTACATGGTAGCTCAGTTATTGTTAAGTCACCTAGTAAACACAGTCTTGGAGATAAAGGAAGCCTACAGTTTAATATATCAGCGAGCTTTTCCAAGATTTTAGTCCAGAAATGCAGCACTGGAGTACATGACCATAAAGCATGAAGATAAGTATCGGCAGTGTTTTGTGAGCACTGGAGACAAATGTCGGAGTCAGAGAGTCCCATTTTTTTCATCATATATTGTGTAATATATGTTCTATGAAGTATCTTATATTGGATAAGTTGCAAATTTGTCTGTTTGGTCATTTTAAATACATTTTCACAGATTTGGGTCCAAAAGTCTGGTTCCGGAACTATAGACAAGTCTTTTTCCCATTTTAAAGTCGGTAAATACGTTTTATTTGTGTATAAAAATAACTTATATATTTTTGATATTTTCTTTATTGTTGTTGGAGAAAGCTTTATAATATCTTTAGCTAAGACAGGCAGTTGGAGCGTATCCTGAAGTGTTGGGATTTGTTTCTTAACCATATTTTTAACTTGCAGATAATGTAAGAAATTTCCCTTTTTTATTTCATATTTCTGGACCAAGTTTGTATACGATATAAACTTATTATCTGAGAAAAGATGATGAAGGTGTGTAATTCCTTTCTGCTCCCATAGGCTTAAATGGAACGACTGATTATTAAGTTGAAAGTCGGGGTTATGCCAAATGGGAGAGAGCCCACAGGGCGCCAATTGGGAGTTTGTAATTTCTAATGCCTTCCACCAGGCAGTCAGGGTGGCGGCTATCATTGGGTTTTTAAAACAATTATGTCGTCTTATTGATTTTGTAATAAAGAGTAAATCTGACAGTCTAAGATTATTACAATCCTTCTGCTCCAATTCCAACCAACAGTTAGTATCTCTGTTGGGTTGTGTCCATAGCACAAGATATTGTAGTTGATTAGCTAGATAATAGTACATAAAGTTTGGTGCCTCTAAACCTCCTTTAGATTTACTTTCCTGAAGAGTAGATAGACTAATTTTGGCTTTTTTTTTATTCCAATAGAATTTTATGATAGCAGAGTCCAGCGATTGGAACCAGTTAGACGTAGGTTTAAATGGAATCATTGAAAATAAATAATTAATCTTTGGTAAAACTTTCATTTTTATAGTAGCTATCCGTCCTATTAAAGAGATCGGAAGATTATTCCAGCGCTCCAGGTCACTACGGATACTATCCAATAATGGTGAAAAATTTAAAGAAGTTAATTCAGTTAACTTAGGTGAAATTTTAACACCTAAGTATTTTAAATTACCTGTAGGAAAGGAGTAGTGTGGATCCTGACTTGTAGGATTCCATGAATTTTCTGTAATAGGTAATAATGTTGATTTTGTCCAGTTAATAGAGTAATCTGATAAGTGAGAGAATTTAGTTATTAATTTAAATGCTTCCCCTAGCGAGATAGCAGGTTCTTCTAAATAGAGTAATATATCATCGGCATATAGATTAATTTTATGTTCTATTGTCCCGGAGTGGATTCCTTGGATCCGTCTATCCTGACGTATAGCTAATGCAAGCGGCTCAATAAATATAGCAAATAATAAAGGAGAAATTGGGCACCCTTGTCTTGTTCCCCTTTGTAAAGTAAAACTCTGTGATGTAATCCCATTAGTAGTAACTGTAGCTTTAGGAGAATCATATAATATTGAGACCCATTGAATGAATGACTCCCCGAAGCCGAATTTATTTAAGACAGCAAAGAGGAAGGACCAGTTAACTTTATCGAATGCTTTTTCTGCATCCAGCGAAATAACAACTGCCTTTTTATCATACCGCTGTGACATACTAATCAAGTTAAAGAGTCTCCTAATATTATTAGTAGAATGACGACCTTTAATAAAACCTGTTTGATCACTATGAATAATTGTCGAGATTACCGTCTCTAATCGAGATGCCAAGGCCTTAGCGATAATTTTAATATCGGTATTAATTAGTGATATCGGTCGGTAACTTGACGGGAGGGTAGGGTCTTTTTCTGGCTTTAATAAAAGTTTAATTGCTGCTATATTCATATCTTGACGTATATCACCTTTACTTTTAATTTCAGTTACTACTCTTAGAAATAATGGAGCAAACATTAACCAGAAATGTTTAAAAAATATAGCCGGAAAGCCGTCTGGACCAGGTGCTCTGCCATTAGGCATACTGTCTAAAGCACGATACAACTCATCTATAGTAAGCGGGGTATCGAGAATATCTTTATGTTCAATAGATAACTGAGGTATATTTAAGCTGTTTAGGAATTCCTCAATATATTCAGGGTTAGGTCTATTAATTTCTGTGTATAGATTTCGATAATAGTTATAAAAAATATGGTTAATTTCTTCTGGTGATTGTGTGCATTCACCATTTATATCTTTAATAGCCGTTATAAGAGATTTTTCCCGATTCCGTTGAAGTTGATTTGCCAGGAATTTACCTGATTTATTATTATGTTCAAAATTATTATATCTCAACTGTTGTATTATAAACTCTGTCTTTTTAGATAACATGTTATCTAACTGTATTTTTATATTCTGTAGTTCTATCCATATTTGATTATTTGGGTTTAATACATATTCATCCGTTAGTTGTTTAATTTTATCTTCCAGGTATTTTTCTAATTTTTGATCCTGTTTCTTTTTATAAGTTGAATATGATATAATTTTCCCTCTAATTACCGCTTTCCCTGCTTCCCAGAGAAGAGATGGAGATATATTTGGAGAGTCATTTATTTCCAAAAAATCTGCCCACTCCCTTCTAATAATTTTATCAAACTCTACGTCTTTCAGTAATGAGATGTTAAAACGCCATATCGGGGGAGGTTTAAAGGTAGAGTCAATTTGTAGAGTGAGGGAGACTGGTGCATGATCACTTATAATTATAGAATGTATTTTTATAGCAGTTTTATCAACAATAGAATTATTTGTAAGGAAAAAATCAATTCTTGAGAATGATCGGTGCACAGCAGAGAAGAAAGTAAATTCCTTCTTAGTTGGGTTTTGAAGTCTCCAGCCATCGCTGAGGCCAAAATCCTCCATATATTCATCTATTACTTTAGCGGATCGTAATCGCCTTGTATATATCGTATTATTAGAACGATCTATTAACGGGTTCAAGACCGTGTTAAAATCACCTCCAATAATAATAGTAGAATTTGTTGCTAAATCGAGTAACCGAGAGAAAAATTCATGGAAAAAATCAGGGTCATCATTATTTGGGGCATATAAATTACCAATTGTATATACTTTATTAAATATAGTTACCTGGATAATAATATATCGGCCCTCTAAATCTGTTACTATATTATTTAGAGTAAAGAATAAATTCTTATGTATAAGTATAGAGACACCTCTTTGTCTACTATTATAGGAGGCAGAGTAAACTTGACTAAAATTTTTATCTATAAATAATTTTTCTTCTGATTTTTGTAAGTGGGTTTCTTGTAGGAGACAAATATCTGCCTTAAATTTTGAGAGATGGTCTAAAATTTTTATTCTTTTTGCCTGGGAGCGAGCGCCACACACATTCCAGGAGACCAGAACTAATTTCTGCATACAAGCAATATAGACTCAGTCTTATGTATACATCTATATAAGCTGCTTATTAATATTAACATATTGTAGGATAGCAAAAGAGTAATTAGGCAATTTATATAATTTATATAAAGAGAGAGATAGCAAGTAGATAAGTATAATAGTGAAGAAACGTGGGGGGAAGTGAGTGTGAAGGAAATCTGTGGGGGATTCAACATAACAATACACCAGTAAATGGTGACCTAAGCGAGATTATTATTATTATTATTAATTTATTTTTTTTAAGAATATATTTCTATATTATTATTATTATTATTATTATTATTATTACTATATAGCCTATGCATAATATAAATTCATATTCTATTTCGTAACCCATTATCCATACATATACATACATATACATATACATATATATACATATATACACATATACATACACATACATATACATATACCTACGTCAAATAATCACACAATGCTCGGCTCTACCAATTGTCAGTTAGAACAGCCAAGGGGTCGAGGTTGGGTTTCGGAATAGCTGGCCGTCGATATATAATTTATCAACGACCATCGAAGTCCGTTTACCCTCCTGTCTATTTTGTTTCATGATAGGAAACAGTACTTTTCGCCGCTCGTTTATCTCTCTTGGGAATTGATCATTCATCCCGAAAGATGTCCCTTTGAGCTCCCGTCCTTTACTTTTTACCAATTCTTTATGTTTAAAATGTTCGAACTTAGCAATAATAGGACGGGGCTTATTGCCCTTACGAGCTCCGAGCCGGTGTACACGGTGAAAAGAGATATTATTTACCGTCTCCTGTGGGATCTTTAGCGATGATGTCATGAATTTTTTTATCTCACCCTCTGGATTATCTGGAGAATTTTCGGATATACCTGAGAATATTAGATTTTCCCGCATACTACGGGATTGAACATCTAAGACCGTTTCCTTTAGCATTTTATTTTCCTTTTTAATCGTCTCCAACTCGGCTGTGACAGCGACGAGAGAGGAGCGTAGCTCGGAGTTATCGCATTGGAGATCGCTTACCTGTTGGCTAACGAATTCCAAACTTGCCTTTAATTCTTTGACGTCCTCGCGGATAAGACAGAGGACGTCAAGTTTTTTATTTATGGAATCCAGCATACTCACCGATACGTCGGCGGTTGCTAAATCGTCCGTGTCTGTTGACGAGTCATTTTTCCTTTTTTTTTTCGAAGGATTATCCCGACTAGCCGCCGGCTCATCCATCGCGCAGCTATAAAAATGATTGTCAATAAAACGTTCGAGGTCGTCCACACTGGATAATATTTCCGATCTTTCTTAGAAAAGAAAAAAATCGAATTTATCTAATCATTAAATTCGGGTTTAATTAGAAATATAAAGCTAATTCTATTTTAGCAGCAGAGCGCCGCCATGTTAGATTTTCCCAGTCTCGCTACCGGTCACGCGATAGTCACAGCATCTCGCGATCTCACAGCATCTCGCGATCCTGTGCCTTTTCCTAATCTCAACTATATCCTCTACTTTATAGTACAAAGCTGAATACCTGCCTTGTTTGACAACGTATGACCGAATACTAGTTGGGAATAGGTCGGAATAGGTCGCCAACATGTTCGTAATTAGTCTTAGTTGTTGCCATTGTTGCAAGAATTTTGAAAAGATCCCTTGCGAATCGATTGTTTCGCCACCATGCGCATTTATTCGTAGTACCATCGTAAAAGTTTTGTTGGCAAAGTAATTTCCTAGGCCGCGTTCGGAAATTCACTCTGACACCCGTGCACTACTCTAATAGCTCTTGGAGCGGAGTGCAGAGCAAGAGGGGGGCTGGTGGGGTACTGGCCCCCACTGAAATGTGATTAGACCGCCATGCACCAAAAGATTGACATACTACAGCACCAGCGCAGTAGCTTCGTCTTGCAAATGCAGCTTGCCAGCATTTTTAAACGCGACTGTTGTGCCACTCTTGCACAGTAGTTGGTGTTATGTACCACAAAACGTAATCCACCTCACTAGGAGAAGAATCTTTCATTAAGAGGATTCACTAGGATTCACTCTACACAGGTTACTAGTCCTGCGCCGGAATACATTTTGAAAGTAACCCTCTCGTGTCTGCTTAATTCTACAGTGGTCAAAATTCCTTGAATTTTTTAGTCTAGAAATGGGGGAATTAATAACATTATTAATTAATTAATAACATTATTAAAATAAATAACATTATATAGTTGTATAGTAGTAGGAGGAGCAATGCAGTATTGTATTGTTGTTTTTTTTCATAGGGTTGTGGAAAATCAAAAGGGGAGGAAATGTATGACTTGATTCTGAAACAAAAGTCAAAAACCAGTTGGCACAAGTAACAACAGCAGAGAAAGAATGTAAGAACATCAGAACATCTACACATGTAGTCACATGTTCATTTAATTTGAGACCATTTGAATTGCTGGTTATTGGTTATCGGTTGACTGTCTATTTAACGGTCTGAGAAATGTGTGTGTTCGCCGGATTATTGCTCACTGTTTCGCTGTGCTTCTCCGCTGCCCAAGGGGGGCTTGGCGTGTCGTGATTCTCAATGCATTCTCGTTTTTCGTTTACTCAAGTTATGTGAATAAATAGTTAAAACCTTATTTGTGTCTGCGTTTTGGGATTCAACCCTTCAGCACACAACACTGATTACATTCACACCAAGGGGGAGGCGTTTCCAACAAAGTCAAAACCAGTTGGCACAAGTAACAACAGCAGAGAAAGAATGTAAGAACATCAGAACATCTACACATGTAGTCACTGCTCCACCCTCGGCAGCGCAACAACGTCAAGCCGATGAGAAATCCTCCAAAATGCGCAACACGACTCAAAATTCCTTTTCCTTCAAGAGGCAGCATGTATGAAAATGAAAATATAAAGGGCCTATGACTCCCTGAAAAATAGGTTTAAGATGACTTCTGCTACATTCACACCAACAGCGGGGGAGGTGTTTCCGGCGGCGTAATTACATTGTAGTCAATGTACTTCGCACGGCCTGGCGCGATTGCGTGCCCGGCGGCGTGTTTGGCACATTTCGCTACTTCGCCCATTTCGTTGGAGTTGGCTGAATTGAACTTTTGCCACCATCGCATCAGTGACAGCCAATCAGTCCACTTCATCAAATATGACAAAACACAGGAAGCAGTTGCAATACACCCATATTGTGTGCAGAACGTGTAGCATAGCAATGGAGGATAGCTTGATGATTGTTTGCAGGCACCTAGAGCTGTACGACACGGCGAGCTATGTGGACCGGGACCAAAAAGGAGATTGCTTGCAGGGAGATATAATATAATATAATAAGTGTGGAGGTTGGCTTATCTGTTGAGTTTGTTTGTTTAATTGTTTGTTCAAGTGTGACGCAAGCTAGCAAAGCTACAATAAAGTTAGCACCGTCAACAGTAGACCATATTGACTACACAGAGACAAAAGAAGCCGAAGCTGCGAAGCAGAAATCCCTCCTCTTCCTCCATTGGGGCGCGAAACAAATCTCATTGGAGAATATGTGCGAGACCAGCATCGCGTCACGATCTTTTTGGTTCAGCGTGAACAGAGCATAAGTATCAAGATAATGCAGACTATATTGGACATTTTCGTCCAGTCAGTCCAGCACAGCACTGTTAAAGTTGGACTTGCTTCCTGGTCTATGTGCTATAAAAATGCCATATGGCAAGTATTGCCATGGCGCTCCTCACCATCTCAGGTTTCATATTCTCCTTAGTGAGGGTGAGAGAGAGAGAGAGAGAGAGAGAGAGAGAGAGAGAGAGAGAGAGAGAGAGAGAGAGAGAGAGAGAGAGAGAGAGAGAGAGAGAGAGAGAGAGAGAGAGAGACATTCATATGCATGACGATTAAACCCCTTATCGTTCCAGCTTCCCCCAAATAACCCCAAATATTGTGATAAGACCAGCACTATTACGACTAGATAAGTGTTCACTATTGGATTTTGACGCTCACACTTGTCAGTTGACTTCCATCCATTCTTTTATTTTTCCTTCACTTCCGCCTTCCTGCCAATACATTCCCTTGTGCCTACCACCCACGCTTGGTGAACTCCTACACCTGCAGTCGCATTCTGTTAATGGTGTCAATACCCATTATATTTATCAACTCCGTTTATTCTCTGGGCATTCATCGGTCACAACTGCAATGTTTTTCAATATACCACTTGCGAGAATGAAACGACCTGTCTGAATGAGAATATTTGCAGGCATTGAGAGATGAAGCCTTATATTTGCATATAAAAAGGAAACAAATGTAGTAAGTAGCCTATTACACTGACATGAACTTCCATGTCAAAGTATCTTCAGTATGATTTGATGAGTAAATTACTCCTGTCTCAAAATGATATATTGAACTTACCACTGCCATTGTGAACGTCAGGAGAAGCAAATACAGTAGTCTCTCTCTCTCTGCGCATTGATGCATTTAGGATGCAAGTAATGTGGGTGTGTGTATTTGTGCTCCACCTAATCAACCACTAACTCGAACCAAAAACTGGTTCTACAAGGTAGGTGTTTTGTTTGTTTTGTTTTGTTTTTAATTGTTGAGGAGTGTCATCCTGGCACTCCTAACCATCTCAGGTTTCATCACCCTCCTTTGAGGAAAGGGGAAAAAAAGAAAGACATTAACTGTGAAAGTGACTGACGAGCATGACCAAATGATGCACTGACAGTCTAAAAAGAAATGTTTAGCCTAAAAAAATAAAATAAAAAATAAAAATCAATCTATCAATTAATTAATTAATTAATTAATTAATTAACCCAACAGTTCCATTACGCCCAATTCACACTGAACGCATAGTCTTTCTCAGGCTACGTTCACGCCGCAGGTTTTAATATACTCAATTCCGATTTATTGGTGAAATCTCTTTTTTTTTTTTTTGAGTTAGCATTCACTTTACAAATTAAATGCGAGCTGAGTCTGTCTGCTGTTATGCGTCTGCAAAGTGATCGCATGCACAGAATTAAGTACGACGTCGTGTTTGCGGAATACGTATGGTCCATCGTTAACCTGGCAATAGCAATAGCCAGATGGATATGCGCTTCACGCGATATCCATCTTACCAGCTAGAAATAAACGAAGCGCCTCTCACTGTTCAACATTTAACAAAGAAATGGTGAGTAATTCTGCGACAACAGAATTAATTGCAGTGTCCATTCCTCCATGTTAGGTTTGTTTGTATGTCCAACGTTGGCGGTTTCGTCCGGCGTTCCTGGTTTTGTCACAGTTGCATATCCCGCCCCCAAACACAATGTCACTCTGTGATTGTGTCATGACTCGAGTCATGCAGAAGTAATGTTTGGGTCTTATCTCATGTTTGGGGTCACACCTGGGTTAAGTTTGAGTAGAGTTCATTACCGTGCGCCAGAGTAAACAACCCGTTACATGTCTGTTTTGGGTATTGATGTAACTGCATCCAGTTTCAACTAGTTTAGGCTATATGATGTCTGGACCAGTGTTGCCGGTAACGCGTTACTTAGTAAAGCGTTACTCAAAAAAGTTGCTTTCTAAAGTAACTAATAGTCTAACACGTTACTTTATTCTACAAAGTAGTCTGATTAAAGTTACTGTCCAGAGAATCAATGCGTTACTCCACATTTTCATGAAGAAGGCAAACTATCTCACTGTTGTAACAGTCACAAACAACTACTGCTAACTACGAAGATGAGGCAGAAGTCATTGATCACCACACTGAATTCAGCCATGGTCTGGTCATGAATGGTTTGCACATTCAAAACAAAAGTGATGATACTTTTACTACTAGTTTTATTAACCAACAGGCACACAACACAACAAAAAAAGTGTGCATTATGGACCATAAAAGTGGTAAAAAAAATAATTTATTTCCATCCTCAACTGGTCCGTGAAGCATTATGGGATGAGGTCGTCTCCGCCCTCTCGCCAGGGGGAGTGACGTCAGACAAGTTACGTTTTCAGTAGGGGTGGAACAAAAAAACGATTCGACCGAACCATCGTTCGTCAAGGGGAGCTAAACGACCGTATCGGTTGCGAGTGAGGCTTTATGGTTTTCATAACAATAGCAAGAGTTCTGCGCCGTGCTTTACTTGTTTTGTTTACATTTCAGTAGCATCACCATTCAAGCTACTTCCGTGTTTCCGTGCTCGCGACACGGCGCGCGCGCGCGCAACGAGTGACAACATACAAATGGAGACAGTTAGCAGAAGCCGGTGCCGTACATCTCGGTATTTCCCATGGCTATCGAGTCCTCTCGGTGCACTTGTATGTCCCGGGCCGGCGTTGGTACTGCGCGCGAGCCAAAAAGAATAACTCCCGTGACGATCCAATGCATGGATTCAAACGACACAGGTATGTCCCACAGCCAACACACCAGCTAAGCTAAAAGCACACTGCAAGTATCTCATTTCTCAGTTTGTGGCTCCCTGTCAATGTCTACAACTAGCATGAGCAGCAGATAGGAGAACTGAGACGTGCCCGCGATTACGACAGCCCAAAAAACAAAATATAAACAGTAGTGATTCTGTGGTCATCATCGTGTCTCAGATTAAAAAAACAAAAAAAGATGTCATACATTAACCAAAAATGAAAGTGATGACAAAAGAAAAAAAAATTGTTAAATACAAAAATTGTTGATTAAAAAGGGAAATGAACTTTTGGCAATATTTTTGCATATATTAAGTGGTTAAAATGTGTTTGATAGATTTATTGTTCCATAAGGTGGCTTCATATTTCTTTTGGCTGGACGGTAGGTTTATTTCATGTCTTAAATTTATGTTTCTGAAATACTTCACAATGTGCAAATATTCTGTTTAATTGTGTTGGTGTCTGTCTAAAGGTTAAATATTTATATTTAACATTAAATTATCAACCTTTTGTTTTCCTGATCCTTATTTCGAAGAGAAAAAACAAACAAACCAAAAAACAATTATAACTGTCAATAACTACTAATAAATATTTAAACTGATACATGTGTACACACTGGAATAGCGGAACAAACAAACAATAGAGGAATTTAGGGGATTTTCATTTTCAACCTGGATAGATTTTTATTTTTTGTTTTATAAAAAGTATTTACGTTACAAGAAGTCAAGAGAGACTGCCTATTTTGTTTTTCATAAAAAAAAACCTTTATTTTCATGTTAAAAATGCACTTTCAATAAAGTATTTGGAACTCCGTTTCTACTGCATTATTTTTATGTTGAGATGGTGTTATTGGCAGCTGCTGAAAGTAACTAAAAAAGTAACTTTTAATCTAACTTAGTTACTTTTAAAATCAAGTAATCAGTAACGCAATTTAGTTACTTTTAAAACCAAGTAATCAGTAAAGTAACTAAGTTACTTTTTCAAGGTAACTGTGGCAACACTGGTCTGGACTATGTGATGTCAGGAATCTTTTCTGCTATATGATGTTTGTTGATGTCAGGAACTATCTGTAATTACTGGGTTAGCAGCCAATCAGAGAATTCCATGTCAGTACTAGTACTCACATGTCTAGCCTCAACCAATGATATTGATTGACTGTCTATATAAGGGTCTGAGAATCGTGTGTGTGTTGCCGGATTATTGTCCACCTGTTCGTGTGTACAGCATCTCTGGGTTTCAGTGCCTCTCGATGTGAATAAATAGATAAAATCTTATTTGTGTATGCACCTTTGGGTTCCAAACCTCTCAGCACACAACAGATTGGTCCAAACCACCAGTGGTTCAGAACGGCGCTTATCAGCGGGAGCGGAACGACATGTTTTCTCTGGGGTTTGTGAACCCCAAATACCGTGAGAATTCTTCTTGTGAGAGCAAGCGTACCAGGGCAAGTCCGTCGTCGTGGTTCATATTTTTACCATCTCCTATCTACAAGAGTGGAGCATGAGGAGGTAGAAGTAATATTTTGTGAAAGTGAAGCGTTCGGTGTGCGCGAAATCCATTGACTACAATGCAAATGCGCCGCCCAAACACCTCCCCCTGCTTTTGGTGTGAATGCAGCATAAAGCGCCAATTGACTCCGATGTTTAACACTCCGACTTCCGTCACTAGTCGCTCCAACCTCTTCCAACGATTACGTCATGTCATTGCCATGCGTAATAAATGAGTCGTGCGCGTGCCTAATTACTAATATCACCACAAATGTCATCTTTATGCTTCATGATTTAAGTGGGATTAAATTGAAGTGAAATATAAATTCATACCTGTTACTTGAAACAACTTTGTCGATTCACATACATCTGGCGAGAATGTCTCAACCCTCTACAACACTGATCCCCTCTGATATGCTTGACTAATTTTGGCAATTGAACAGATGGTCTTGCATATTATGACTTATACACTGAAATCGTGCTGGCATGTTTTAGAGAGGACAACCATTAGACTGAAAAACAACTAATCCGATTCGATCAGCAAGATCTACGTAGGTATTCATTTGGAAAATGTGATAAATGTGGGCACATTGTGCTAACTGTAGGCTAAATGTACACAAGCATTTGAAAAGATCCACATTGAAAATTTAATTTCAGTTTCAAGAATTGTGCCCAACCTATGGAGAAAAACTGTAAAACATTTGCTTTGCAAGACCTCATAAAGCAGCCTTGTTTTTACTAGATATAATGCATAGTGTAGCTTTTCAAAAGAGGAAGTATCTGTTAACCTGAAACCTGAGCTGCTCTATCAGACATGTTCTGAAAATATGCATTCGAAATTATTTCAATAAAAGGGATAAAATAATGAACTTAAATCAACAGAGCAATCAAAACGGTGGAGTTAATAGACACCAAATATCTCAAAGTATGTTGATCGTACACTGTTTGAAACAGTATACTTGAGGAGTTAACGCTACAGATGTTGAATAAATGTACTCATTTGCTTTCCACAATGGTTGTTTGATAGATTTCTAAACACATGATTAATTCAAAATTTTTCATTAACCATAAAGATTTTGTTTTAATATGATACCATTCTTTATTTGGTAAAACCAAATTATCCATTTATTGACAACTCCAGCCCTTTTTTGTTATTTTGGTGGGTGTCATATGCCTGACCATGAACTGATTCCGATTATTATCAATAAATAACAATAATATTAAGATAGTGAATACAACAACATAGAAACAAACAGAAAAGCAAGTATTAGTGGCATAGTTGTTGTGTAACAGTGTTAGGCGTGGCCTAGTGTCTTCCAGCAGTGAAACTGGTTGCTCAGTGACGCTTTGTTTATCCCGTTCACTGCCTTTGAATGATTTTGGTTTGTATTTTGTATAAGGACTTTTACTCTGCCACTTCCGTGACTTGTCTGCTTCCGGGTCCAAATTCTGCTCTTCATGTCACAGGACACTGGCCAATCATAGAACCAGCAGACATCCAGAGTGGGGTTATAGAATCTATGGAAAGGTTTTCCACCAACACTGACTCAGTGGACCGGCCATTTGACACTAGGGATGGGTACCGAAGACGGTACTTTTGTGGTATGGACCGATTTGTATCGATACTTCCAAGCACCGATTCACGTAAAATTAAACGGTGCCATCTTTCGGTTCTGAAGCACGTCGTTTTAAGTTGTGACTGTGCGGGAGTATGTGAGTTGACAATTTTCCATGGTGCACTTCAACGCAACATTATATGCAGATTACGCACCCGGCATTCTGACGTCACCCACTCGTGGGAGCCAGGCCGTTCTGGAGCCGCGGGGTCGGTCGGTGGAAGCGACTGCCGGCGAGCGGGAACCGCGACCCCGGTGGCAGCTCGGCTGAGAGACCGACCGCCAAACCCGCGGGTGCCACCGCCTCTGCCTCAGTCCACTCAACCGGGTCCAGGCCAGGCCGTGCCCGGTGGAGGGACGCCTACATTTCCAGGTTTGGAAACGAGCAAGATTTTTGCACTGCGAAGCTAAACAAATACAGTTTATGGAGGAGGAAAGCCCCCGCTGAGAACTTGCATCAATTGTCACATATGAATATATAAAATATCTCAATATAAAACATGCTCTATTTTGATTACAAAACATTTGAAGTTGTGAATTGGTATTGTCATATATGTTAGTGTGCAAGAGATCATGGATGGCATAAGCGGTTTAATGCCCTTTGATGAGTGCAATTTTCTGGGATTAATGAATTTAGTGGGGGTAACCAACCTCTGCAATTGATATTTACGCAGAAGTCTGGAAATTAGGGTCTGGGAAAGTATAGAATTTTGGAATCTTAAATGTGTAGGAACCCTGTACATATTATGCTGAAAATTATCAAAGAATGCAAGTTTAGTTGTATAGCTTGGCCGCTCTCCATTTGCAACATATCAATTTGATATGAGATGTTTGATAAATACTTAATTCATCTATCCATTTTCTTAACTGTTTGCTCCTCACAAGAGTTGCAGGGGGTGCTGGAGCCTATCCCAGCTGGCTTTGGGCAGTAGGCGGGGTACGCCCTGGACTGGCTGCCAGCCAATCGCAGAAATACTTAATTTAGCGAATCTCTAAATTAATTTAGCAATCCAACACAATTATAGACCTTTCTGAATGGGTGTTTGAGGAGGGAAACATCTAAAACATGCAGGATAGATTTGTTCAACCTTGGATGAAATTATGTGGTATTACACACGCCTCCCGCTGCATTTTATATTAATTTATAAACTTAAACTGAAATCATGAAATTGGTCATCTGATCTCTCAATGCAATTAAATCTTTAGCCTACAAACATTCTAAACTGCAAAATATAAGCAATTATAAACAAAAGGTCTCAACGCAATTGACTAATTTTCTTGACGAGAAGAGCGGTTTAAGTGCAAACTTGCCCGCAGAGAATGACTGCTGCCGGGTATTCAATGGATTCCACTCACGAGACATTGTCAGCTCTCAGCTTGTCCTGAAGATGTCTTCATATCTGCTCCTCGAAGGTATGAAGTCAGATGCTTGTGGCCCCTCCCATGTCCTGTGACTCTCACTACTAGACCTTGTCCTCGACGATGTCTCCACGGCAATGTGTCATGTCTTCGGTCACCAAATGGAAGAGACGAGCAGGAACAAAGCCACAGGCTCTATCTTCTTATCTCAACAAATTCAGGTCGATACAGTGCCCCCCTCTCATTCACTGCCAGTCATTTTAGAAAATTTTCACATTTTTTTAATACTCACGTGATATCACATTCAATAATTATATATAAACCAAATCTACCAAATAACAGAATAGACTCCCTACTTTTTGCCCCGTCCCGTTCTTTTATAATTGACAGTAGAAAAATGTAGGTTTGCCAAAATACAGCCATTTCTCCCATGGACTCTGAAACTGTGTTAAATTCGTACAAAATGGGGCAATGATGTCATCTACCGGTGGTTGGGCATCAGTAAAGTTGTTTCCAAGTTTGATATTTACAGTGGAGCATAATCAGATTCGCCCCAGTTTAGCACCGCTCTAAAAATTACAATTGACAAGTATACTTGTCAAAGGCAGTGAATGAGTTAAAAGGAACACAGCTTGGGTCATGTTTTTTCTCCCTGCCCCTTCCTTGTGTTTTGCTTTATTTTTCATCCAACAAACTCTGGGTGCTGACTCTCATGACCTGCCAAACGTACAGTTCTGTCTCTCTCTGTTGGTCATTAGTATGTTCATGTTGATGTTAATTTCATTGCTCTGTAATTGTACATGACCAATGACAACAAAAACGTTTGAGTAAGGTGGTGGACCAAAAACTGAGGAAGTAGAGCCGAGGCAGGTGTGCTCTTTAACATAATTTTATTTAAAGAAAAACAAGCCAAACAAGGTATTGGGATAATGAAAAATAAACAATGTACAAAACAAGATACAACCGGGAAGAAACTTCCTCATACCAGAATAAACCAGACAGGACTTTGAGGCGCAGTAAAGAAGGTGTGGCAAAAACAGTGAACCAACAAGGACTGAAAGAAGGCAGGGAACTTAACACACATACGAGACAAGAGAAACCTTGACAAGACACACGTGGCTGGTTGGATGACACGAGGGACTATGATGACAAACACAGGTGAACACATTAACCTAACGAGACACAGGACACAAGGAAAACATGACAAAACTAAACGGACCAAAACCAAACCCCCAGATCATGACACATTTAATTCAATTTCACCGATAGTAATGGGTTCCTTATTCGCCCTTAACAAAGTTTAATGGAAATTAACAGTTTAATGTCAATTAATTCTGGATGGTGGACTAAGACATGTCCACAGTACTTTTAAAGTTGAACCAGCAGCCTTTTGACGAGTGTCTTATATCCCCTTCTCTGATGCCATTTTAGCCTTCAAGACCTTATGCAATGTTTCCATGATGCATTCCTTGTTGTTGACCACATTATAAGCCGTCAAGTGCACCAAAGAGTCAAAATCTTTCTCAAAGTAGGTGAGATTGCTTGTGGTGAATGGAGAGTTGTTGCTGCACACGTCCACCTGTCCAGCTTTTATTTCCTCTTCAGTTTTGCGCTCCACACCTATGAAGGCAAAATGAGAATAATCATTGTCTGTGATGTGTGATTCAAACAGATCAGTACCAAAAGATAAAATGAACACAATCGACAAACTATAACTTCAAACTTGATCAATGAATATCAATCAGTTCAGTAATAAGTGATCATTTGGATTTTAATGAATAATAATCATGGATTAAATAGCATAATGATTCACTTTTTTAGACATGGTATACCTGGTTGTTTGAAGTGTTTGAATGAAACATTGACAAGAGGGAAATGAATCACAATTGGTGCCTTGGGATTCTCCACATCTTCCAAGATGTAAACCTCCCTCTGAGGTGCTTCTTCCAGAGTGGTAAAATCAATATGGGGGAAGGGGATGTCATGGTCTTTACAGTAAGCCGCTGTCAACTTCAGTTCCTGTTAACGTGAGAGTATGAGAATGGAACATTTGTCATCACTTTCAAATAGATCTGTTAAAAAGAGGTTCACGTTTACCCGGAAGATATTGTCTGGGTTCCAGGAATAGTCAAGGGAAATGATAACATCCACTTCTCTCTCTGGACGTAGGACCGGGGCACAGCCGACATTTATGTGATGGCCAGAATCAATCAGTTGTAGAATGGTGTCACTGGGCGTAAGTGAGTTTGGAAATGCATCGATGTGTGTTTCTGGGAAATTAATGAATAGAATCAATAACATAAATGTATGACCTTGATGCAATCCAACAAGTAAGCAGTAAAGTATAAATCAGCAAATCGATGTAGCCCTGGCTCTGATGCAACGTGGTAGATCCTGCTTGCAATGACTCACCATTTTTGTAGTTCAAACTTCTCCCAATCTGACATCACTATAGTTGTGAAAGTACTCCTGGAACTTGTTACGAATCTTATTTCCAACTGCCCAGCTTGCACATGTATCTAATTCTGCCCTTTTCATCAAAGTGAGATGTAAATTCACTTGGAAGGAATGTTGACTGATAAACACTAATTTTATCACTATACTACAAGCATGGCTGTGTAAACAATGGCACGCGGTGGAACTCTTGAAGAAAAGAGGCTGTGTTTAGTCTACATGATCATCTGCAGGAATAGCACCCGGTAATCTGACAATAGCCAGATTGATAATTGTAATTCACTCAAGGGAGTTCTTCACATTATCAATCTGGGACTGCTCCACAGTGATTTGCTCGGGAAAGGCGGGACAATCGATGTGTCATCCTGTACACGTTCATCATGGGGGAAAAAACAAAAAAAAACACACAAAAAAACAACACAAACATCTTTACCAGATATACCACTTTCTCATTGAGGACTCTTTTGTCCTGTCTAGGAAAATCAAAGCCTGGGTGGCTTCAAATTTCTTGAACTTCAATGAGGAGAAAACAGAAGTTATGGTCTTTGGTCCCAGCGGCTCTTCTTATCCTGCCGACTTGGGTCCTCTATCTAAAGCCAACAGACTCAAACCTGGGTGTCAAGATGAGCAGTGACCGACAAATTGCCGCTGTTGTCAAATCCAGCTTTTTTCATCTTGGGCAGCTGGCTAAGGTCAAAAATCTCTTATCTCAGCAGCACTTAGAAACGGTAATCCATTCCTGTGTCCAGCTCGGCTGGATTACTGTAATGCACTTTACTTTGGAATCAGCCAGTCCTCCCTCCAGCATCTCCAGCTTGTCCAAAATGCTGCTGCTCGTCTCCTTACTGGTGCCCGGAAGAGGGAACACATAACCCCTATTCTGGCCTCTCTTCACTGGCTGCCAATGAAATTTAGAGTCCACTTTAAGATTCTTCTATTTGTTTTCAAATCTCTCAATGGTCTTGCCCCACCTTATCTCGCCGAGCTCTTGCACCCCTACACACCTGCCCGGTGCCTCAGGTCAGCAGAGCAGACTCAATTGGAGGTACTGAGGGCTAAGCGGCGGCTTAGAGGAGATCGAGCCCTTGCTGTTGCCGGTCCCTCCCTTTGGAACGACCTTCCACAAAATATTAGGCAATCCCCCTCTTTATCCTCTTTTAAAACACATCTTAAACCACATCTGTATTCTTTGGCTTTTGGCGCACCATGAGACTTGTTTTTGGTGTTTTGTGGTGTGTATGAATTTCATGTTTAATCTACTTATTTACCTATGCATTTATTTATTTACTCGCCTACTTATTATTAATTTACTGATGTACAAATTACGCACTTCAAAATGTTTGCTTTGTTCTTCTTCTGGTACCTTATTCTTTACTGCACAACCGATTTATGTTTTCATGGACAGAACTTTGTATACAGTAATGCCTGTTCTTAAAGCGCATTATAAATAAAGTTGAGTTGAGTTGAGATAAAAATGCATTAAGCGCCTCTTACTGTTCAAAATTCAACAAGGAAACAGTGAGTAATTCTGCGAGAACAGAATAAACTGCAGCGTCCATTTGTGTTAGGTTTGTTTGTTTGTTTGTTTGTTTGTTTCCCCCGGCGTCAGCGCTTCGTAGTTTCGTCATAGCGTCATGTCCCGCCCTAAACAACGCCTGACTGGTCCAAACTAAAAAAAGGTCAGTTGCGAACGGATCCGCGGGAGCAGCACAAGATGAATTGTCATAGTATTTGTGAACAAATACCACGAGAATTCAGCTTGCTGGCCAGGTTATGGTACAGGGGCATTATACATCATGCATGTGGGGCGGACATGAGTGGACCCAGTCATTTTCTTGGGTTGGGAGGGGTTGGTACTTAGATTTTAGTGAGGAATTGACATTTTAATAGGGCTAAAAGCTCAAATAAGTTGATTCATTATTATATGCGACCTTTAAAATTGAGCAAAAATCCCCCATCCCCTCTCTCACCCACAACTCAAAACACACACAAAAACACAATAATGCTCATCTTTTTGAGCATTGTCTTGTAGAGTATTCAATTGAATATAAATGTGAAAGGGCTTGCAAGTCATTTATTCTGTTTTCACAACATCTGAGCTTCATTGGAATTGAGCAATGTAATATTGGACAAAAGTTTTGCAACTGCTTACACCTGTTATATATATATATATATTATATTTATATATATATATATATATATATATATATATATATATATATATATATATATATATATATATATATATATATATATATATATATATATATATATATTGTGCTGCTCGTAAAACAGAGACAACAAAACATTTTGCAATGATGATCTTTACAACATTAAAAACAATGAGCGCATACCTTTCCAGGCTGTGAAGTTGCTATTTGTATTGTAGTTTGAATGCAGAAGAAGACCATTCATGAAATTGTGTACTTGAGAACTAATTGGGCGATTCCTCAAGAAATCACTGATGATTCCGGAGACATTTGTGGATGGATCTATGCGGCGTGTATCAAGAGTTGAAGGCTTATTATCAGCCTCTGTCAAAAGGAGGAATGTATACGTTATTTATTATAGACCATGGCACATTAATGTTAAATCAACAACTTCCAAGTGTAAATATTACGGAGCCCCTAAGGTGACATGGTAGAAAAAAAAAACAAAAAAACTTTGCGTTCTCTCGCAAACAATGGCGGAGCCAGAGGGGGGTGGCACGTGCCCCTGCTGAAATGTGATTGGACCCAGCAGACGCCAAATGATTGACATATCACGGCACCGGCGCAGTGACGTCGCACACCTGGCCGATGCAGCCTGCCAGCATTTTTTTTCCAAGCAGACGCCTACTAATTGTTATGCCCCTCCTGAACAGTAGCTGGCGCTACTTACGACAAAGCATTATAATCCACCTCACTAGGAGTTTGGAGAAGGAGAATCATCTGTTTTAAGGAGCAGTCTCCTGAGTACCGAGAATGCATGTTGGCGTTTGGCTATATCATGTTTGTTTGCCTGTGAGATGTGAGTAACTGTTTAAAATAACTTTTATGTTCAGATTATGGGTGTCAAAATTGTCGCATTATTATCTCGTTAACT
Source organism: Festucalex cinctus (assembly GCF_051991245.1). Lineage (NCBI taxonomy): Eukaryota > Metazoa > Chordata > Actinopteri > Syngnathiformes > Syngnathidae > Festucalex > Festucalex cinctus. Next base: position 22,444,577 of record NC_135424.1, read on the forward strand.
TAAAGTGCCTTTAACGGCACTAATTTTTTTTTAACGCTCGATTAACGACCGCTCCTTATTTGGAAAGCCTCTACTCAGGGAATTCTAGTCACCACGCAGTAGAAACGTCCACGTCAAAACTACCCAATAGAAATGCACTGGAGCTAAAATACAGTGTTTAAGGGGCAGAATATAGGTGGAGGAGCAATTTGGACTGTGTCTTACCACTACCACCCGTGCCTTGCTTTGAAAGAACGCACTCGGTTAGCCGTTGCGTTCGCACCGAGCACCAAGAGGCGTCCATGGGCACTGTGAAACCCCTGTGAGAGTAAAGAGCCGAATGGACGCCGTCTTGACAGTTGGAGTGAGCACAAGCCTATTTATCTTTAAATGTGAGGCGTATTTTATTCAGCATCTCCACAAAATATCTCAACAGGGTGAAAGTGATGTGTTCGCTGTAACAGTCGAGCGGCCTCAGCTGCGTCTCGCATCCGAGAACTTAACAAAATAAAAGCGTCCGACGTCATAAAAAGGAGTCACTATAACACAATTTAGCAGTAATAAATTAAATGATACTGCCTAATGTGTGGGGATTGGCGTCAAGTTGTATTTTACAATATTAAAATGTGCAGAAACTCGCAAGTTACTTATTGTTTAAAATTACAGAGCTATTAATATGAAAAGAACACATCGGTCGTTTCTGGTTCCTATGCAGTAAAAATTCGTCATTTTACAATGCACATCCTATTTCACTTCACAAAATAAAAGCCTAGAGCGAATGCATATATTTGTGGGGACTGTGTTGTATTTTACAGTTTTAAAAATGTGCATAATTTCACAAGTTACTTCATGTTAAAAATTAGGCAGCTCCTAATATGAAAAGAGAAATGCATTGAGCTTTCACTATTGTCTTACAAATGCAATTATACCATGTTGTAGTGAGAGAAAAATGACCAAAACAAATCAGTCACGCTTTGGTTTGGTTTTACAGTACAGCACATATTTTATTTTTATTTTTTTAAACTTTTTTTCTTGAATTGTTATGAAATTACTCTATCAATGAATTTTTTAATTTTTTTAAATTGAATTATTATGAAATTGCTCTGTCAATGACAAAAAAATTAAAACCATATTGAAATTGGGGGGGTACATTTTATTGTAAATGTAGGTATAAATTGAGATATAAAATGTGCAATTAATGTGTGATTAATAGTCAGTTAATTATTGAAGTAATGCGATTAATTATGATTACAAATTTTAATCCACTGACAACTCTAGTTCAGATAGATTGTTTTGGACGGACATCAATAAGCAACGTAGTTTTGTGCAAGGTAAAAATAAGTATGTTGTTGTTGTTATGCAATACAATAGCACCCTCCAATGGTTGAAAGTTCAAACCGACACTAACTGACGTTTGCATTTACAGGTAGAAGGGGAGGATTTATTAACATGATTATTAATTAATCACATTAATAAATTATGTGGTTGTAAATGAAGTAGTAGTTGGAGTAACAAATGTATTTTTCATAGGGTGTGTGGAAAATGAAGTTTGGCACTTCGACAGGATCTTTAGTCATACTGTAATACAAATTTACATTATGTTCATATTATAATGTTATGTTGATAAAAGTACTGTAATTGCATGAATACAGTATCTGCATGTGCGTGCAAGTTCATTCAAGTTAAACAGTGCTGAATTATTATTTTTTTGTACATTTTATACATTCTTAATAAACGGCACATTATGTACAAAAATCTCCCCTGTGCTTAATATGTAGTTAAATATATTTGAACATCGATAGAGACTCCGATTGAAATTAATTTTCATGAAAACAAATTTGGCATCATCTTTGGATGAAGTATCCTTGGCCCCCCCCTGGCCCCCCTATTTATAAAAGTCTGGCTCCGCCACTGCTCGCAAAGATTGCGAGGGAACACAATCTTTGCGAGGGTTCCCTCGCAAACTTTGCGAGAGAACGCAAAGTTTTTTGTTTTTTTTGCGTTTGCAATCTTTGCGAGAGAACGCAAAGTTGTTTTGCGAGGGAACGCAAAATGTTTTGCGAGGGAACGCAAAATGTTTTGCGAGGGAACGCAAAGTTTTTGTTTTTTCTACCATGTCACCTTAGGGGCTCCGGAAAATATAGTCATTAATATTGGTCACATTTTGTATTCACAGTATGCATTAGAGTATATAGGAGTTGAGTGCCTTCAGTATTGCACAATGCCTAGAACTTCTTGTCCTTATTTGTGTTGCATACCTTGATCACATTTCTTTCTCCACAACATTTTATTGTACATGGTTGTGTCAGCTTTTTATAATCATCCTGAAGTGTTATCTGATTGATATTGTTTGGGCCAACTTTTGTCTTGCATCTACATTCTGAATTATTTGAATGTTGACAATGAACTACACAGACACAAATTGGACATGAAGCCGTTAATGTACAGTTCTAGTAGGTGCAACTATGACAACATTTGGTTTATTCTGCTAAAATACAAAAATGTTGGACGAGTGGCTGGGTGACAAAACCCACCCACAAGCTTAATGAGGACAAGTGTATATGGATGGATTGATAACTATCAACATATTATTATTTTATTCTCAAACAGCTAGTACACAATTTAGTCATAGCTTTACCTATGTTGTTGATAAGTGGTCCAAACCAGGAGTCAGGCTCAGCTTCCAAACCAGAAGCAAGCATGAATAATTGAGCTAGGTTGACTGAAAAGCAACTGCTCCATATTCCTAAATGAAAAGAAAAATGAGGACCTTAAATTGCTTCTCTGTTATTGTATTAATGTTGCAGTAGCAGAAACAAGCTATACATTACCAATCAGGTAAGGGATGCGGACTTCTGTGAGTTTTTTGACAAGATGACCGAGGAAAAACTGACTGCCAAAGTCTTCAGCTCGCACAAAAGTCCCATACTTTTGAAAGCCAACCTCATAGGGGGTGAACTCGCACCACTCTGGTAATTGGTAATATAGAGTTAATACATATTCTGGCTAATAAAATTGAACTAATAAAACACCAACAAAGCTATGTACCAGCTTCTGAATCAAAGCCTGTCTTCTCCTTCATATTGACAGCAGTGTATATGGGGAGAGGGTTTTGGCCTTCATTCACTGTCCTCTGCTGCTCAGAGAGGGTACTGGTCATTTTCTGCAATTGTCATCACATTATGATTGTCCTTTTGAAAGTAAATATATAGTCTGAACTAAAATATGACTAAGTGTGCAGCTGCTTACCTTACCAAAAGCAACTTGCTCATAAATCAGTCCTGCCATGTCAGCAAGTGACACAATGTGGCCTTCATTCAACTTTTTTAACATCTCTTGCCTGTAATATCCCATTTTCTCTGCAGAGAAAATACTCAGGACACTCTTACTTAGTTCTTTCCTTAGTTCAGCAATGGTACTGTCTATACCGTCCTGTGACCAGTTTGCTTCTTGGGACAAAGCAGTCATAGCCCTGTTAACAATGAAAACAACTCATACCATTAAAGGGCTGACATGTAGTGTGCATGTTTCCAATCTAACACAGATGTAACTGTTATCTTTTTCCAGCCAAATATCCCCATTACAAAAAATAAAATAAAATAAATGAGTGCTGTCAAGCGATTAAATTTTATTTCCAAAAAAACCCCCCAGACAACTGACGCACTCAAAGTTGTTTCAAGTAAAAGGCCTTTATTAAACATGGTCACTTAATTAAATAATTGCCTACGTGTTTCGGCCTTTGTAGGCCTTTATCAGGGCAAGCTGGATGGGCTGTCATTTATCCATCCATCAATCCATTTTCTTGACCGCTTATTCCTCACAAGGGTCGCGGGGGGGTGCTGCCGCCTATCTCAGCTGGCTTTGGGCAGTAGGCGGGGGACACCCTGGACTGGTTGCCAGCCAATCGCAGGGCACACAGAGACGAAGAACCATCCACACTCACAAGCATACCTAGGGACAATTCGGAGCGCCCAATCAACCTGCCATGCATGTCTTTGGAATGTGGGGGGAGACCGGAGTACCCGGAGAAGACCCACGCGGGCACGGGGAGAACATGCAAACTCCACCCAGGAAGGCCGGAGCCTGGACCCCAACCGGAGTCCTCAGAACTGGGAGGCGGACGTGCTCACCACTCTACCACCGTGCCGCCCGGGCTGTCATTTAGAATGCTTTAAATGGGTAGGTCACATGTTCCATGTGGGCTGGGCACACAGTCAGCTGGTACTAAACATCCAATCAGCAATACGTCTAAAAGCCACTACTAAAAAAATGAAACACATTTAATATACAATTATTTACAATATGTTCTTACAAAAGAGTTTGGAAAGAAAAGGAGTGAAGTCCAATTCAACATTGAGAACAGGAACCTTAGTGGCTCTTAAAGTGTAAATCCAAAAAGACTCCCTCTGCAGGAGTATTTTTTATTTTTTTATTTTTATTTTTTTAATCTATCATCTCCCCTTATAGGCTCAGGTATTATCTATACCAAAGGCTTTTAGAGTGTTGTTGCAATGATTTGAACATTTATAATGCAGTGCCATAGGGTATAGACTAGGGTTGCCAGTTCTTATGGCTTGTTTGTGCTTGGCAACTCTGGATTTAAATTTGCGCTTAGGCCTACCAATGTAGAAACAGCCAAAAAGGCATTCAACTTTGTACACCACATAGTGTTGCAGTTAATAAATGAATATATATTTTTGATTTAATGTATTTCGTAAAAAATCTGGTGGTCTTTATGTTATCACATTGCGCACAATTGCCTCATCTAAAGTGGCTTGTCATTATTGTGCTGAGCCATGTCTTTTTTTGTAAAGGGGGAAGATAGCTTTTGACTAGATGTATTTACTTGTAAAAAAACAAAACAACACTGTATTCGCACTTCAAAATGTTTGCTTAGTCCTTGTTTACTGCAAAACTGATGTTTATGTACAGCAACGCCTGTTCTTAAAGCGCTTTATAAATAAAGTTGACTTGAGTTGAGTTGAGATTATTGCTAAGGGTGGGTAAGCTAATTGTTGGAGTATGTGGAAGTATTTTCTTAGGTAAGCTGTCACTTGTAAGGAGACTCCGATTTTGTTTAATTTTGTTTATGTTTATGTTATGTTTATGATTAGCTTTGGCGGTATAAGGTGTTACAAAATCCACTTGATTTCTACTTATTCATTCTTTTGTTTTGAAATTAATAATGGAATTAATGTAAAATCATCAAATAGAAAGTATATTTGGATTCTAAGAATGTTCTAATAGATTTCTTTGGTCCTAGAATATTGGGACTATTCTCTTGTAAAATACAACTGTTGTGCAAAACGATCAAAACAAACGTTAGCGCAAACATCTTTACCAGATAAAAATTGAAAAAAATCTTGCTGTTCAAATTTAACAAGGAAACGGTGAGTACTTCTGTGAGAACAGAAATTATTGCAGCGTCCATTCAACTGTTAGGTTTGTTTGCTTCACTACACCATCGGCGCTTATTGGTTTTGTCCCGCCCTAAACAATGGCTGATTGGTCCGACCTAAAAAAAAGGTCGGCTGCAAACGAATCAGCGGGAGTGGTACAAGATGTATTCTCCGGAGTTTGTGAACTCACACATACATCTTGCTGGCAAGGTTAGTTTGCGAGGCCCCGTGGAAGTAACTTGAGCAGGGTATTTATTGCTCTGAGATGATACAAATTATTTGAATTTGGCTTTGCAGAATGTGCAAATCAGAAAGTAAAACTACCTATAGTAAATGTTCATTCATATTCCTGCAACTGACTCCTCCAAATTTAGCTGCACACTGAGTTAACTGAGTTAACTAAGTTATTTTTTAAACACTTTAATGAATTTAAATGAATCTACAGAGTTAACACTTTAATTTTGACAGCCCTAAAAACACATGCATGCGCGCACACGCACACTAATTATCGAGTATTTAACCACAATATAAGACTATTATACAGTTAGATATTGCTTTTTAATGACAAAACAAACTTACCAAGTTGATCCAGATACTCCAGTGATATAAGAGACAGTATCTAGCAATTGTATTTCCTTCAGGCCCTTCAAACTACCAAGCAGGCCTGTCATTGCTCTGGATCCTCCCCCTGAACCCACCAATGCTATAGTTGGTACCTAAATAATGAATACACATGTGAAAAGGAAGACAACAGCTTGATATGACAACTGTAGATTGAGAGATGCTTCTAATCAATATTGTTTTTTTTGTTTTTGTTTTTTTTAAAGGATTTGACTCTTTTACAATTAGTGTAAATGAAAATCATTAGTGTAAAGAAAATCATTCTCAAAATGACCATGAGCCATCGTACATCAAATCTCAAACATGGTGAAATGAAAGCAGTATTATGGCAGCTGCTAATGGAACAGGCTCAATGTTGTTTATTGATAATGTAATTGCTGACAGAAGTACGGAGGAACAGTGAGGAGTGTAAGAAAAGCTGTAGGGTTGGTGTCACAAACACACATATTTCAAACCCAAACTACAGGTTTTCACATTTGAATCCGCCTGGAGTCTGAAGGTGTTTTGCACACTGCACTTGCTCATTGTAAAAAGTCTGTGAGTGGGGGAGTGTGCAGCAACAGTGGCACCCTGGCCGGTGCAACCTTCAGCATAGTTGGAAGGGCTAACGTATTAACCTACCAGTAAACAGGAAGGCTGTTCCTGCTGGTTTAGACAAGAAATAGAAGATACCTCAGCAAGATCTGTTTGCAAAAGAAAGCCCTAGCTTTTGTCATTTCAAGGTGAAGGGGTGTTGGTTTTCACATTTTTTTACTATATAAGCAACACCAGTTCACAATTGCGGCATTTTTATTCTGATAAACATTGACACATTTACATTATTTATTGACTGTGTATTTCAAAGATATTTTAACTTAGATTCAAATAGAAATAATAAAAAAAAAACATACAATACAAACATAATTAAAACAATTGCACCTATCAGCAGAGAAAAGTGAGGGAATCAGTGGATGTTGCTTGCCATGGTCCGAGGAATGTTCAGGGAATTTGAGTGAATGCTCAGACACATGGAAAAATTAGAGGGCTAATTGCATGTAAGTAGTAAAATTAGCTTCAGAACGGCAATATTGTTCTCTGCTAGGAAGTGTCAGATGCTCAGGGTGTTGTGAGCAAGCGCGTTGTCAAGGTGAAGGAGACACAAGCCAACTATCACCTAGCAAACACCACAGGATCTCATTGTACACATTTTGGTTGATGATCTGGCCCACACTGAAGTGGAAAACTCATAATTTGGCGTTTGGGTTTGAAAGATATATTTTGTGACATCTGTCCAGGAACCTTTCTGCGGAACCTCATATTGTATTCTTGAAGCTTGAGACTTTTACATCATAATGTAGTTGTTGCGCACCTGATCTGGTGATGGTGGGGAGTCCAGGCCAAAGAGCTGTTGCATTTTCTGCCCCACAATGAGCTTTCTCTTCTTCAAATATTCTTTTTCTTGTTGTGGAATGTCAAAATCCAGACGAACTGCAATATATTCGTCAATGCTGCAGATTTTTAAGACAATAAAAGAACAGCTGAAGTCAACATTAGGATTTGTATGGAATCTTGTAGATATTGCACACAAGGAATTTCCTTATTGTCAAAAGAGGTACATCAAAATTGAAGTTTGTATTTTAAGTATAACAGCGAAAAGGAGGACGTTTACCATTCATGTGTCTCAACATTTAAATCCACTGTGTCCTGTGACAAAGAAAAACACATCGGTCAGTGACGGTCACTTGATAACATGGATCAAAAAAATGAAAGAGAATAAAATTGAATTAGAAATCAACTTGATTGAAAATGATTTTGCCGAGATTCTTAGTTTATAGTTGATTCATTGAGCTCATTGATGTAATTATTGAAAGGGAAATTTTAGAAAAGACTTACAAAGGCAATATAAAGTAGAGTATACTGTGTACTCTGCATGAAGAGGTTTTAAACTGTGTGTATGAATAAAGTAGCAACGAAGTGGTCTCAAACCAGCAGCCTGGGGGCCATTGTAGCTCCCTACTTAATTTAAAAGTTTAACGTTAATACGGCCCAAAACTTTTTTGACAATTTTTTTTTATTTATTTTTTAATTGTTAGTTTGTTTTTCCTATCACTTAAGGGCTACCATAACTCAGGCTTATGACAGCTTGCGATGAAATGCAATTCTTAAGTGACATCAAGTGGAACGAAAAGATCCTGTCACGCAATCCGAGTCATTTCTTTTTTGAATGCACGGAAAAAGTTGCAAAGTTGTCAAGAAATCACACGTCATTACTCAGGTAGACGTGCTGGGAGTATGCAAAGTACCAGGGACATGAGAGAGAGGACCGGGTCACCAAACGTGTTCATGTTCATATGAACCACTTGTGTTCTGAACTGTTATCAATAAAGATTGAGGAAACTGGATTAGTCGTCAGCTTTATTTTTTACATATATTTTATAATGTTGTAAAAGCAATCACTTTATACAATTTTTTTTCAGGGAGTTATTAACATTTTCTAGCATTTCTCTCTTGTTTACATGCTCTCAACCTTCATAAAAAAAAAAATGGTACATTACTTTAATAGAAAGGCGTGCAAAAATAGCAGACAGAAAAAAAATCTGCGAAACTGTGAGGCATCGAAAGGTGACCGCGTTATATAACGAGGAAACACAGCCAGGTAATGATTCCCATTGAAATGAATGGGAATGCAATTAAGAAAAAAATAAAAATTTTCTTTTCTCAGTAAGTTTTCTTTTTTTTTTTTTTTTTTTTTTTACTTATCAGCGCGGTTAAAATACTGTACAATATAGAAATAAGTGAAAATACACTTTCTTGTGAGGTGCTACCATAGGGTTCTGTTTTGCATACAGTTATGGTTGTTTGTGTGTCGTTGAAAATGTGGTGCATAAACCGTGGTTGTAAACAAGGTTTATGCAATATTGAACACAATAATAGCATGTTCCTTGTGCGATACACACTACCTGATCAATGACAAGGGAAACGTTGCTTGTGTGCTTCGGTGGTAGTGGCTGAAGCCTTGTAGAACTTGAGGTGGTGATATCATCAACAGAAGACTGAGAGACATTCAAATAGGTTCAATTGAGCTTTACTCACTTTCATCAAAATCCACAAATAGCAGTCTAAAATGAAATAGAACTACAACACAATTTAATCAAAACTTGTTCAATGTAATAGAAAAATATTAAATACAAAGACAATGGTCATAAGAAGAAAATCTACTCATCGTAAGAAAGTTTCTCACAAAAAAACAAACCTACAGAGAACTTTATTGACAGAAACTCACTGAAACGCCAAGTTCAGTCTCCAAGTCTCTGTTTATGTAGAAACGCAACTTGGTGGCTTCCTTTGCCACTAAAGTCTGATTCTCAGGACAGGCACCACGAAGCTTCATTACTTTACCCAGAGAATCTATGGAAAACATATAGGATATTATTGACTGCTAAAATCTCTGCATCACTTGTAAAAGTTGGATATTTCTTAAAACCTCAAACGTTATCAACTTATCACCACTGCTAGCATCCAACAGTGTGTGGATTATTAATAATAATAATTGTCCTAACTGTTATATATGAAACAGTTATCAATATATGTGAAGTAGCTATATGAATTGGCAGATTTGAGCTAACCAATATCATCACTAAATTAAAACAAAGTCATATTGTTGAGGAAAAAAAAAATCTCTTAACATACAATACCAGATTTGTTTAATAGCTTGTCAACATTGATGTCCAAAACAGAGAATGGTGCAGCCTAAAGGAAAGACATGTTAGAAATACCGTAAATATTACTGAATGAATACATGCCAAGATGACCACTAGCAACTTTAGTACCTACTTAAATATGATGGAACTCAGACAATAAGGGCCTTATTTTCATAGACAGCCGCATGTGTGCCCAGTGTAGAAATTGGGGCATCTTCATTTCATGCCAGAGCAAGTTTAATTTACAGTGTTTGGGTATTTGGTCGACCGGCGCAACTAGCTGGGCATTCTGATTCTTAGAGGCATTGATGTTGAAGTGGTGAGGAATAAAAACTGTTCCTAGGCCTTCAAACTGTGCCTTCACACGATCAGTGGCACTGTTTGGGGACCACTGCCTTTAAGTAAAAAATAAATAAATAAATAAAATATCTAGGTTGTGCTTGTGCATTGCAATGTTGGGATGTCAGTGCAATGTAAATATTTGAATACTTTTGTCATCGTTTTTTTGTACTATTGAGCTAAATCTCAAAATGGCTTGCACGGGCGTGTATGGGCTATTGGCTATCCAGTCATATATTCAGATCAGTGATTCACGCACTCAAGTCCTCAGCTATTCACGTGTCATAGAGGCCCGTTCCTCCTCCGTCCACGAGGAGGCAGTGTTGCTGTCTCCAATGAACTGGACGAGCAGTCTCCTGTTTCTCGTTTAAGACTGGAAATTGAAAAACGCAAAACGAGCCTTTATTCTCTATTTAATACAAGTCAAGCAAAATGCGACCCTAATTAAATTCCCTCGAGCTTACTCTGCTTTGACAAGAAGTTCTTCTTCTACTATTAAATGTTCTTCTTCTACACCTTATGCCTATGTATGTGGTGGAGGAGAGAGAACAGGTAGATGGAGGATTTCGGACTAGGTATTTGCAACATCAGCCATCCTTTCTTCAATCTTCACTGTCTAACTTTTTGATAATGGCAACCTTTGTTTCTATGGAGTTTGCCTGGCGTTTATTCCCACCACCACCACCACAGCTTTGTGCTTCTGCCATGTCAACTGTGCAACTCTGCTGAGCTGAATATCATGGGAATGAAGGGAGCCGCTTCAGTTGGCCGAGAATCAAGTCAGCTATTTACTCCACAAAGGACAAACTGATATTTCTTACTGTGCCCGTCTACGAAAATACCAAGAAAGAAAACTCCACCCATGCACATTGTTAGCACTAGACTGAGACTCGCACTGGGCTTAAAAATAGGGCCCTCCTATGTCCTGTTTTGAGTGTGGATTTGATGTGACTTACCAGGAGGATGCCATTACTGAGATATTCACAAGGTGGTTCCTCACTAAAAAGAAAAAGAAAAGAGGAGGTAGTTGCTGCCATACACAGTACTTATAGTAATATTTGGGGACTGTTGTCACAAAAGATATAGTATATTTGAAAATCCAAAGTACAACAGAGTTTTCTGCTTTAATGTGAGCCAGACAATCAACCAGCCTGTCAGTTCACGAGAAGAGACTGGAGGACAACTCGTGGCCGAATGTCCTTATCCCCTAATACAGTAGTGGGCAAACTCGGTCCTCGAGGGCCGGAGTCCTGCAGGTTTTGGATGTTTCCCGTCTCTAGCACAGTTGGTATATGATCAGCTCATCAACAAGCTCGGAATAAGCCTGATACCGATCCTGTTGATTGGAATCTGCTTGTGTTGAAAGACGGAAACCTCCAAAATGCCATTTTTATTTATTTATTTTTTTCTTGAAAAGCATTTGTTTTGTAGAAATGAGGATTCTGCCTGATAGGGTATGGCGATGATATGTTTTGTGACATCAGTCCTGGAACTTATATTCCTCTCATGCAAGCCAATGTTAATTCAAATTGCAATATACATTAAGTCAAGTCTGATACCTTTGGAGCATTTCAAACTGTATTAAAATGTGGTCCGTTGTCTAAAAAAAGAAAACAAAACATGCAAATATGTTATTTTTGAGACAATAAGAGTGTTTTTTCTTAATATTATAGATATAGAGACATTTTCAGTAAAAAAACAAAACAAAAAAAACAGTAGGGATAATGACTCTCTTGTGTGGCTCACACGCCTCATAGTGAGTTAATGAGGGTGAGCCACAGTGACGGACTTTCAGGGCACCGACCATTAAGGTGCATTGCAGAGTTTACTATAATATTAAAGAGGTTGTCTGCCGGATTCACTCAGGAAAATGCACTTTTTAAATACAGGATGTACACACTTTAACTTTCTCTCAGTCTACACATCTGTGTTTTTGTTAATCTTTTGTGGTAATTTCGTCCTAAACCCCCACCTCCCCAACCTGTATTTTGCCACTTTGTGTTTGTTTTGTAAACAGCGGGACGTTTCTGTGGAAAGACAGTATTTACAACCCTCCAGCAAATCGCAGAGCGGGGGGTGGCGTGTCGCAAACGGGGCCGGGCGAATAATGTGTCAGCTGCGTGACGTCACTCCTGCGGCAATTTGAAAGCACGCACGAATTTTTTTTTATCACTCACTCACTCACTCACAGAAGCTTACGTGTGTGTCCCCCGCTCTGAGATTGGCTGGAGGGTTGTAAACACTGTCTTTCCACTGAAACGTCCCGCTGTTTACAAAACAAACACAAAATGGCAAAATACAAGCTGAGGAGGTGGGTGTTTAGGACGAAATTACCACAAAAGGTTAACAAAAACACAGATGTGTAGACTGAGAGAAAGTTAGTGTGTACATCCTGTATTTAAAAAGTGCATTTTCCTGAGTGAATCCGGCAGACAGCCCCTTTAAAGCTTTCTACATCATGCATGCTCTCACCGAAACTAGATGAGTACAAAGAGCCCTGATTTTTTTTTTTTTTTTTTTTTTTTTTTTAAACTGCGACTGCACCTATCAGCTTGCATCTTCGCTTCAATGTGGAGTGTTCGCACCGAAAACAAACAGCTAAAGTAACACAGCCACGAGTCACCAGATTGACTCGCAATTGTATTTGTTATACACATAAGAATACACATGTTATACACGTAAGAATTTATTTTCATATTTGATTTTCAGTGAAATTGTAGTGTCCCGGTTTTAAATTTTGAAAATCAGGTCGCTCTAGTTGGCACTCATCCTTGTTTTTGAAATCAGAAGATACATGATATAAACAGGTATAATTTGAACACATTGACTAATTGATAGAGGTTAATCAAAAGAGGAAAGTTTTTTTTTTTTTTTTTGGGCAGTTGCATGTGCAACTTTGTGACTCTAGAACAGGAATTTAAAACCAGTAGCCCAACATAATCCACTTATGAAAACTAGTTGCCGAACGCACACAGACACAACAGTTTGGTCATATTTGGCTGCGTCCCTCGGTGTATGTGTGTTTGAACGCACCCAATAGAAAGACATGCTCCAAGTGTAGTATTGTTTAACTATTGTGAAATACACTGACAAAAAAATAAGAACTTTATTTTTTTCTCAAATTTGTGTCAGCAAGAGGATCCCTAAAAAAGGTCCAGTATTATTAATTGGTGCGTGTGTGTTTTATTTTTATTTTTTTAAAGAACTGGTAACAACTGGTCAAAACAAACACCATAACGCAGAAATGTAACAATGACAGGTGAAGAACTGGGTAGCGTTGTAGCCAGGGCATACACTATAAGAAGACACCACATTCAGACGTATTTTCAATACTTGAAACCTGGTTTCAACCAATCACAATACAGTACATGGAAATTTGAATGGATGAAACACTGCTGTCCAAGCAGGGTTAGGCTTGAGAATAAACCATGAGACAGAGACGAGGCAGAGAGTGAGACCTCAAAAAGTATGTTACTATTGTTTGCGTTTACCTTTGGATGTAAGGTGAATGCCATTGTTTCTTTCTTCCCAAGTGTGAGGGTGCTGAGGTCAAACAGAATGGTTGAAATGAGGTCATCTTGTAAAATTGGGTCCTCGTCATGCAACGTGATCTCTAAAATATTCTGGAGAAACATTGGACTTTCTTTATTTTTCCACATCTACATAGCCTTTATAAATGGTAGCACAATACTTTAGAAAAATATTTTATTTTAAAACAGTCCCTCCTTTCATCTGATGTCGGTTTATTTTCTGTGGACTTACTTTCAGATGGGAGGGGACCCTGAAGGTGAATGTTTCATTCCACTCTGGATTGTAGTTATTGGCCACTGTTTTTGTGTTGAACGCACTGGCAGTTGCCGTAGGAAGACGAAGAGTGACATAATAGTCTGGGGCTGAAACTGTAACGTGGAAACGGGAGGAAGAAACATGCGGAATCATGTTGGAACGTAATCAACTGTCCATTCCAAAAGTAGCAATACATAATCAATGTTTAAACTTCAAATTACATGAAGGCGAAGCTGTACTTACGGTAATCGTTGGAATAATGTGTTTTGGCTTTGATGATGGTAACATTTAATTTCCAATAAGAAACCACTTCTTTCTGTTGAATGAGGAAACAATTATAACTGGAACAATACCACCACCTATTACCATTTACATTTTTTTAATTGATAGAATTACTAACTAGGCAGCATCATCAGGCAAATATTGCTTATTGTTATTATAATTTAAAGTGACGGGGCGTTGGCTTTTACGCCATCTTGTGGTGAGTTAGTAGAATGCAACAATTTTGAAGCATTCTCACTATTTTAAGAGACAATTTTGCCCAGTACTACTAAGTACTAAGTAAGACTATTTTACACAGTAGCCACTGGAAATTCTGGCACTTCAAAACATTTCAGCATGGCCTTATCGCTCTTTTGTGAGCAGCCACAATGCGCAAATGTGGACCCTCAGTATGCTCCTGTGGCCTGGACCATGACTATCCACAGTCAGACCTGCTGCAGAGAGCTATGTGTTTTTCACCTGTTGATTTTGAGGTGATAAGCAGCTTTTCCTAATCAATCAGGATAATTATGATGCTTTAGAACAGTTTAAACGATTTGAAATAGTTTAAAATTTCGATTTTTTTTCCCCCCCAATAGTCTTTGACAGTTTGCAAAGGGTATGAATAATTTTGGATGTGACACTATTTGTTCAAATGTATATAAAAGCTGAGACATGTATTTTTTTTACACAGTGATCCTATTGTACAAGATTCTATTCACATTATCTTCTGTGAGACACCTGTGCCATTTCCAATCCAAGAAAAAAATGCTGGTTAAATGCTAGCAAAAACAATCAAAATTTTCTGGGGTATGACAAATTTCGGGCTTGACTGTATACAGTAGTTTTTTGGCCTACATTTGCAGTTTCTTACCCCCAAGTGACTCTCCTTGCGGGGACTGACAGCTTTTGTAGTACTACAGAAAAGAAAGCAAAGGATTACAAAGCCCACACATTGTCAGGCAAAATGCTATAGAATAAAAGAAAAAAAAGTTACCTTTCCCGCAGCTCAAATGCAATCCAAAGTTTACCCTTTAAACATTAAGAAGAAAAATTGTCATGGAAGTCTGTCATCAAGATGTCTATTTTTTTTCCCCCGTTTATATTATTTGTAGTGGTTTTAAATCTAAATCTTTGGCCTTCCTGTGGGGTGTTTCCATGTTCTTTCCATGCTTGCAAGGATTTTCCATACCTGCACTGGGATTGACTGATTGACTGGCGATCAGTCCAGACTGAACCCTGCCTCTTCCACAATGTCAACTGCGATAAGCTGCGACTGACCGTGACAGCATACTGTATGTGGTATAGCAAATGTATGAATCAATGGATATCAGGTAATTAATATATTTTGTTTATAAATTGTAAAAAATGCTAATTTGTCAATTAGTGCATCCATCCATTTTCTATACTGCTGTACAAGTTCTGGATCATATCCCAGTTGACACTGGCCAGACCCCCATACGGCACATTTTGACAAATGATCATTCACACTAACATTCATGCCAGTCATCATTTCAACTAAGAAACATACTTTTGGTACATGGAAGGAAGCTGGACTGCCCAGAGAAAACCCACAAAAGCATAGGCAGAACATGAAAATGCAACACAGGAGGTTCAAACCCCAAACCTTGGAACCGTGATGAAGACCTGATAACCACTCGGCTACTGTGCTTTGCTGTCTGATCTAGTAGGCTACAGTAGGAGGGAATAACTCGCATAGTTTTTAGTTTTCTAGTGTCAACTTGCTTGTCAACAACAAACATCTACCTGCGCCAGAGCACAGTGGGGGGTGGGGGGTGGGTGGCGGGCGGTGGGGGTGGCGGGGTCAGCATTACTTAGCTTGCTAGTTCGTCTGAAATTTATTGGGAAGGATCAGGTTGTACATTGAGGTTTATTGAATGAACTTCATGCATAAGATGAGCTTATTCATATATGACTATCATCAGTGGTTAATTATACTAATAATGTACTGTACACTCCACCCCGATGAATATGAAACATGAAACATGCCAGTCAATCTGCATCACATAAGTCATCTTTATTTGTAGCACTTTCAAACAAGACTGGTTTAACTTTATTTAGGAAAATTATGACTGGATCAGTGTTTCCCATCCACCAAATAATGCTATCACAAAAAAGTAGAATTACTGAAATAATGATGATCTTGTCTCAGATTACTCTCAAATGTACTACTCAGTCTGAAATGTGGGCCTGTTTAATGAAACAGTTGTTAGGAATCCTCGAACACAGGTTTATTACTTTCTTCCAAATGATTTTTGGAATATTTCTTTGTTTTATGATCATCATGGATAATTGTTGCCTGTTTATTGTACCTGAGGCTCGATGGCAAATTCCTTGATTTCCTTCTTCCCCACTTCCAGAGTGCTGATATCAAACATGAGTCTTTGAATCACATCATCATAAATGGGGTCCTCATCATACAGATGTATTTGCAGAGTAGTCTGTGAACATAGCACAGTATTAGCAGTTGAGTGTAACTGTAAGACTTTAATACTTAATAGTTACACACATACTGAAGTTATACTTTTATTACGTTTTAAATGTACCGTATTTTCCGCACTATAAGGCGCACCTAAAAGCCTTCAATATTTTCAAAAGCTGACCATGCGCCTTATAATCCAATACGCCTTATATATGGATCACTATTGAGCCACAACAGGTCTCGCTGTCAAGACGCTATCGGTGACCCTGCACGATCGGTGACGCGCATGCGCAGAAGATCCCACCATCTTGGATGGCTCGCTAATACTAATACTTTACCTCAGAGAAAATAATAAAACACGCTGTTTATTCATTTTGGGGGTGAATGGAGTTGTCAGAAAGCTGGTTTGTAATCTATTAATAAAGTTTGACTGACCTATCTGACTGTTTTGTTGATATTCCCTTTACCGCAGCACCATCTAATGGATGCATAACGTAACCCCAGCCTTATATATGGAAAAAGTTTTAAAATATGTCATTCATTGAAGGTGCGCCTTATAATGCGGTGCGCCTTATATATGGGAAAAAGTTTTAGAATATGTCATTCAGTGAAGGTGCGCCTTATAATGTGGTGCACCTTATAGTTGACAAGGCGGGGTCAGGTAGGACTCAGACGCAGGCGTGAGGTAGGCCACCAAGGCAGCAGGTTTATTTCCGGCCAACAGAGGTCTCCTCTCAAACTGAGAGGAGAACAGGGAGGGGAAAAAGTGGAGAACAAAAAGCGCTCCACTAGGGAGGAAAAAACAGGCAAAAGGTACTGGGGACAACAGAAAGCGCTCCGCTAGGGAGGAAAAAGGGCACAAGGCAAAAGGGGTAACTAAAGGCGCTCCAAAAGGGAGGAAAAGGCACAAAAACAAGGCAACAACGCTAGGCAACATGAACGGGGACA
Organism: Festucalex cinctus; assembly: GCF_051991245.1. Classification (NCBI taxonomy): domain Eukaryota; kingdom Metazoa; phylum Chordata; class Actinopteri; order Syngnathiformes; family Syngnathidae; genus Festucalex; species Festucalex cinctus. The sequence goes on from NC_135424.1 coordinate 22,462,033, forward strand.
TAAGGACTGTGGACGCTTCCATGCACTGACGGTGACACTTCGGCACTGAGGGGAGAATGCAGCTGGCTTTTATTGTGTGGGTTGATTGGTGGCAGGTGGTGATAATCATGGGCGGGGACCGGTAATGAGTGAGCGGCAGGAAGGGCAAGTGACCTGGGGTGAGAGGAGAGTTAGGATTTCAAAGTAAAACGGGAAACATGGATAACAAAACAAAAGCATGGGCCGTCACGCCGGTGGCGGCGTGACAGTACCCCCCCCCTCAACGGCCGGCTCTTGACGGCCCAGGAATGTCAGGGTGCTCAGCGTAAAAGTCGTCAATGAGGGAGGGATCAACGATGAACCGGGAGGGGACCCATTGTCTTTCCTCCGGGCCGTACCCCTCCCAGTCGACAAGGTATTGCCTCCCGCGGCCCCGATTACGAACATCTAAAAGTTTTCTGACCTTGTAAACGGGGCCGCCTTCAACCATCTCTGGGGGGGGTGGGTCGGGTTCGGAGGGTACAAGTGGGCTTTCGTGGACCGGTTTGACTTGACTGACATGGAATGTAGGATGAACTCTGAGGGATCTTGGCAGGCGGAGTCGAACGGCAGCTGGACCTAAAGTCTTGGTAACAGGGAAAGGCCCCACAAATCGCGGGGCCAGCTTAGGACATGGTACCTTGAGTCGAAGGTGTTTGGCAGACAGCCACACCCGTTGGCCTGGGCGGTAGTCGGGCGCCGGTCTCCTCTTCCGGTCGGCGGCCCTCTTTACCCGGTCTCCCTGGCGTTGAAGCGCCATCCGGGCCGCCGACCAGACTTTGTGGCATCGACGGACCATGGCCTGAACCGAGGGGACCGTTGCCTCCTCTTCTAGCTCGGCGAAGAATGGGGGATCGTAGCCATGGACACATTTGAACGGGGTGAGACCTGTGGCAGATGTGGGTAAAGAGTTATGTGCGAGCTCGACCCAAACCAGGTAAGTGCTCCAGGTAGTCGGGTTCTGGGAGACGAGGCATCGGAGTCCAGTTTCGAGTTGCTGGTTCAATCTTTCAGCCTGCCCATTGGCCTCCGGGTGGTATCCTGACGTCAGGTTGGCCTTGGCTCCTAGGGCTTTGCAGAATTGCGTCCAGAAACGGGAGACGAACTGTGGTCCACGGTCGGAAACGATGTGTAAGGGGAAACCATAAAACCTGAATATGTGGTGGATCATGATGTCTGCTGTGGTCTTGGCGGATGGGAGCTTGGTTAGTGGGATGAAACGAACCATTTTAGAGAATCTGTCGACGACTGTGAGGATTGTGGTTTTACCATGGGATGGGGGTAGTCCGGTCACAAAGTCCAATGATATTTCTGCCCATGGTCTGGATGGGATTGGTAGCGGTTGGAGAAGGCCCATCCGGGACTGACTTGAGGTCTTGTTGCGAGCACAAGTCGGACAGGCAGCTACGTACTCTTTTATCGTGGTTTCCATAGCCGGCCACCAGAATCTCCGGGCAACAGCATACATGGTCCTGCGGACTCCAGGGTGACAAAATAGTCGTGATGTGTGAGCCCAGTGGATTACCTGGGCTCGGAGCCCCTCAGGTACAAAGAGCCGCCGTGGAGGGCATGCCGTGGGAGGAGTGACATCTCGAAGAGCCTTCTTGACGTCGTCTTCAATCTGCCATCTCATGGCCCCGACTATGCAGTCGCGGGGCAAAATGGTCTCAGGCTCGGCGTTCAATGGCTCGGACTCGTGGATTCTTGACAAGGCGTCAGCCTTGACGTTCTTACTGCCGGGTCTGTAGGTCAGAGAGAATACGAAGCGGTTAAAAAACAAAGACCATCTGGCCTGTCGAGGGTTGAGTCTTTTGGCCTGGCGTAAGTATTCCAGATTTCGGTGGTCGGTCCAGATCACGAAGGGGAGTTCGGCGCCTTCCAACCAGTGTCTCCACTCTTCGAGAGCCACTTTTACAGCTAGGAGCTCCCGATCACCGACCGAGTAGTTGCGTTCAGCTTTAGATAATTTTCGTGAGAGGAAGGCGCAGGGATGTGTCTTGCCGTCCTCTTGACAACGCTGGGACAGGACTGCCCCAATACCAATACTCGAGGCGTCCACCTCCACCACGAACTGGCGCTTGGGGTCAGGGACTCTGAGGATTGGGGCATTAGTGAAGCGAGCTTTTAAGTCCTTGAATGCCCCTTCTGCTTCCGTGTTCCACCTAAATCGAACCTGTGGGGAGGTCAAGGCGTGCAGGGGGGCGGCAATGGTGCTGAAGTTTCTGATAAATCGCCGGTAGAAGTTGGCGAATCCGAGGAATTGTTGTATCTTCTTTCGTGAGTCCGGCGTGGGCCAATCTCGCACGGCGCTGACCTTGTCCGCTTCCATCTCCACTTTTCCGGGTGACACGACGAATCCCAGGAAGGAGATGGTGTTGACGTGGAACAGGCTCTTTTCCGCTTTCACGTACAGCCGATGATCCAGCAGGCGTTGCAAGACTCGACTCACGTGGTCTCGATGGCTTGCTTGGTCAGGAGAGTAGATCAGGATGTCATCCAGGTAGACGTACACAAAGTGGTCGATGAAATCCTTGAGTACTTCGTTTATCATGGCCTGGAAGACTGCTGGAGCGTTCGTGAGGCCAAAAGGCATGACCAGGTATTCGTAATGTCCCCGGGGAGTGTTGAAACCAGTCTTCCATTCATCTCCCTCGCGGATCCGGATGAGGTGATAGGCGTTCCGGAGATCGAGCTTTGTGAAGATCTTAGCTTGTTGCAACTGGTCGAACACCGATGACATCAATGGCAGTGGGTACCGGTTCTTAACCGTGATGTCGTTCAAGGGGCTGTAGTCAATGCATGGGCGTAGGGATCCATCCTTTTTGCTCACAAAGAAGAAGCCTGCGCCAGCAGGTGAGGAAGACGGTCGGATGAGGCCGGCTTTCAAGGAGTCGTCAATGTAAGTGTTCATGGCCTGGCGTTCGGGTCCTGAGACCGAGTACAGTCTCCCCTTGGGGATGGTTGATCCGGGGATCAAGTCAATCGGGCAGTCATAAGGTCGATGCGGAGGAAGAGTCATGGCCTTGGTTTTACTGAATACCTCCCGCAGGTGGTGGTAGCAGGAGGGAACGGTGTGCAGGTTCGGGTATTCCTCTTGAGTGGACGAGGCGAGGGACACCTGGTGAACCTGGGCTGTGGTGGTCCGAGGTGCTGTTTGTTCCAACCCGTGAGTCATACAGTCCTTTCCCCACTCCAGTATGACTCCGGAGGTCCAGTCGATCCTGGGGTTGTGTAAGCGCAGCCAAGGGAGTCCCAGAACCAAAGTGGGGGAAGAAGCATGGAAAACATGGAAACGAAGAGTCTCGAGGTGCTGTCCGATTCGTACTTCCAGGGGTTCGGTTATGTGGGTGATACTGAAGAGCTCCTTGCCATTCAGCGCTCTAGCCTGGATGGTCAGAGGAAGGGGTTCGGTGGTGGCTCGTACTTTCTTTACGAGGCCCCAGTCCATGAGGCTCTCGTCGGATCCGGAGTCGATGAGGGCTGCCAGCTCGGTGGTGAGATTGCGGTGGGTTATCCGGATTTGCGTGAGCCTGCGATCCTTGGCGGGTCGGGGTGACGGGAAACTCACCGGTGAGCTTCCTTTAGCGGTGCAGGTTCCCACCAGGTGGCCAAGATCGCCACAGTAGAAGCATCGGCCCTCTCGGCGGCGACGCTGTCGCTCCTCGGGCGTTAGCCGAGCCCTTCCAAGCTGCATGGGTTCCTCTCTGGCGTGACCCACCTCCCCTGGTTCTGGTTGGGGTGAAAAGATGGGCTGCGGCCTCCCTGTCACCAGTGGCCGTGACCAGGAGGTGGGTTCCTCCCTCCTTCGGAGTCCGCCGATCGTGGTCAGTTCCTGGCGACGGTGATCGGTGCGGATCGCGAGGGAGATTAAAGCGTCCAAGTCCGTGGGAAGTTCCACGGGAATCAGAAGTTCTTGAATAGCGGGTGAAAGTCCTTTCATGAAGTGATCATGTAGCGCTGTGGCGTTCCAGCCACTGTTCGTGGCCAATGTTCGAAAACGGACAGCGTAATCGCTGACAGGCTCTTTGCCTTGCTGAAGTCGGCTCAGTGCTCGTGCCTTCTCTCGGTCATTGTTTTCTGGGTCAAAGACTTGGCGCAAAGCGAGTTGAAAGTCCTGTACGCTTTGGCAGACCGAGGAACCCCTGGCCCATTCCGCGGTCGCCCAGGTTTTGGCCCGTCCCGTCAGGTGAGACACCATGAAGGCCACTCGGGATCGGGCTGTGGGAAATGCCTGTGGTAACTGTTCGAAATGAATGTCGCATTCCGTGAGGAAAGTCTGACAGCGTCCGGGTTCACCGGAGTATCGTTCTGGGGAGGCCAGTCTTAATCCTACCCCGGTGAATGGCGTGGTCGGTACGGAGAACTCAGAATGAGGAATCTGTCCAGTGGGAGCTGGCGCTCGACGCCGTGAAAGGCTTACCAGCTCGTGGACCTGGCTGGTCAATTCCTCCATCCGGGACAGCATGGTCTGTTGGATCCGGTCCTGGTTGTTGAGCCGGGCCTCCTGGCTCTGCAGTGCGGCCTCGACCGTGCCTGCTGGGTCCATGCTGGCCGAAGTGTACTGACAAGGCGGGGTCAGGTAGGACTCAGACGCAGGCGTGAGGTAGGCCACCAAGGCAGCAGGTTTATTTCCGGCCAACAGAGGTCTCCTCTCAAACTGAGAGGAGAACAGGGAGGGGAAAAAGTGGAGAACAAAAAGCGCTCCACTAGGGAGGAAAAAACAGGCAAAAGGTACTGGGGACAACAGAAAGCGCTCCGCTAGGGAGGAAAAAGGGCACAAGGCAAAAGGGGTAACTAAAGGCGCTCCAAAAGGGAGGAAAAGGCACAAAAACAAGGCAACAACGCTAGGCAACATGAACGGGGACATAAGGACTGTGGACGCTTCCATGCACTGACGGTGACACTTCGGCACTGAGGGGAGAATGCAGCTGGCTTTTATTGTGTGGGTTGATTGGTGGCAGGTGGTGATAATCATGGGCGGGGACCGGTAATGAGTGAGCGGCAGGAAGGGCAAGTGACCTGGGGTGAGAGGAGAGTTAGGATTTCAAAGTAAAACGGGAAACATGGATAACAAAACAAAAGCATGGGCCGTCACGCCGGTGGCGGCGTGACAATAGTGCGGAAAATACGGTACTTTGTTTTCCTTGAGCAAGCCATACTGGAGGAGTTCTATAATAATAATAATGGTAATGTGTTGACAATGATAATGGGTTCTTTATACCCCTGTTGAGATCACCCAAGGCAACCAGGGTCCTGATAGGCTGAAATGACCTCCAACCAATGAAAAACAAAATTAATGGATGCTGTACTAATAGGCGAATCCGTAGGTGCTGAACCACAAGTATGTGGGGGTCCTCTGTATATCTCTTGTTTATGTCAGTCTGATTGCTTGAGCTTTATACTGTATTATATATATGGCTCTTCTTTACCACGTGGGTGGACTCGCCCCAGCTTGCTTTTGTGTATGAAATCTCTGTAAAGTCATGGCTTGCATTTGGTTTCAGTTCAAGTTCACAAAGTTCATAAATGCACACATCACAACATGTAGAAAAATCAAATGCATCATCACTAAATGTTGATTTCTGTGCAGGTAGAAAGATTCACATTTAATAATGCTGTAGAGTTAGTGGAAATGTATGTTTGTTTGTATGTGCATTTTTGAGTGACAGGTGCAATTTTCAACAGTTTTGATTGGTCAATTATTTGTAATAATAATAATAATGATAATAATAATAATAATAATAATAATAATAATAAGAAGAAGAAGAAGAAGAATATGGATTTGTGACAAAGTACTAAATTAACCAAATTTGGATATTTGGTTTCCATCCGTCAATGAGAACAGATTAAAAACGTGTATTTAAATAAAGTTACTGAATGTTTCAATGATTTTTTAATCTTCAAAGGTCACACCTGGAGACTACTGTGGAGCTTGAAATCAAAAGTTTGGTTCCACTCTGGGTTTTTGCTGTTGGCCACAGTACTTGTCTTAAAAACAATTGCAGGTGGGAAAGTCAGGGTGACATAGCAATCATCCTCAGAATCTGAAATGTAATAGACATTTATATTACCAGCATGCTTCAGTTGTTGGAATCCAAAATCTCAATTCATGACAATTAAAATTTATTAAAAAGTTCATAAATTCAAAGACAACATAAAAGACAAAAACATGTTTCAGAATAAAATATTCTCACATACAGTAGTCTGTTGAGCGAATGTTTTCTGCCCTCAATATGGTGACACTCAGTGTCCAGGAAGAGACGGACCCATTCTGTAAAATATGCGCACATAAAAAAATAATAATAATAATAAAAAAAATAAAAAAATAAATAAAAAAAAAACAGGAAATAATATTTACTGTAGTAGACAATGTCACAATAATTAAATTTGAAAACATAACACCCACGCCTGTCTACTGACCAATAGTATCGATTTTTGAAAAAAATAAATAAATAAATAATAATAATAATAATTATAATAATAATAATAAATACATTTGCCAAATTGCGACTTATGAGGTTTCCACCTGACACCAGCAATATGCAAGTCATATACTATAAAGTCAAAAATATCATTAGTATGCTCACCTGTTCATGAATAAACTTACCGTTGCCATTTGGGAATGTTGCAGGTCACTGCAAATAACTTCTTGCAAACGTCTGCACAGGGCTGCTTAAAGCCTTGAAATGACTGATGATGCAAATAACACTTGCAGGAATAGCTGTTTCTAGGAGGGCGTTTCTGAATGGCTGGCTATCTGATAGTCAAATAATTCCCCCCAGCAAAACACATTCCTGTATAATGACAAAGTTGGGAAAGATCATTTTTGGTTCACTTCATCCATCCATCCATTACCTGAACTTCTTATCCTCACAAGGGTTGCGGGCATGCTGGAGCCTGCCCAAGCTGTCTTCGGGCAGTAGGCGGGGTACACTCTGAACTGGTTGCTAACCAATCACAGGGCACACATAGAAAAACAACCATTCACACTCAAACCTAGGGGCGATTTAGAGTGTTGAATTAACCTACCGTGCATGTTTTTGCAAAGTGGGAGCAAACCAGAGTACCCGGAGAAAACCCACGCAGGCACGGGGAGAACAGACGAACTCCACACGACCTCTGAACTGTGAGGCGAACGTGCTAAACCACCGCGACAACACAGGTCAGTTCACTGATCTTAAACTGACGTAGGTCCGTTCATAGTTCATAATTCAACATTTTGAACTGGGTTCATCTTTGTGTGCGTGCGTGCGTGCGTCTAATTTCTCCATTGTTGTTCCCCATTAGTCCACACGAGTTTACAGCTCCAACTTTAATCCTACAATCTCAAGAGATTCAGACTGAAATTGTGTGCACCATTACAAGGTTGTTGCAATAAATCAATTACAAACAAATATTGAAACCATAATTTATTAACAACAATAATGGCTATAGAGTAGCCTTATGTAATTGAACAGCATACGTATTTCTTTTTATCCTATTACAAATGTTGCATTTACCAAGGAATGCAAAAAAAAAGAAAAGAAAAAAAGTAAAACATATGGAAATTGTTATGGAAGTGAAGTTCTATAGGGATAAATACTGTAAATCAATTTTGTCAATCTCAAAATTAATTTAACAATCCAACACAATTATCGACCTTCTCCTTGGGTTTGATGCATTGACTCAAAAGACTTTTTCTGTGAAACAAGAGAAACAGCTTTGGCCACATGAGGGCCCCAAAGACTTTGTATTTTATTCTGCATACTGATCCTCTGATCCAGCATCTTGGTTACCTTGGTTTGGAACAAGAATGGTCCTTCAGATTATATTATATCTTAGACTTTTACAGTTAAATTTGTTCTTATGAATAGGTATTTGATCATATGTTGGAAGAAAATAAAAATACCAACATATTAACATGTTGATTCAAAAACAGATCTGCAAAACTATTGTCATTTTTCATCCACATGATATGTAATAAATACAATTTAAAAACAAAAACGTGGCTGTGGTGTAATCACTTGGATGGCTTCCATTCAAACAGTGACTCAGAGATGCTTTGAATGTGAGAGTGAATGTTTGGCTCTAAATGTGCCCTGTGATTGACTGGTGACCAGTTCAGGCTGTGTTCTGCCTTTCGCCTCAAGTCAGCTGGAATAGCTCCCATTGTCCCTGAGCAGAATAACAGGATGGTTTAGAAATGAATGAAGTCTTTTTTTCGCAAGAATTAAGCCTTACTATTACGAGAATAATGTCTTAAAGTTACAATATTATGTTTGTAATGTTTCAAGAGTAAAGTCTGAGGTGGAGAGGCATAATAGTCAGACTAATCTCCCCCACCTTTCGAATGAGGCACAGCCTACCATATACTGTAACTGTAATACTGTACAACAAACAACAACAAAAAATGAGACAATATAACAGTCCTTTGTTGCATTTACTTCTCTTTTCAATGTGACCTTAAAATGCCTTTGTAATTGAATGATGATTCAATATTAAAATGGCATCAAACCTTGTGTATGAATGATTCATTATCAATAATTCTTTATTGGTTGTCTTTATTATTCTTTGCTTTAATATGTGATTTCTCCTGGAGATTAAAACTACAATTTCACTATTTTCAGCAAACCTTTAAAAAAAAAAAAAACATGGCTCAAATTTTGGGAGATTTCAGTGACAGTGAAATTGCTATTTGGTAAAACATCTTAAAGCTTGGGCAAATGATATTTAGATCATAAAAGCATCTCCATCAAGAAGAATAGCATGAGCTACAGTACCTTGTAAACCCTTTTAAACTGTTAGCATTACACATCAATGCATAGTTTTATTAAAAGATGATGTCAAGAGTTCAGCAATTAGAGGTACTTAGACCTTATACCCACTTTGGTTTATTACACTTGTACAGATTTTTTATTTATTTTTTTGTACGGAAGAAAGTAAATGTAGCGCCAAGGACATATTTCATACAGAAAAAGAGTCATTTGAAATGATGTTTTAATTAAAAAGGTTGTCACGCAGTGACATTCAGATGTTTATGATGTGTGAAAATGAGTAAACCCGTTTAACTTTTACCTAAATAATGTGCACATAAGGTCGCTGGCTGCTTCTTACAAAATCCACATGACATTAATTACATTAATTATTGCATGACTCAGCTTTGGCCAACTGAGTTCACACCTGCGGTAGAATATATTCACAAATCACATATTGTACATTGATGTGAAAATGTGTTCATGACAAAAGTGATCTTAACATTAATCTGTTAATCAACATGATTGCAAATAGCCACCATCATTAAAGAAAAATTATAATTAATTTCGTAACAGTGCTGTTTGCAGATGTGACCTTATTCAGGTTTCTCCATTAAAAAAAAAAAAAAAAAAAAAAAAAAAGGAGAATAAGCTGTTTGGTGTCACAAAAAAAAACTGAAATGACCTACCATAATTGAGATACTGTTATTGAAAATGTGATTTTGAATATGGATTTGACACATCATACAGTGCTCTTGCAACTCTTGTGTTTGTGTAGTTTTGTACAAATATGTTTGGATCTTACCATCTTAGACAAATGTGGCGACTGCATTGAATATTTTAAACCCATCTAAAATGCAGCATGTTAAATTCCCATTTAATATTGTGTTGACACGATGCCTCATAAAAATACACCGACTGAGAAGGATCATCTGTACTAAGGGTGTAAACCTGATTCAGTCTGTGCTCAGTCTGTGTATTTTTACAAGGTTTTAGCTTGATCATTATTAATGTTAGTTGAGTAATTTGACATACTAGGTAGTTTACGCTGGGTCTCATACTTTAAGCCCTCTGATGTTGTTTCTCGATTTACACAGCCGCGTAACAGGCACTTTGAACTTATTTTTTCTTCACATCTTTCACGTAGCATTTTGTGTTGCCCGTGGCATCCTCAGAGTAAACAACCGTTCTGTTATGGACAGTAGAGAAGAAAAAATAAATAAATAAAAAAAACGTAATCAGTTTACAGGTACATTTATTCAAAATGGGGATTATTTTTTGGGATTACAATTTCCACGGGAGGCCCAAACATGGTGGGGGACCTTTTGCACGCCCCCGCCCCCCGTTTTTTTTTTTTTTTTTAGTTTTTTTTTAGGTTGATTTAAAATAAATAAATAAATAAATAAATAAATAAATAAATAAAGTGCCATCAACTGTTCACTCATAATCAAAGGCAAGGCAAGGCAGCTTTGTTTATACAGTATCGCAGATTCCGTACACGTTAGCTTCATGTGCTTCACATGCTTAGTAAACGGCATTTACAAAGAAAATAAGTTAAAACATTTAAAAGCAAAGGGGGTGGGGTTGCGAACAGAAGAATTAAGACATTTTAAATGAAAGAAAATAAATACAAATAAATGAAATTATCAATAAAATATCAATATCAATATATACTAGACGAAGTCCAATTTCTTAGAGGAATTGTGTGGGAATGCTGAAAGCTGAATGCTAATAGCTGAATGCTAAGATTTGAATGCCTGTGGAATGCTTATGAAGTAAATTGAGAGATAAATTATGACATTATAACCTCCTGGTTACTGGACAATGCGCTTTACCAACTATGCCACCAAGAGTATCAGACACCTGGTAATGACGGTAAGTTATATGAACGGAAGTGGGCGTGGAAAGTGATAAAAAGCTCAATGTCTGTCCCATTGAAAATGAATGGGGAAAAGTTGATATTAAATGTTAAATTGTGCAAAACTGTAAGTCAGTGTTGTCAAACGGATCAGGCCTTCAAATGGGTTTAATCCGGCCCGCGAGATGATTTTGTAAAGAAAAAAAAAAAAAAAAAAAAAGTAATGTCGGTCTAATTAATCAGTCGGCCACAATCAAAACATACAAATAAATTTGTAATTTCACAAGCAGTCCTCAGATGAGCAATGCAATTTGTACGGGGAATCGTCCTGGATGTCATTATTTTACACACCACCTCAAAGGTATGTTTAAAAAAATATATATATATACAAATAACATCAAAAACTACGGTTTGTTTAATTATGGTTATTTATCCATCCATTTTCGTGACCGCTTATTCCTCACAAGGGTCGCGGGGGGTGCTGGCGCCTATCTCAGCTGGCTCTGGGCAGTAGGCGGGGGACACCCTGGACTGGTTGCCAGCCAATCGCAGATTTTTCTTCCTCTGAATGTTAACTACTGTTTCTTGATGCTTATTTGTTGTCTTTCCTTGTGTAAAGCACATTGAGTTGCCTGGTGTATGAAATGTGCTATACAAATAAACTTGCCTTGCCTTGCCTTGCCTTGCCAAAATGGACCGATCCTCTACTTGGATCAATTTGACAATTTGACCCAACTTTGAGTCAAGAAATGGGTCTTTCAGTGTAAAACAACTCATAAATATTGGTCAGATCATTTACTGGGGTAAAAAAAAAAAAAAAAAAAAAAAAAGGAGTCATTTTGTGTAAAACAAGTTCGAAAATTGGCTCAAATTTACCCATGAAGTGGATCAGCCCATTTCTTATCCATAATTGGGTTACTTTTGACCCAACTATTTTGAGAGTGTACTGATTGGCAATCAGGGATTATATCTTAACACTGTTTTCACTGTGTGTTTGTTTGTTTGTTTTTTTAACTTATTTTAAGGGTTTAAAGTTGGGCTTTTTGGCTATTTATTATTTCACAAATATTTTATGCTGTATTCTTATTGCTATGCATCAGGGGTCTTCAAGTTCGGTCCTGGAGAGCCCCTATCCAGCCTGTTTTCCATGTTTCTCTCCACTAATACACCTGATTCATGATCGGGATCGTGATCAGGCTTCTGAAAAGCTTGCTGATTAGCTGATCATTAGATTCAGCTGTGCTGAAGGACGGAGACATGGAAAACAGGCTGGATAGGGGCTCTCCAGGACCGAACTTGGAGACCCCTGCTATGAAATAAATTTGAGAAAAGAAAATGTTGCCTCCATGAACATAGCCGGCAATAGTAAATGCAAAGCGTGTCACGTCAAACACAAACAGCAGTTTGTGCAAACAAAACTTGACTGACTTCAGCACCACGCCTACTATGTCAATATCTGTAGATATCAATAAGCACTTGAACTTTTATTCCACTGACATTGGAGCAGTGTTGCAAAACTTTTTTCTATTTCTAACTGCAGTTCAGCACCAGTTTGAGAAACCTAACCTCACTACTCGATAGCATAGCACAATTTAGTGATCCCTAACCATCTAATTTTGAACTAATAAAAACGTTTAAAAAACCAACAATTAATGTTAAGAGTATGCAAAAAAATGTACGACTAAACTTTTTTTTGAATAGCCTATATAATCGTAGGTCTAGAAATCACTAATTATGTTACTAGATGTAGTCTCACCTTTCACTAGAGGCTGCCATGTTTCGCCACCATCTTCCTGCTCCGGATGCCCAAAGGACAACTTCACAAATGTAGTTGCACTGGTGCTACTTACATAGAGTGTCAGACCCAATGGGCCGACCACCACTTACCTTCCACAGCTGGGTCCTGCAGGTGGTCGTCGCTGAGTCCCGTGATTCGGGCTCCCGTCGCTTGTCATCTTCTGCTTTGCTCTCGCAAGCTTATATTCGCTTTTTTTTTTTTTTTTTTTTGTCTCTGAGCCATCGTATTGTGCGTGCTTCTAAATGTATGTATTTTGGCTGCATTCTGTGCTATAGCGACATCTAGTGGTCACTTATTACACACTTTGCCTTTAACTATCCATGGCAAGTTTCTTGAAACAGGATATGTTCTTGACAAACTACGCTGCAGAAGACCTGCAACAAAGACCACTGATGAAAAAACTAAACTCTTGTAGGCATTTAAGCAAAGCCAAGGAAATTCTCCCGGGGGGCTCCACTGCAACTCCACATCGACATTCAGGGAGTTACTAAGCGTTACCCATATCAAGACTTGAGGTGAAAGATCATGATGCTCAACAATGTGTAAATATAGAGATTGTGAAGTATGTATGTATGTATGTATGTATGTATGTATGTATGTATGTACATCTTTTTCTTCCTCAAAAACACTACTGGCAGCTATTGCAGGTTTCTACACTGATGAAAAGATTTTTCACAATTGTACGGACTATATGTACAAAGTACTTCCGTATTCGATGTCTTAACGCACCCAACCTTCCGGTGCAGAGAGACTTCAGTGGAGTGCACTGTTGATGTAATGTAAAACACGAAGACTAAATCCTTAACCCACTCAAAAAAGAACAGGGGCCGCACTGTACTTTAAAACTAAGTCCATCAGAATTTTAAAACTACTAATTAGATCTCCCAAAGCCATAATTTGGCCTGCCTGAGCTCTGGGAATGATGTCATTGCTTAAAATGATTATTACACAGAATTGCAAACATTTTGAGTAGCTAATAAAGCTGTTTCGTTTATTAAATTTTTTTAATGTATAGTGTTTCCTCATTTCACTTTTCACAGTCTCAGTCTATTGCGGATTTTTTAGTGCAATTCTGCATGTTTTTTGTTTTTGTTTTTGTTTTTTACAGTAATGTACCTAATCCCTAAAATTTATGAAGGTTTGAACAATGAGAATGTTTAAACAAGAGAGAAATGTGAGAAAAAGTAAATGACCTGATGAGAAAAGTGTGGTGAAGGGTTTTAGAGCCTTAAAACATTCAGAGTAAATGTAAAACATAAAGCTAGCTACTTCGCGGATTTCATTTATTGCGGGTATTTTTTTTGGAAGCTAACTAAAACGAGGGAACATTTGTAAATGTAAATTATGTATTGTAGCTCCTCTCCCGGGACGACTGGAGTCCACGCAGTCCCTCACCTCCCCCCTATCAGTCAGATGGGTTGAGGTGTTGGATCTTACAGATGGAACCGCCAGCTAACTGCTCATAACTTGCTCATTTTCCAATTTTCTTTTTTATTTTAACGATACGTTATTGGATAAGCCCTGCGATTGGCTGGCAACCAGTCCAGGGTGTCCCCCGCCCATTGCCCAGAGCAAGCTGGGATAGGCTCCAGCACCCCCTGCGACCCTTGTGAGGAATAAGCGGTCAAGAAAATGGATGGATGGTTATTGGATAAGAATAATTTATTAATACATTAAATGATATAATTAATCGGGAGTAGGACTAGATAAGTTATTGTGCTTCTTCCTACTCCTTTTGAACATGTAAATTATGACATTATTAGTGAATTATTTTTTTCTTCAATGTTCCATTTTAACTTCAACTTATATTTTGTAATGTATTTGTATGTTTAACCAACCAACCAACCAACCAACCAACCAAACCAAACCAAACCAAACCCAACCAGCCAACCAACCAACCAACCAACAACTCTCTGGCCTGTGGTCTCCTCTTCGGCCAACAGTATATGATGAGCTCTGCCTCGTCAATATTTTGAAGCAGATGTAATGTCTCTACTGTTTTTTTTTGTTTGTTTTTTTTTTTTATAGGCCTGCCCAAGATGACATATCTCTTAATGCCTCTGCTGAAATGAATAATGACTCATAAATGTTTTCATGTTTTTTAATGCAATTAAATGACAGCATAGGAATATACATCCATGTAAATGAAAAGTCAATTGCTGTAAAAAGAGTAACAACATATCAAAGTTTAAGCTTCAAAATATAGTACAACTCTGGTTGAAAAGTCAAAAGGCTGTAAAAAGAGTAACATCACATCAAAGTTCAAGTTTCAAAATACTGTACAGTAGAACTCTGGTTCGACTGTTAAGAAACGGTGCCCTTGTGTGGTCAAAGCATGGATAACATCAGCAGGAAGAAAATGCCGAGAACACTGGTGCTGTCTCGAACAACAGAGTTATCCCTGCGAATTTTAACAAACCACTCTTCTTCACTGGTGAGCATAAAAGAAAAAACAAGGCAGAACCCGTCTATCTGCGCACACAGCAGTGATTGCTCAATGTACTGTCGTCTCTCCTCTACTTCGATGCCTTGACAAGTGCACGCACCCATACATAAAAACAATGACGAAAATGTAGGCTACTCTACAACGCTAACAACTGGTCGAGGTTCTCTGAAAGAAAACAAACGGCGATAGCCATGACCGGAAAAGGTGGCGCAATATAAGATTTTCTCAGAAACACGTCCCATTGTGCATAGAGTCCATTCTTGATTTTATTTATTTTTTAAATCTGGCCCCAGTACTCCTTTGTGGTAGATCATGTAATGTTTTTAAGAGTAAAAAAAAAAACCCTCAATTAATTCCATTTGAATTTCGACATTGTCTCTTTTCTGTGTATTGTGCCTGCTTTAGTTCTGCTTCATTTACTTTGGCTAAGCTTTTAAACTTGAGTATACGGATAATTGCACTGTAATGCACCATTAGAAGCTTTAGTCTGTGAGCTTGAAATCAGACAGAAACATCAAAGGAACACAAAGGAAAAGCTGGTAGTGTGTAAGATTTCAGCAGTACTAATCTGATAAATGAGCAAAAATGGATACATAGTGGGTTTAAGAGAAATTGTGGGTTGTCAAATGGTGATCTAAGCTGTAAAAGAGCGAAACAAAACAAATAAAATGCTTTATTTACACAGGTTTTATAATTCTTGCTTTTGTTGCCATCAGGCTAAGAAGACTGCTTATGACAATGTAACTGTTGCAGCAATAAAAGAAGTGCTCAAATTACACCTGTGACAATAACTACTGCAAGGCGCCATCTGTGGGACAAAAGAATGCCACCTAAAACTATTCAGGGAGAAATTACTGTTCAGGCTTTGTTGTGGATTTTTAGGCTGTCTGCGCTTGACAAAAGCGGATTAGTACAACAGCACTGAGGTACTTTCAATGGCCACACTACGTGTAGTATACAGTTTAGAGTGGTGTGTTCGTGAAATTTCAATTGAGACCTGATGAAATAATTCACTAATAATGTCATAATTTACATGTTCATATATTTAAATGTATATATATATATATATATATATATATATATATATATATATATATATATATATATATATATAGAGAGAGAGAGAGAGAGAGAGAGAGAGAGAGATAGCACCTTTAGTACAATCATTTTTGCAAATCAAACATGATTGAAATTATTAGACAGTTATACAGTATTACAAATTAATTCAAATCTAATAAATAGCAAGTGTAAAGATGCTGTACTGTGCATTTTTTTTTTAACTGAGAATCTTGACAGTCATGTTATGCAACTGCTTTGATGCTCTGAAATGTAAAACAATAACCCACAAAAAAAATTCAATCTAAACAACTATTCAGTGGAGTTACCAGGCAAATGATAGATCCTTTGCTAAATATATATGCATACTTGAGTTGGTTCAAGGTGAGATTTCAGCCCATCGTCAGCATCAATTTGTCACCACAGCAGTGATGCAGTCTGTCTCATCTTAAGCAGCAAAGATATTTATATGCTTCCTAAATGTATATTCACACAACAACTTACCATGATTATTAGCTCAGCTGTCAAAACTGCTGAGAATTAAAGCCACTCTGGTAATTTAAACTGAAATAAGGAAGGAATAACCGTATTAATTAAAGTCACAAAATGTTTTACATATTCGTAATACATCACTGTATTTTGAAGTAAAAGCAAAATGCTTTTACAAATATATAAATGAAAATTCAGACAGCCATGAAAAATAACATTAAAAAAAAAAAAAACTCATCACAGAGCAGTATTTGAGCTCAGCTGCCAGCGCAGCCTTCCACCATTGCTGAAAACTGAAAGCTATTTAGAGGGTTCAAGAACAGCTTGCTCTCTTACTGTGGAACATAATCAGCACATTTTTAAACATAAAGAAGGCCTGTGAATGTGACCATTCATCTTGAGTTACCATGTTGTCACTGAGGCATCACGGCTCTCCAAGGCCTACACTCTCCACAGAAACCTACAGTACCTTGTATTGGAGGACCTAAAAGGGGTTTCCAACAAAGTACTAAGAAGCTCTGAATCCTAATAATGCAACCACAGAGACCCAACACATTCCATTCAAGTTGACAATATTAAAGGTTAGACTAAGTAGCTTGCTACACATTTGTGCTGTCTTGTGATGTGTTAACTGTCTTTATGTGTGTGTGGCACATTCAGATTTATGTCATTTGGAATTAAACAACAGGTCTTACGACAAAAACAGCCACTCTCTCCTTAGAAATAACTCAGAACTGTACCTCTCTCTTTTTCAAGTTTTTTTTTTTCTTGACATCTATTCCTACGCACAAAAGTAACTGTACCAAGCATCTTTCATCTTTCAAAAAATGTCAGCCCTAAAATGATGAATGTTAATACTCGGTATTGAGTCCACCCTGGCGGTAATTATCTGGCCATTGTACAGCTTGCAATTTGTGTGGAAACATCCTAGCTGGAATCCTGCTAAATAGCTCTATTAAAACAGCCCGAAGAAATAATTGTTATGTTTTGCGCCCTGGGCTGCCACAAATGTGTTGAAGCATGATTTATTGCATTTGTGAGCTGGAAATCTATAGTGGGAAATGTTTGACAATAACCTTTTCAATGTCCCCCCACAGAGTAAGGTAACATATTAGACTGCAGTACAGTTATACAGAATACCAAAAAAAAAAAAAAAAAAAAAACACGCTAAAATTAGCACATTTTTAGTAGTACGATATTATACTTGTCATTTTTAACTCAAACAAAGCTCTTTGAGAATTTCCTAGATTGAACATTTTGCACCACATCTTATTTTTTACAACAAATTAATTTCTTCACCAGCAGAGGTTTGTGACACACTTAATGGACACAATGTTGTCTAATTGTATAAAATTAAGGTTGATAATTACTCATGTATTTATTTAGGTGCATGTTTTTCTCTGTTGTTTTAGACTTAGTGCTTTATCTGTAACCACTGCCACTTTAATACAGTGCAAAGGTCTTACAGTTAAACCAGTTTTTGCAGGGGAAAAATACAACATCACTTTCCAGAAAAAAATAAAAAATTCTAGAGCGGTGTTGCATGGGCTATAGAATAACCCAATACATTTAGATGAGGCTGTGTTTGAAAGTAACGGTTACTATAAATCTCTTTCACAATTTTCACACCACTATATGGCATCAACTGAACAAGCCACCCAGCGGTTTATCATCCTACATGAACTCGACTATTACTACTCACTAATAAATGGATCGACAAACAACATGTAATTAAATGTGACTTTTTTGACCGTCAAGCAAAGTGACATTCCACTGTATCGATGATATGATAGCATATGCTAAAATAGCATACTGAAAACCTACTGTGACAAAAATTGCCAAAGACCATTGTTGTAAGAAAATGTAGCTTAGTTGTAATGCACCACTGATATGCAATAAATAAAATAGTACGTGTATATTCAGTGGGTGCAACCCATGACATCCATCAGCGGGTACTGTTTTGTACCTTTCCAATAGTTTTATACTCAATGCAGAGTAGTAATTCACCTGTGAGTTAGGTTGCAGTGCCTTTAAATATATGTACTGTAGTTTAGTCTGTTCAATTTATAATACGTTTTTATAAAATGTGTAGTAGGTGGTATTGCAATTAGCGGCATGGTGGATGACTGGTTAGCACGCCTGCCTCTCAGTTCTGAGGACTCGGGTTCGAGTCCAAGCTCCGACCTTCCTTGGTCGAGTTTGCTTGTTCTCCCCGTGTGACACGACGAGGAGACTCAGACGCAGGATAAAGGTAGGCCACAAAGGCAACAGGTTTATTTCCGGCCAACAGCTGTTGAGAGGAGAAGGGGGAATCTAAAGGTGGAGAACTAAAAACGCTCCACTGGGGAGGAAAAAACAGGCCAAAAGTACAGGGGACAACAAAAGGCGCTCCGCTAGGGAGGAAACAAGGCTCAAGGCACAAGGGGTAACTAAGGGTGCTCCGCTGTGGAGGATAAGGCACAAAAACAAGGCAAAACAACAAGGCAACGGGAACAAGGACTCGAGGACTGTGGGACGCTTCCATGCACTGACTGTGACACTTCGGCAACGGAGGGGAGAATGCAGGTGGCTTTTATTGTCTGTCTTGCTTGGTGGCAGGTGTTCACTTTTCATGGGCGGGGACCGGTGATTATGGAGCGGCAGGAAGGGTAAGTGACCTGGGGTGATAGGAGAGTTAGGATTTTCAAAGTAATACAGGAAACATGAACACAAAGATAAAAGCATGGGCCGTCACGCCGGTGGCGGCGTGACACCGTGCCCGCGTGGGTCTTTTCCGGGTACTCAGATCTCCTCCCACATTCCAAAGACATGCTTGGCAGGTTCATTGGGCGCTCTGAATTGTCCCTAGGTGTGCTTGTGAGTGTGGATGGTTGTTTGTCTCTGTGTGCCCTGGCATTGGCTGGCAACCAGTCCAGGGTGTCCCCCGCCTACTGCCCAGAGCCAGCTGAGATAGGCTCCAGCGACCCTTGTGAGGAATAAGCTCACAATTGATGGATGGATGGTATTTCAATTCACTGAAAGCACACCAGACATTACCCGACTGGCCCTCATAAGTGGTAGGTGCCTGCCAAGTATTTTTTTTGTCCATCAAGTTTGTTTGTTTGTTTGTTTGTTTGTTTGTTTGTTTGTTTGTTTGTTTGTTTGTTTGTTTTAAATACAAGCACAAAAACAATTGCAAAGTATATCAATTTTCCAGTGGCCTAGATTTTAAATGTCCACCAACCATTCCATGGCAGTTGATTAAGAGAAGATAACTGACGGTACTCCAATGCTGCCATTATACATGCCTACACATTACTTTCCCTTGAAGAACGACAATTGAACAAAAAACATTGATAAAAAACAACAACAACGTTTTGAGTAGGGGGCAATATTGTAGGATCACATCAGTGAAATTTGTGGCATATTATATGATGAATGTATTTTTTTCTGTCTGATGAATTAAATGAAATGTTGGATAAGGATTAGCTGTGTACCTACTTTTGAACCCCTTTGTATTGTTTCCTATTATTGTTATTATAATTTTTTTTATTTTTATTATGACTAGTAGTTACCCTGGCAATAGCCAGACGGATATGCGCTTCACTCAAGTGAGTTCTCAGCAATATCCATCTGGTACCTCTCCACGGTAATTTGGTTGGGAATGACGGGACATTCTGTACAATAATTCGAGCTGATTGGACGATGCGACATTCTACACGTTTGTTTTAACCAATCATGGCTATGGGTGATATTTTCGTTCTTGCCGAAGGGGGGAAAAGCACGAATGATCTTACCAGCTAGAAATGCACGAAGCTCCTCTCGCCTTTCAACATACAACAAGGAAACGGTGAGTAATTCTGCAAGAACAAAATTAATTGCAGCGTCCATTCGTCCATGTTAGGTTTGTTTGTTAGCGCCGGAGTCGGCACTGGCTTCCTGGTTTCGTCACAGCTGCATGCCCCGCCCCCAAACACAATGTCGCTCTGTGATTGGTACGAACCACCAGTGGTTTGGAATGGCGGATATCTGCGGGAGCGGTACAAGATGTATTCTCCGGGGTTTGTGAACTCACAAATACTGCGAGAACTCATCTTGTGAGAGCAAATTTAACTAGTAGTAGTAGTAAAACCACCCACAAAGCTTCAACAATTAGTGTCCTCAGTTCCCAAATGATTAATGAATGTTGTTAAAAGAAAAGATGATGTTGCTAAAAAAAAAAAAAAAAAAGTTCATCAGTTTCAAGATCGTCAATATTAAATATCTTGTCTTTGAGGTGTATTCAGTTAAATATACATTGAACATTATTTGTAAATTACGGTATTCTGTTTTTATTTATGTTTAGCATAACATCCCAACGTCACTGAAATTGTTTGGTATGTTAGCTTGACTATGAAAGACCAGAGTACAGTAGTAAAAGTGTCTGAAAACATTATGTTTGAGAAACAGAAGCAGTCCCTTGCCAGTAACAAGCTTCCTCAACCCAGTAAACGTGAGATCAGAGGTTAGGTAAGCCTGCTCACTGCTGCGCTTCATGGCTTGCCCATCTACGATAATTGTTTTTTTATACAGTGTACACAGTTTCAGCAATGGACATTATTTAATTTACAAAAGATCATCAAAAATGCACACACCAGAGAACTAAAGCTGAAAATAATTTTAATTGAACACGATGTTTATTTGTCTGTCTCTGGCTCTACACACACATTCACTGTTGTGTCGTTTTAAATTTTGCTGTACATTACACTGACAATAGCCTAAAGCTATTCTACTCTAGATTTTTTTTTCTTATTATTATTAGTATTTTAATTTGGATGTGTCATTAATTTGCGAGTTATCCATATTAAAATCAAGCTGATTCAGTGGCCGTAATCACAATGGCGGCTTTCATGAGCACGGTTTTACTGCATTGGTAAACTGGTTTTGCTTTGTTATTGTTATTGTAGGAGAATAACATACAAACAATGCTACTGTATATGTTCATGAGTGAACCTTCTACAGTCAAACAATTAAAGCTACTGCCAGGTTGACTCCACTCTCTGGTTAATTTCTTTGTATAATGTTGGGGTCCTACTTCTACAGCATGCCTATTAAACTCCTGTAATTAAATATACTCTTTGGCATTCAGGTTTTCAAAAAAATCTTCGAAAAGTTGAATCATTCCATTCAAAAAGTCAAACTTTCATAAATTATAGATTCAGGGTCCACAATTTAAGCGATTTCAAGTATTTATTTGTTTATAGTTACATAATTTGGGCTTCCACCTTATAAAACCCACAAAAACAGGATTTCAAAAAATTTGACTACTGTGAAGAAATTAGCATGTACTAGTATCCAGTGTTTTTCATTTTGGGTTTTGGGTCTGGTGGCCCTCATTTAGGCCTGTCAGACCCTAAAACAAAGAGCTGACAGCAAGCATCAAGGAAGCCTGGTATTCTAAGACCCCCAGGCAATACCATGGCGCATCGAGGAAGTGATTAAGGCAAAGATATTTACAACCAACTACTGAAGATTGAGATATCGTTTTGAAAATACCATCCATCCAGCCATGCTTTTTTTCCCATGCAAAATAACTGGGAAGTATACATGGTACGGGTAATTTCTTCACATCACAGTAGTCTTTTTTTCTCTCTCCTTTTTTCTTAAATAATGTTCTTGTGGGTTTTATAAAATGAAAGCCCACATTATGTAAAAATAAACAAATACTTGAACTCACTCAAATTGTGGACCCTCTATGTATAATCAATGAAAGTTTGATTTTTTGAATGGAATTATGGAAATTATTCAACTTTTCCCAGATATTAATTTTTTTTGAAAAGGGTCTGTACATACCCTGTTAGAATTTGTGACATATTGACAGTTTTGGCGGAAAAAAATTATGCAGAACGAGGCTCATCTAATTTCTTTATTGCTATGAAATCAAATGTCTTAGACATAGCTTATTTTGAAACCCATTAAGAATCAAAATGTGTTCTGCCTGATCACTTTTTTGTTGTTGTTATGCTTTATGGGAGGTTGAGGACCCAAATACAGGAAAGCAGAGCGGCAGGAGGATCTCAAAAACCAATATTTAATTTACAAAAGAACAAAAAAAAAAAAGGTACAGTATTTGGGTTCTCAAAAATACAAAATTAACAAGCGTAAAAAATAACAATGTGTAAATTACTCTAAAACACACTAGGAAGACATGACTAAATTCAACTAGAACAGCAACAAGACGATGTCAAGGACAATGAAGCACCAAGGAATGAAAGAAAGCAGGGAACAAAATACAAACAAAATAACAAGACAACTAGAGACACCTGGATGAGACATACTGTACGTGGCTGAGGTAGCTGATTGGATAGCACCAGCGACCGGGTTTACAAGCACAGGTGGACACAATAACATGTAATGACAAATACATTGACAAAAATGGCCACATGAAGGAAAACATGACAACTAAAATCAAATCAACAAATACAAATTGATGAATTACAGTATTTAAGTCGGAATTGGAATTATGTGGGAGTAATGTATCTCCTTGTCACTATGAATTTACACTCGCTGGCGGAAGCAATGTCGTACTCATAATGTTGAGCCAAACACACAAACGCACCCCTGTGGTCTAATATTCAGTAACAAATTATTTGACACGTTTTCTTCGATAAAATGTGCTTTTCTGTGTTTATGTAGAAATAATAATGACTTTGATACTCATTTTCAAAAGATGAGTTTTAAGTTGGTTGTTCTAGCATTAATAATTATTCTGTACCTTGTATATGCACTTTCACCAATGCTAGCAGTGATGGCAAAAAAATGTCTGTTTTTTTTTTTAAATCTTTTATTTTCCATATTGATATAGCTATTGTCTGAATATGAGAATTAGCAAGGAAAACATTTACTGTTGTTTTAGAATTGCACTCATTTTAAATACCGTTTTGTATATCTCTAGCAAAAGCCTTCAACGAGCAAAGTGTGTAATATCAAACTGTAATCACTAAGTGCGTACAAGTGTATTTTAGAACATCTAATTTAACATTGTTGCAGGTGGTTAATTAGCAGTGGAATATGTTCACAAGATCCCGAATGCTTTCCATAGCGCTCTGCTGAGCGTGTGATTTTTTTTTTTCCAACAATACAGAAGCTGAACACCAGTCTTTCGTCCTGCTCTGTTATTGTGTGTGTCTGAGAGGCCAAGACGCTGTATCCTCGATGTATTTCCCAGGCTGCGGCTGTGCTCTGCAGCTTGAGAAGCCTCGCTTCCCCTCAGTAGCGGCCTTTTAGCCTCCTTTTTCCCTTTCTCAAACAATGGATCCTGCCCCACTCCAAGCAGAAGCCCCCCAAACATTCTGTGAATAAAGTTAGTTCAACATGCAGCCCTTAAAGCCACCCTGAGACTGCTGCCGGGCAGGCACACTCACAGAATTGTCTGTTAATAGTCCAATTAGATAATTGCCATCTTTCACTCCTTTCCCTCTCTGTTTCTCATAAAGACATGAATGGCACTCTGGAAGGGGGGCAGCTTGAAGGGGGCTTCTGGCCAGCTAAGGTGACAAGAAGGAGCAGAGAATGTTCCTTGCACTAGGCCGCAGGATTGAATTGAATCTTTGTAGCCTAATCAATGGTCTTATTGGATTACTGACCACTGCTGTGTTCAGAGATATTGTTGCACTGACAATTAAAATAGCTCAGAGTTGGTGCTTGGGTGGGTGGTTAGTGGGCTGGAAGGCGAGCGGTGGAGAAGGGTAGGGGCCATTCCAGGGGTATGCATGTGTGAGAGTGCAGGCAGCCTAAGCATTAATGACAAGTTTTGTTCCATTTTTTGTAAATGCGAGAAGTCGCTTTCTGGGGTTCAGTCATCTGCCTTGAGGAGGATGCAGTGTCCAGGACCTTGCTGCATGGGTGGCTAAAAAACAAAAAATAAGACAACACAGGAACTATAAGCGTTTAATAGAAATGTTGGTGTCACTGGTCTTCTTCCATTTTTAAGTAACATGGATTTCATCCAAACCTTTTTCTACTCTCTCCTTCTTCTCTCTCTCTCCTTTTCCGTTGGTTAATTCCCAGTGTCTTTTGCCTACAATAGCGGTAGATGTGAGCATTACAGGACTACGTTGAATGGCAGCAGAGCCAACGAGAAATGGGATCAAAGTTCACTGACATTCGACGGCAATCAGGTGCGCGGTGAAAAGTCGAGGGGGAAAATGCCTGCTGGGTTTTGACGGATGAAAGAATGAAACAACCGGCAACTTTGGCTGGGTCTGGAGGAGTTGCGTCCCTGTGACTGACGATGTTCATGTGAGGGCTCAGGCAAGACCAATCATTTCTCTCGATTCCCTGAGCTGACAACAAACGGACGGGGAGCATCAAAACCTCGTCGATTTCCCCAAACAATTTTGAGTATTCACGAGGTTACGCTAATGTGGAGGCAACAAAATTACCGCAATCAGTTGAAACAGCGAGGGCTCATCCATGGCTCTGATTATGTGTAGCTCATCTATCAGCCTGATGTCTTTGTAACAAGGAAAGGGGGGCATTGAATTATCATTGAGTTTCACGGAGACGTCCAAGATCATTGGGCAAGGGAGTTGGTCAGTGATAATAGGGTTTCCTTGGATGGGTGGCGGAAGTCTTTCACCATTAGATAGCTGACGCTGCCTTGCTGGAAGGTACTGTTTTGAAACTAAACCCACACTGGTCAGATAATCTGTTGGTTCTCTTGAATTTCCTTTTTTTTTTTTTTTTTTTTTTTTTTTTTTAAACGGGACAAAGGAAGGAGAAAAAAAAGAGGCGGCCAAGCTGCATATCCAAGAACTGAGCATGGAGGTCAGGTACAACCAAGAGACGGAAGGAATGATGTTGAAGAATGGACTTAAGGAGGGCAAAGACGGAAAGGACTCGCAGAGCAGTTTGTCCAAAAGCTTTCTAAAGGAGCAACAGAGCTCCTTTTCCTCCTCTGGGACGGTGGAAAACTGCGAGAAAAACAGGGGGAGCGCTGCAGACCCGGACTACTGTCGGAGAATACTTGTGCGAGGTAAATCTTGTCCTCTTTCGTCAACGATCCAACGGAACTCTGAAACTCGCGACTATCGTTGAGCAACAATTCTGCCAATTATTATTATTTTTTAAATCATGTATTTCTTTTTCTTTTTTGTTGAATTGAAAATTTTGTGTAATTACTACTATTGTTTTTTTTTTAATAGTATAGTAATGGAATCATTGTAGGGAATTTTTAACAGTATCTAGAAAAGCAATGTGGACGAAGAATAAAATTACAATTATTCAAAAACAACAAATAGTTACTTAAAATTATGTATTCTTCATTGCGGTCACTATAGTTTTAGTTTTTTACATTTTTTTACATTTTTTTTTTTTGGGGGGGGGGCAAAACTGTAATTAAATCCCGGTTCTTTAACAATACCTCTAATTTTGTAGCTTGACACATGGGAGAAGGAGGGAACAATCACACTGTTTCGTTATTTTTTTTTTCTTTAATCTTTTGCAAAAATTAAATAATTAAGTACGGAAGAATTATTTTGTTGTTGCTTCTGTTGAATTGAGTTTATATTCTTGCATTGTATTGTGCATGTGTGAGAATACTAGAATACTATTATGTATTGATACAAATTATTATTTAATAATTATTATGCAATATAAGTGAATATTACTACATTATTTTTGTAATAGTCAATTCACTCAATAAATGAAAAATAACAATGATGGTTGTATGTCCTGAATTTCAGTCAATTCTCTTTCTGCGACAGAAAATTAAATAATGAAAGTTATTTCAATTCAGAAGGGACACCTTTCTGTTGTACATTTCAAAAATGTTTTTCAATTTAAATCCTTTACTGGAAAGCCACTTCAAATGGAAAAAGGAAGGGGTATTAAATTAAATTAGAAACATTTGCACACACAAGTTGATTTATCAATCAGTAATTTAATCAATCCATTTATTTAAATCTGTGCAAACTCTCAATTTATTTGAACAGTTTTAGCATTTTGCAATCTTAGTTTGCTGCTTAGTCATTCAATGCAGAGGGATTTTATGTGCTTATTGATTAGAAATGTTTTTGATTATAAAGAAAATGATATTACTTCAAATCCTTTTACTCAGGATAAGGGCAATTCTCATTCAGAATAATAATGTTTCTAGACAACAATTATGAGCTTTTGCTAATAATGATTAGAATACTATTAATTGGAACCGTGCTTCTTTTGATGCAGTGCACTGTGTGAGTCAGCTTTGTTGTCATTGTTGTAGATGCAAAAGGCTCCATCAGAGAGATTATCCTACCAAAGGGTTTGGATTTGGACCGGCCCAAAAGAACTCGCACCTCTTTCACTGCGGAGCAACTCTACAGGTTAGAGATGGAGTTTCAGAGGTGTCAGTATGTTGTGGGAAGAGAGCGAACTGAATTGGCCCGCCAGCTCAATCTGTCCGAAACTCAGGTAAGGTGCTCATTTCAACTGTGCTTTTCTTCAGTCTTCAAAAATAATTGCTCGTTATCCTTTTTGATTCTTTCTTTAGTTAGTTATGATCATAATAGCCATGGAGTATAAATTTTGCCAATTATTGTGTGAAGTCAAATTCGTTTCATGAATGTGAGGATCTGCTTTACTATTTTAACAATACAGTGCTGAATTTAAAAGGGAAGGCAGATTGGGATATTTCTTGATAAATACATGCTTTAATTATAATATAAAAGTTCACATTTCTGTTTAATGTAGACATTTGAGCATTTAGTTCAACATAGGTCAACACAGTAATAAATAAATAATGAAAAAGCTGACATATTAATCCTTTAATGGGCATTGTATTTATGTATTAAGCCTTATTAACCCACTCACTGAAATGTTTTATAAATTCAAAATTTGGACGTCAGAAAAATCACTACCATACTTTTTAAAAAATATGAGAATACAAAACAATTGTTTTTAATCCATCTAATCATATTTATAATAATTTAAATACAGTGAACTTTTTTTCATTGTTTTGCACTAGTTAGCATTAGCCGTCTTTGTTGAAATTTTGCGATTACTGCCTTTTATAGTGAGGGTGTGGTATAAATTTCCATTGAATTTAATTTACCTTGCTCTATGAAGAACTACAAGATCGACAGTGTATTTTCACACTTCTTTATATATTCAGTACATGCTATTTAATTTGATCTCCATTTCAAATTTGACATACTCTACAAATCGCATTTAGCGGAACAACTTTGACTAACTAGTTTGATGTTGTACTTACATAAATGTAAGTGACCTTCAATTTTGAATCAATGGCTGTGCTTATAAATGCAATGGGCCTCATACAGGAACCAGTCTTAAAAGAATGATTAAGCACTTTTTAAGAAGAATGGAAATTCACAAATGTATTTGCTCTGAAGAACAGCCTAGATGGAGAAAATAGTTTATGTGATAGTACGGGTGCATAATGTGCGTAAAGGTTAGACTTGTATACATTTGAACACTTAACCTTCATATGACGATTACATAGAGTTTGTAATACATATTCTGGACGTCCTTGCTTATATGTGCAAGGGGTCAGATCGAGTTCACGCGCCACGGATGAACTACATTTGCACTCTTGAGTTTGACACCATATTTCAAAGCAGGTCAACGTGCAACACTGTAGGATTTAGAATTGACAGAATCATGCCCGTCTGTTTCTGCTTTCAGCAACTTTCAAGATTAAGTGTTCTTTGTCCATTTTGTCAAAATTACTTAATAGTGTTGTCGTTGTCATTCTCGTTGCTAATTAAATTGTGTAATTGTTCAATTGTGATGTTTAGTATGATTGAAGATGGTTGACTTTTTTTCAGAGGTAAAACTTTTCACACAAAGTGAATTCAAGGTCAAAAAGAAGATTTACTTTTGAAGAAAAAAAGCACAAGTGCTCAATCTTTCTCGCTGTTAATTCTTAGCAACCAAATGACATGATTAGATTAACATTTGGTCCATCAAAGACACATGCTGCTACAATAATCAATCTTTTTTTTTTTTTACTCTCAGCTTCAACATGATATCTGACTGGTGAATTAGATCAAACCATCTTTTGCTGTCTTGATATAAGCAGTCGGATCGTTGCTTAACAACAAATTAATTTGATCATTGCAATGTGAAGGTGGTATACGTTTGAATTTTGGGAGGAAACAATTATGAAAAGTCAACATTAGCTCTGTCAGAAATGGTTCATATTTTATTTTCATCCATGTGTATTGAATTCGAATGATTTGTAATGTTAACATGACAAAAAAAAAAAGATTGATTTATTGCTGCAATTAATTTAGACTAAGATTTTTAATCATTATGTGTTGAGAAATTAAGGTGAAATGATAAACAACAGAGAATGAGATTTAAGGAATGGAATTGGAATGGAACAAATTGGGCGGGAAAATGCAGTTTTTATGTTTTTCTTTAAATTGATTTTGGATCTTCATCCATCCATCCATCCATTTTCATGACCGGTTATTCCTTACAAGGGTCGTGGGGGGTGCTGGCGCCTATCTCAGCTGGCTCTGGGCAGTAGGCAGGGGATGCCCTGGACTGGTTGCCAGCTAATCGCAGGGCATGGATCTTCATTACATTCTTTATTAGATTATTATTCTGTATTAAATTATAAGTACATTAGACCAAGTACCTATTTTTGAGTTACTTTTACAAAATTGTGCATTTCTATGATAAAAGTGTCTAAAATTCCATATGAGTGCAAAGAAACAAATTGGTTTCTATAAATTAAAGAGAAATTTTACCGGCCTCTTTATCTTATCCAGACTTCAAAATATATTATAGTTTCATTCTCTAGAAAGTTGACACAATACCTAAAAATCAAGCATCCAGGATCCAATAAAAATTTAACAGAAGTGTTGTAACTAATTCCTGCGCTTTCAATAATGGTTTCCAAGTGAGTTCTGGTGTGCAAACTCCTTGACACATATGCAAAAATATTGAATTCAACAAATTGGACAAGGTGACAACAAATTGGACAAGATGACACTTTTATAGAAGCAACATTAACTAATCAAAAGCCAAATATTTAATCACATTCTGGGGAATTATGTTCAGGTACAGTTTTTTTTAGATTTCAATTTTGGTGTTTGAATCTAATATTCGCTCATGTAAATATGAACGCAAGGCTAATGAAGCGATCTCATTTAATGGATAAAATATTCTCAGGTATTTAGTAAATAGCTGCATTATACGGTGTTTGTGGAGGCCTTTATTGCATGTTTTCTGTATTGGCATACTGAACAACCACTTATTTGTGCATTACACTACCTGAATAATGCGGCCTTGAAATACAACTTCATTGAGTGTAGCTCGGGATTTTGCTGATCACTGGCAAAAATGCCTTGCGTTGAATTGAGAAAGGAATTAATTAGCAACGCTCCAGAAGACACCTTTCATGTTCAACACAAGTTAATTTGGTATTTAATCAACATTGCTGTTGAGCAATGTGAGTTTCAAAGAAGTCAGAATGACCCAAAGGTTAGTTAATAGCTGAATCAAAAACATCCAGCTCCAATGGCTCCGAATATATTCTACTTTATTCTGTATACATATTTATCTCCCATAACACTGTACCTGAAAATGACGCTTCATATTCCTTTGCTATACTGTTCACTCAAATTCAATTAATATAATCATTTCAATAACTTTCATAAATATTATTTTATTTCTGCTTTGTATGTATCGTCAGTGAATACGGTGCTTGACAATGAAACCATGATGAAAAAGCACTTCATCAAGAAAGTGGATGAGGTGCCCTTGAGCAAGTGCCCTGCCTCAGCTCAGGGATGCTGCACCATCTAACATCTCTCCTTGCATGCTTGTATGTCTGTGTGGTGTGAAACTACAACTGTAAAATGAATTTCTATGGGATTAAATGAAAGAATTTCACATTATTTAGACATTCACCCGTACCTAGACCAGGGGTGTCAAACTCATGTTTGCTCAGGGGCCACATGGAGGAAAATATGTTACCAAGTGGGCCACATCAGTAAAATAACGGTATATAACTTAAAAATGATTGCCGTCAATTACATGCAGATTTTTGCTGTTTTTGTGCCAGCCCTAAATTACGGAGCTCAACTGTAATCATATTGTCCCAAAAAATAATACAAATGCAAATGGAACGTGGCAACACTGAATTCTGGACGTGTTAAATCTACCTGTTGTGCATATATATTGTTCCCAGAATGCATCGCATGGCACAGTAAAAGACGCTAATGCTTGTCATATCAGTTTGTGTTACCAGTAATTGAATTTGTGTCGTATTTAACACGTTTGTCGGTCTATGATTAAGAAAAATAAAATAATTATAATAATAATGATAATAATAATAATAATAATAATAATAATAATAATAATAATAACAATAATAATAATAATAATAATAATAATAATTAAATAAACCGCAACTTTAACTTGTGTGTAAAATAATGACATCCAGGACGATTCTCCCATACAAGTTGCATTGCTCATCTGAGGACTGCTTGTGAAGTTACAACTTTTATATATTTTGATCGTGGTTGGCTGATTAATTAGTCCGCCATTACAATTTTTTTTTCTTTTTTTTTTACTTTACAAAATTATCTCGCGGGCCGGATTAAACCCCTTTGCGGGCCTGATCCGGCCCGCGGGCCTTATGTCTGACACCACTGACCTAGACAGTACGTAAGATTGTAAAAATAAATTTAAAAAAATTAAAAATGAATTTCATACAAAACATAACTATGTTTTGCAATTAAAGTACAACATTTAAAGCAGTTACAGTGTTAAAGAGATATGAAACCAAAGAAATTAAAAATAAAGCTTAATTCAATCACTAAAAGAGCATACATACGTACAGCGCAAGAGCATTTTTGACATGATTTCAATAATACTTTGAAAGGCCATAATCATAAGTAAGAGAAAAGAGCATTGATTTAAACCTGGATTTAAAAGCATTGACATTTTATTGGTATGTTTTTAATCTTTAGTCATTACGCTGATAAAAAAAAATGATACCATGAAATTGGTGGACCGTATTATATACAAGTATACAGAGGGGGGGAAAAAATGCTTTTTAAGTTGGTGAATTTGGTGGGGCGTATTATACACGGATGTGTGTTATTCAATGCAATGTATTTCACGGGATGTTTATAATAATACTGTACAACTATAATAATACATTGTTTTAATTGCCTTGAACTGTATATTTCCTTTAGCCATTGATTAACTGTGGGAAGGCTCTGCTGAATTTATAGTGAGATGTGTGGAATCTGTATTTATCAATGTAAATGACCCAAATGAATGCCTTGTGTATGAAATGTGCTGTACAAATAAACTTGCCTTGCCTTTACACCCTTTGTTTGATTGGCAGCAATTCCAGAATACAGTTGGCCTTTTTAAACACCAATTAATTGATTGATTATTTATGTTATTTATTTAGCTCCAAAATCAGCTGGTATAGTGGTTAGACCCACTGCCGTAACACTGAACCACACTTTAGAAAGTATAAAAAGTGGATGAAGGGCGTCGGGGTACACTTCCTCTCCACTCCAATCCAGTCCACTTTATTTCTATTGCACATTTCATAAACAAGTGTATCCAAAGTGCTGCACATTGAGATTGACGCCATATCATACAAATAAAATTTAATAAAACAACTATTAAAAAAATAAATAAAAATCAGTTAATAAAATATTATAATACATTAAGTTAGATAAAAAATAAATACATAAAATAAAACAAAAAACACAAGGTGGGGTTGGGTGATGGACAATAGCCCACAGTGCTGTGCAACCTATTTGAAAATTTTGTTTATTTTTTTTGTCCATGTGTTTTCGTCTACAGGTAAAAGTTTGGTTCCAGAACAGGCGCACAAAGCAGAAAAAAGACCAGGGGAAAGACTCCGAGCTTCGCTCAGTGGTTTCCGAGACCGCAGCAACCTGCAGCGTCCTCAGACTGCTGGAGCAGGGTCGGCTCCTCACACCCTCAGGCCTACCAGGCATCTTGCCCCACTGCGGCAGCAGCACTTTGGGCTCGTCCCTGCGGCCCCCGTCCATTAGCATGGGCAGCAATAGCAGCAGTATCGGCGGTAGCAGCGGAGCCGCTGGCGGCAGCCCAACTCTACCCGCCGTCACCAGCTCGGGGACGGTGCCAGGCCTGCAGAGCGCCGCGGCGGCTCACAGTTTGTTTAGCTTCCCCATGCCCTCCTTACTAGGCGGTGTCGCCAGCCGCATGTCGTCGAACCCGCTGACCATGGCTAGTTCGTTAGCCGGCAATCTGCAGGAACTCTCTGCCCGCTATCTGAGCTCTTCTGCTTTTGAGCCTTACTCGCGGACCAATGGCAAAGAATCCATGGACAAGAAGATTTTGGACTGATGCTATGTTTTCATGTGGAAGTATGTTTGTTTCCTCTGGAAATGTTTGTTTGTTATTTGTCTTAACCTGTCTCTGTTTTAGTCACTGTCTGACCTGTCTGTGTCATCATGTTCTGTGACTGTCTAGTAATCTCGATACATGTCAACACTCATCTCATATCGACAGATTTAGCTGTAGAAATGTTATCTGTAAAATGTTCATGAAGGGGTAAAGGGGCAAATTCTTAAAGGGATTATTTTAAGATTTTTGAGATTCAGATAACGCTTCACAGTAATCAACTTCAACTATTCATTTAAAAAGGTTAAAATGAAAACAATTCAAAAAATGGATGACCGCACAATGAATAAAGTTTCACACCACTAAAGAAGGCCAGCATAAAAGACGTTTCTGTTTTCAGATATTCAATTGTATTGGTTAGGTTAAGCAAGACACTACACATGAGTAGTTGCAGAGAAAGAAGCCATTTTGTGTAGTAACATGTCAGACAAAGCAAAACACAAAGTCACCTGGTTTCGAGCTCTCTTTTCATTTGCGAGAAAACTGGCTTCAACAAAAACCTTCAAGAGATGTAGTTGTCATTCAGCAGAATTGTCTTCTCAATAGTTTATTGAAGACTGGATTTTTTTCTTTTTCAGCACGTCTGTGGCGTTTTTGTCCTCAAGTTGCAGTACCTAACGTTTACTTTTGATAATTTTTCTCATCTGCGATTTCGCTACCTTTGTGAGTTTTGCTGTATAGTCCTTAAGAAAAGCTTTGCTTTTCACCATTACTGTGCTGCTTGCTGTGATGATCACCAAAATGGTTTATCAGCCTTGAAGACCTCCCTTTAGCTCCTTCGTGAAATCAGCGGCCATTAAGGCAGACACACTTGGAGAAAGGGTTGAAATGATTGTACTATAAAAGTACTGCAAATGAGAGATGTATGTTTTAAATGGTTATTTTATTGTAAATTATTCAACTTTGTAATTATGACATTATTAGTATATCTGGTGAATCAAGGATGACTGAATGTACTGAATGGATTGAGTAATCAGTTAAAAAGCTATTTGGTGCTGTATTGTGAGATTTGTCAAATGTGCGGTCCAAATGTGCATATACTGTATATCATGTATACTGTTTGGCTATATGTTTTGCCATTTTTCTTCAATTCATCTTCCTATGAATCAAGTTTGCGTTGATAAATTCCAACACTGTTATATATCCAATACATGGTGGTTTGATAAGTATGACATGTTTGGGTTTTTTTTCAAAATTTCAATGTGCAAAAAAATCATGCATAACCATTATCCCAAAGCAGAACCTCTTTTAAAAAGTCAAATATTTAAATTAAGAGGTTTATAAATAATTTCACTACTTCCTTGTTTAATTAACTTGGCAAATCTAAATAACAGCTGTTTGCATTAATAGCAATACTCCAATATCATGATATTTATTCAGTGAAAAATTTATTTTATAGAAAAAGTAATTAAGGTGTGTTCAAGGTCGCAACAACGTTGCTCAGGAAGCAGACTAATATTTCTGTAACAACCTGTTCAGTTTCCCTATTTTTGGGCTGCGCCTTTGCTCTCATAGCAAAGTCTTATTAAGCAGGTTACTGCTGCTTCCAATGAATGAACATTTTCCATTCCGATTCGTATATTCGTATATGTAGCCGGTCATGATAAAAATACTGTAGTTCTTAAGAACAACAAACCTAACTGTGTGTTTAATCAACTGACTTCAGTTGGCGCAGTAGCTAACTTTAGTCAAAGCTGTTACATTTGACCACAGGGTCCTGCATGAAATCCTTTAGCTTTCTGAAATCATACGAAAAGGTCAACGAGCATCAAGCAAGAAATCAGTATGAATTTTGATCACACTGGTAGTCATCGCAATGTCTACCCTTCAGAAGGGTGCAAACATTCAGTAAAAATAAACAGATTTTCTTTGCAGAAAAATACACTTATTTAAACAATTCAACTCAATGTTAAATTTTATAGACATTATAAGATAGCAATGAAGCAGGTAAACAACACTTGTACAATTGAAACATAGAGGCAAAAAAAAAAAAAGACAGGACTTTTGTGAGGAGGAAAGAAACTACTAAGGCTCACACTTCTGGGTTTAGAAAAAAGAAACCATTTGTTTCTACAGCATCTGTCTTGGGAATCCCCCCTGGAGGAGGACGGGGGAGTGGAGGTCGCATTGATGCTTCCTAACACCCCGCCAACGACCCTCCAAAGCCCCCCCACCCATTTTCTTCCTTCACCCTAAGTCCAATTAGGGTGAAGATATGTGTTTTCTGTAAGAGTGTGTGTTCGTGTGTGTGCGGGCGTGCATGTGTGTGTGTTTTCAGGTGGCGGGGTCCTCCAGCCTGTCGTCGGAGCAGACCACCAACACATTTTTTGTCACATGGTCTTCAGACTATTCAAGCTCAGGTCCGAGGAATGAGAGGTCACATCCTCTTTTTTTTTTTTTTTTTTTTTTTTTTTTGCTTTTTCGTGCCATGCATTTAAGACTGAGCGCTGCTAATGAACTAACACTGTTGCAACTAATCCTGAGGTAATTGCACTGCAAAATATATCAAGGAAGCTCCTTTTGCTATAGGAAAAAAAACATGCTGCACAGCTTTATTGCCCTGTGTTTTTTTTTTCTCTTCAAAACAATTAATCCCATTATGTAATCAAACGAGTGGAAATGCTCAAGAGACTGTTCAACTTTTGGATTTGTAAAACAGAAAGCCAATTTAAAGTACCACTTTGATGGCTCGAGTTATCATTTGAGCTTTGTGGGGTGGCCTCTAAATTTTAGTGATACAATAAATAAATAAATATTTTTATATATATCTAATAATATCAGGATTAAAATGAATTACTAGATTCATAAATAAACAGATAATTAAAAATAAATGCAAATATGGAGGTTATCACACATTAGGCTTATTCTGTTGAATGCTAGATGTCCTTCAATTGTGAGCCTCTTTAGGTAGTGAAAGAGAGAAGAGACTGTAGCGAGGGTGAGAAGGCTTCTTAAGGATGTTATTTGCTTGGTGGGTGATATGCCTTAAGGTCCAGCTTCAGTAACTAGGGGTTTAGTAGTTTGAATGACCATCTATCTATCTATCTATCTATCTATCTATCTATGGCATCCAGTGAAATTAATTATTCTTAAAATAAATAAATAAATAAATAAATAAATAAATAAATAAATCCAAAGCTCTCAGGCTATGTGTAGAGAAAGAAATTGTCACCTTTCAAATCATGAATTACAGTTTTTCTCCATAGGTTTGACACATTTCTTGAAACTGAAATTACATTTTCAAAATACCATGGACAAATCCCAAAAGCACCTTACAATTGGAATGGCATTCCCCATTGCTTTCATCAAATTGCCAATGTCTTAGTACATGTCTCAGTTGTCTCACTGGATCTGTGCAAATGGTTGTGTACATTTAGCCTACAGTTAGCACAATGTGCCCACATTTTGTTTTTCAGTCTAATGGTTGTCCTCTCCAAAACATGTCAGCAGGATTTCAGTGTGTAAGTCATAATATGCAAAATCATCTGTTTAATTGTCAAGCTTTAGTCCATCATATCACAGCTGATCAGTATAGCGGATGGTTGAGATGTTCACACCGTTTTTTTTTCCTTGCTGCATTGAAAGGGAAAATAAGACTACCGAATGAACAATTCTGAGCTCTTAAAAAAAAAAAAAAAAAAAAAAAAAAAAAAAAAAAAGAAAAAAAGAAAAAAAAAAAAAAGAAAGGGAAAATATCCGCTGCAACGTGAATGAAAACATTTGGCCAACAGAGAGCAGCGAATGGATGGCCAAGAGAATGAGGACGATGGCCACGAGGGGGAAGGTGACTATAGTGACTGCACAGTAAATTCTGGAGCGTACATTTGACTCTATTTAGAGTAAATGTGACTCTATTTTGAGTGGGACCAAATAAACTCAGTTTAGAGTAATATTTACAACTGGAAGAGAGTAAAATAAAGAATTGACAACAAAAAAAAGTCATTCAAGGGTTGAGGAACCTTCATGTTGGGAGACGGCCGCAGTACCACCTGAGCTATGCCACTTCTACTGTTTGCTTAGCTACAAGATGGTTTTGGTCTTGGAGTTAAGATTCTAGCTGACACGAGCGATATACTAGCACACAGCAGAACTCTGTGTGCATCAAATGTTACTTTTGGCCAAAGTACTAAATGAATGCAGATGAGCCAAAGCAATTGAGAAGGATCTTTGCAGTTGTGACAGTACCAACTCTTTGTTTGGGAATTTAACTTGGAGTGAAGCATATGTGACCAGTTTTAGGATATATATGTTATTTTGCTAATGAACTGCACAAATGTAAGTCTGTTTGGCCAAATGAGCTTGTAGTTTTGAAAATGTTATTTCAGTTTCAAGAGATGTGCCAAACCTATGGAGAAAAACTTGTTACTGTGGCTTGTGTTTTTTGGAAAGTTGAGTCACTGACTACACCCAAGCCTGATTTAGGGGTGCAACGATTTCAGATTTTGGTGTACAACTAGTCTGAGAAAAAAAAACAAAAAAAAACACGGTTTTATGGTTATTCTTATATACAGAAAAAATCACAACATTCTTTGAAAAGTATATTTTTAACAACAATAAATAAACAAAAACTGAAAACACAATTGTAAAAAGTTGCTGCCTTTTAAAACAAATACAGCAGATTAGTCATAGACCATAGTATGCTCTTAAAATAGGGCAACGTATTGTATGTGCCCTCTTTTTCTTTCATCTTAAAAGAAAATCATCTTTTTCTTCACAACCTTTAAATTGGCGATTTGTGCAGTTTACCGCTACACATGTAGGCATTTTGCAGCCAAATGCCGAGATACTTTTCTTGAGAATACCAAGATGGCGGCCCCACGGCTGTGGAAGGGGTGGGTCACGAGAGCTCCCCGCCCGGCCGCGGTCCGGAGCCCCGGGCTCGGGGAGGAGGCTGGCGGTCGGGCAGTTGCGACGGAGTGGCGAGTGGTGTGCCATTGGTTCATGGCAGCTGCGACTCGGGCCGAAAGGCCCCAACGTCGCGCCTCGCCTCCGCCACGCCTCGATTGCCGCCACCTCGGTTTGGCCTCCCATTTTCCCACTCAACCGACACTCAACCTGGTCCAGGCCGCCTCAGAACCCAGATGTCGAGTACGCAACTCTCCCCGTACATTCAAAGCTGAGCCGTGTCATTGTGCGCCTGATAAATGGACCGTGTGGAAACAGAAGAGCTGTTCTGAGTGGAAATAACCAGGGTTGCTGAATGGCTGCGGTGAGATAATCCTGGCGTTTAAAAACCACGGTTAATCGTAAAACTGGTTAATTGCTGCATCCCTAGCCTGATTACCTCCAGACTTTTTCAGTCAATAAATAAATTAAAAATAACCTGTCAGACGACTCAGACGAGTCTGCCGAAAGAGCAACAAAAATCCACAATCCAAATTAATTAAAGAAAATAAAAATAAAGACAACATGGAATAGTGATGATCCCTTCTCACCCTACAAAAATTACCCCAAGACCACAACTACAACTCATCCATGTGGTCACAAAGGAACCCAGATCGCCATCAATTTGCCATCTTGGGTTGAAGCGCACTTAGGTTCTGCAGCAAGACTACAATCCAAAGCACGTACCACCAAATGTCAAAGATTTCTGCTGATGGTAGCCCAACCAGTTACAGTATTGTGCAATTATTGTTTCACACGGGACCAGGGGCCTCATGTGCAAAGGGTGGTGCGTACTGCGTAGGCCTGCGCTCAAAAGCCAAATGTTGGCATTCCATCAGGACTGACAGACTCTCCATCACTGACTGATGCCTGTTTTGCTGATGATGAGAAACTTTCAAAAGATGATGGACTAAGCACTGACAGAAGTGGGTTTTCATCCGTCAGTGTAATCGTCACTAGCTGGGTCAAGTTCCGATGGACCTCTCAGTCTATCACTGACTACGTTTACATGCAGTCAATATTCGGGTTAAAGGTGGGTTCAAGGATCTTTTACGGGTGGATCATCTTAACGATTGTTTCTCGATCCTGTCAATCAATCTGCGTAACGATGTCGTGCATGCTCGTCAAGTGAGTGTTTGTAGCATGTAGCTAGCTTCGTGTAGTGAACTTCGGATTCGGCTATTCATCGTTGTAGCTCCACCGAGCTGACCGCGTACTTTGAAAATAGCTGAGAGCCACAAGAGGACATCCGTATGAAGCGAGGCCGGCTGCAGAGACTGATGAAGATGATGATGATGAAGATGAGCTCGGATGTTAGTGACATTTGAGAGGTGTTTCCCCCAGACGAGCAGGAGCGCAGGTAGGATGGTCTTCCGCATGCGCAGTTTTTTAAACGTGACAAACAGATGTTTGGCTTCCACTTTTCGAGAACATCATTGAATCCGCCTTTAAGGTCAGAATTCCAGTTTCTGAAACAAGAGTAACACATTTACATGTGTGGTGGACAGAGTTACTCCCATTTACATGCTCATTTGTGCTCCACTAGAATATTCCTTTCGACCGCGACACACGGACAACATAATTACGTGAATAACGTTATTTCTGCTTTTAACTTACTATACGTTCAATAAAAGACATTATATTTATGTCACTCACCACACTAAATAAAGTAGTCGGTTTTCTCCTCGCTCCAGAAGTGTGGTTCTTTGCTGCAAGCGTCATGTCTGTTGACACCGG
Organism: Festucalex cinctus; assembly: GCF_051991245.1. Lineage (NCBI taxonomy): Eukaryota > Metazoa > Chordata > Actinopteri > Syngnathiformes > Syngnathidae > Festucalex > Festucalex cinctus. The sequence continues at coordinate 22,501,440 of NC_135424.1, forward strand.
AAGTATTTACCGTGTGTTACACGCCAGAAGCACGGGCTTATATACTTGTATTTACTGTATGTGGATAGGCACAAACTGTGTTGTTTTCACTTTAGAGACACAAAATAACGTGAAAATATAGCGGAGAAATCAATGTATTCAAGGGAGGCACATTTAGCGAGTAATGCCGATGTCAGACTACACGAAAACAGCCCGATTTCAGCCCGACCGACGTGTCGCGGACAAACGGGGCATGTCATAAAGGATTTTGGGTTGTCTTGACGTAGCGTCGCCCGTGTATGTGACACGTTCAACGACTGGTCGCCTGTTGTCCGGGATGGTTCACGACCATTACGACGAAAGTCTAGCATATTAGAATTTTTGGTCGTCTTGACGCATAATGTGACATACCTACGTCGTCGTCCGTTTGGTTCCATAGCATTGACCAATAGCGAGAGGGAATGAAACCTCAATCACACACTGAACAGCACTTTATAGCTCTTTTTATTTATGTATACATTTGTTTATTTATTCATTTATGTATTTATTTATTTATCCCGTGGATATTTCATGGGATGGAGCCAGACAGGTGCATCTCGGGGGGGGGGGGGGGGGGGGGGGGGGGGAGCGCCCCGCTGCAGCGCTGCGGCTGCATGGAGCGCGCACGCATCCGTGCAACCCGTCAGGCAACGACGACGTGAATAGAGGACCAAAATATATTGTGACTGTTGTTCTAATAATTTCAGAAATTTGGGCATATGAGTAGGGATGGGCACATATTTAGTGAGGAACGATCACATTTTCATATAGGCCTCGCCGTCTTGTCACCCGCTCTCACTTGAAGGTTTTTTTTTCCCCCCTCGGAGTGAGTGCGTATACTATCCAATGCACCGTACTAAAACTAAACTAAAGTCAAATATGAATAAATGAAGCAGTAAAAAATACTCAAACAATATAATATTTCAGTGTTTGATAAAATAACAAAACAAGACGTCATCCCGCAAATTAATTAACAAAATCGGTTATATTGCCCCGGCGCATATAGGCCTAAATAAATTAAAATACAGTGTTGGCTACTAAATCATATTTTAAACACTATTGCGGAGGAGGGAGCGCAAGCAGTGCGCTCACATCACACTTGTCCCATGCGTGCGCCATTCACGCAAACACTCCCTGTCCTTGCCTCTTTTTTTTTTTGTCCCACCTCCCCGACAAACAGTGGCCGACGCGTCTCTCTTGGCAAGACAACACGCGATGATCGGCTGGTGTCTTGTCGTGTTCAGACGTGTAGTGTGACTACACGCCCCGTCCATGACACGGAGCGAATTTGTCGGGTAATGTGACAGCGCAACTGTCGTGTAAGACAAAAAAAAATCGCGTAGTCTGACATCGGCATAAGACGAAGTTGCGCATACAAGTCGTGACTACATAGACCAAGATTCCTTGCAAATCATATGAGCGAAGAAGAAAATAAACAATGCCCCGATCGATCAAGGTATTCCAAATGCCTTTATATGCACAAAAATTCGGGTTATGAAACGCGTAACCCAGGGGTATTATTTGGGTTTTTAAAAACCCACATAACACCATATTCCGGTTAGTGTACGTTTACGTGGCCTTTCAAAACCAGAATATTGTCAATATTTGGGTTTTAAAGGTGATGCTTACTCCTCACAAGGGTCGTGGGGGTGCAGGAGCCCATTCCAACCGGCATCGGGCAGTAGGTGGTGTACACCCAGAACTGGTTGCCAGCCAATTGCGGGGAACACAGAGACGAACAACCACTCACACTCACAAGTACACTTAGGGACAATTTAGAGCGCCAATTAACCTGCCATGCATGTCTTTGGAATGTGGGAGGAGACTGGAATACCCGGAGAAGACCCAGACAGCCACGGGGAGAACATGCAAACTCCACCAAGGAAGGCCGAAGCCTGGACTCGATCTTGCGTCCTCAGCACTTGGAGGCGGATGTGCTAACCACCCACTCACCGTGCCACCCACTTTCGTAACATCTCAGAGCAAAACATTCTGGTGTAATTGAGTGCTTGTGTGTTTATAACCTAATCTGTATATGGGACATTTTGAGAATTGTCAGAATGTCAAATGTGGAGAATGTAAGTTGTGTTGTCATAAGTCGTTTTATTGAATAATTGTATTTCACAGGAGAAGAATTACATTGAAGGATCAAATAATGCTATTAACTGAACCTAAATGTGCCTTTAAAATAAAAATTTCATAGAAAATAATAGTAGAAAAATTCAATTAATTGTTATTGATTATTCAAGCGATTCGTTAGTTTTAAAACATTTAATCACAGGACAGCATTAAGTTAAGCCATTTATGTAAGAGCAGTGCTGGACTACTGAAGTACAATTGTAAAATACATTTTACACATCAGGGGAGACCAAATCCCTCTGAACTCATAAAAGAGTGGAGACAACAGGTATTTATAAAATGAGGGCACAGCGTGTGTAGGCAGAAGTCCTTCAGTTGCATTAATTTTCTATTTTTTGCCTGCAACCTGAAACGTTTGAATGAGCTCTCAAGGGACTACCATCAGCCTCAACCTGGCAGTGCTTACCTCTTCAGTTTTCTAGTGCTTTTTCCCACCACCATCAAATCTATGCATGCCAGCATGTGATGCATGACTGCAGGTGTGCCGGTTGGTTAGTAGCCATGGTTCAAATATCATCTTCAAACACATACTTACAAGCTATTGTATAGAGAGTGAATTTTAAATGTGTCAAAAATTACACAAGGTGACAGCATAAAAGAACTATTTGAAACGGACAGAAAGAAACTTATATAAAGTCCATCAGTGCGCAAGTTTAGATACTGTATGTCATACCATGATGCCAAGTGATCTAATACAGTGTATACAACCCCTAGCAAAAAGTATGGAATCACCAGTCTTGGACGAGCACTCACTTACGTTTTATTCTGTAGATCCAACTCAGACAAAAGCATGATACAGTCATAAGGTCATTCCAAAGTGCAACATCTTGCCTTTCAGAAACACTAAAAGAAATGAAGAAAAAACATTAGTGCTGGTCAGTAAATGTTACTTTTATAGAGAAAGTGCAGGGAAATAAATATGGAATCTCTCCATTGTGAGGAAAAAAATATGGAATCATGAAAAACAGACAAAGAAAAAACAATCAAAACACATCACTAGTATTTCATTGCACCACCTGTGGCTTTTATGACAGCTTGCCGTCTCTGAGGCATGGACTTGATGAGTGACAAACAGTATTCTTCATCAATCTGGTGCCAACTCTCTTTGATTGCAGTTGCCAGATCATCTTTGCAGGTCGGAGCCTTGCTGTGGACCATTTTTTTTCCCATTTCCACCACAGGTTTTCAATTGGGTTGAGATCTGGGCTATTTGCAGGCCATGACATTGACTGAATGCGTCTTTCTCCAAGGAATGCTTTCACAGTTTTTGCTCTGTGGCATGATGCATTGTCATCTTGGAAAATGATTTCATCATCCCAAAACATTTTTTCAATTGAAGGGAAAAGAAAGCTGTCCAAAATGTCAATGGAAATTTGTGCATTTATTGAAGATTTAACCCCAATGCCTTTGCCTGACATGCAGCCCCATATTATCAAGTACTGTGGGAATTTGGATGTTTTCTTTAGGCAGTCCTCTTTGTAAATCTCACTGGAACGGCACCAAACAAAAGTTCCAGTGTCATCACCTTGTCCAATGCAGATTCGTGACTCATCACTGACGATAACCTTCATCCAGTCATCCACAGTCCATGATTGCCTCTCCTTAGCCCACTGCAGTCTTGTTCTTTTTTGTTTAAGCGTCAATGATGGTTTCCTTTAAGCTTTTCTGTATGTAAATCCCATTTCCTTGAAGGGATTTTGCACAGTTCTGTCATATACAGTGACTCCAGCTTCCCCCCATTTCTTCTCCATTTGTCTTTTGTTTTGAGGACATATTAGTTGTTTGTCTTCCTTGGTCTACCAGTACGCTTGACTTTATCAACCTTCCCATGCTGTTTGTTCTTGGTCCAGATCTTCGATACAGCTGACTGTGAACAGCCCACATCATTATGTGTAGAGTTACCTTCTTCAAGAAGTTTGATAATCCTGTCTTTGGTCTCAAAAGATATCTCCCTTGTTGGAGCCATGATTCTTGCCAATCCACTTGGTCCAGCAGCCCTCCAAGGTATGATAACTGCACAGTTTTTAACAGCTGACTAACAAGCAGATGTAATTTGAGGCAGGTGCCCAATTAAAGGAACAGTTCGGATTTTTTGACATGAATCTCTATTTCATCCTCACCTCCAGTGTGTGCGATTAGCACTGACTTACCCCTGACAGCGTTCTGTGACACGAGTACTGGTCCGGTGTTGGTCGAGAGGACAGTAGTCCGGCAGGTTTACTTGGGTCACCGAAATAAAGCGTTTATCTTCTAAAAAACAATTAGTGTTCAAAAGAGTGATACATTTGCATCACTCAACTCCTTTCTGAAAAAAAGTCAGACGCCATTACCGCCGGGCACTATTTTTCTGTTTGTTCGTATCACTGCGTGTCGCCCTGTAGACAGCTGATCGACGCGCTGCAGACAGCTTATCCACATGTAAAGACAAACAACTTGTAGATTAGTGCGCGTCTATCAGCTGGATGCGTGATACGAACGAACAAAAAAATAGTGCCTGGCGGTAATGGCGTCTGACTTTTTTCAGAAAGGAGTTTAGTGATGCAAATGTGTCACTCTTTTGAACACTAATTGTTTTTAGAAGATAAACGCTTTATTTCGGTGACCCAAGTCAACTTGCCGGACGACCGTCCTCTCGACCAACACCGGACCAGAACTCGTGTCACAGAACACTGTCAGGGGTAAGTCAGTGATGATCGCACACACTGGAGGTGAGGATGAAATACAGATTCATGTCAAAAAATCCGAACTGTTCCTTTAAGGAAAGGAAATTGACTGGGTGTGTCCTTATTTTCTGCTCAAAATGGAGTGATTCCATATTTCTTTTCTCAGAATGGAGTGATTCCATATTTATTTCACTGCACGTGCTCTATAAAAGCAACATTTACTGACCAGAACAATGTTTTTTCTTCATTTCTTTCAGTGTTTCTGAAAGCTGATGTTGCACTTTGGAAAGACCTTACGACTGTTTCATGCTTTTTATCTGAGTTTGATCTACAGTATAAAACGTCTGAGTGAGTGCTCGTCCAAGACTGTTGATTCCATACTTTTTGCTAGGGGTTGTATATTTACTGTCGTTCAATGGCAGCATGGCAATGGTTCGTATGTTTGCCTCACTAACAAGTGACTGTTCATATCTCAGCTTATTCCCAGGTCAATATTTACATACCCGGCGCAAGTTGTTGTTGGTGTGAAGTGTTAACACAGCCAACTTAATTCCTCGTCAATTAAAGCGTCTCTTCTCATTCCCTTTAAAATTTACGGGTGAGAGGTGCAGTCCTTGACATGTAGGAAGATGAAACTAAATTGCTGGAGTCCATGCAGGAGGTTGAAGTGCACAAAAAACATTTATAAGAAAATGCAAGCAGACCTTCACAGGCAAATGATGTAAAGTATAGGGCTAACGGAAAATTTGCTTTGACTTGGGGAGTTATATGCCTTCAAATAATGAATATTCACACAAATGTTATGTTATGTTGTAAACACATACCCATAGGTAAAATTGGTTTTTGTTTGTTTGTTTGTTTGTTTTTTTAAATTGAAGTCCAAAATTTCCCTAACTTTCAGCATCAAAAGATGTCTTTTATGTTAAACTGTCAGAAAATAAGATCTCGCTGTATCGCAGATTTTTTGTGTGCAATTTTTCTTTTCTTTTTTTCTTTTTTACAGTAATGTACCAATTTTTTAAAATCTATGAAGGTTTTGAACATTGATAATGTTAAAAGAAGACAGTGAAATGTGATCAAATGTAAATGTCTCGATGAGAAAAGTGTATAAACAGTTTGGTGAGGGGTTTTAGAGCCTTAAAACATTGATAATAAATGTCAAACATAAAGCTAACTACTTCGCGGATTTCATTTATTGCGGGTATTTTTTGGAACCTAACCCCAGTGGAAAACGAGGGAACAGTATAAATAAAGATGACTTGACTTGACACTGACACACAAACCGCACACCAATTTCTTTCTTTCTTTTTCTTCTCTTTTCTTTCTTTCTTTCTTTCTTTCTTTCTTTCTTTCTTTTTATTTATTATTATTATTATTATTATTATTTATTTTATTTTATTTTTTCATTTTTTTTTATTTTATTTTATTTTTTTTTAAGAGAAAGATTCGGTGACGCGCTTAAACAGTGCCGCTCGCTAGGGTTTCAACTCAACCACTGTCATCCGCTTAGACAGTCATATGACCAGCCCTCCGCAATCATCTGTGTTGTGCAGCACCAGTTAGCTAAAACTCACCGGTATCTTTCTCAATTTGCCGTAAATTTATCCGGCAATGGCAACATTGGTGGCAAACAGGGCGATGGACAACGGCTTGGCAGCAGCAGCGAGGACGCACACTCAAGCTGTGACCAGAAATTACATCTCTCAACCAAGGCTAAGTACGTACAGTGACTATTTCAAGCTGCTACTTAGCTGCTATTGTAGCTATAGGCTAACACAGATGTCATGTTACATTTGCCAGATACATGTATACAGTAGAGGGTGAAAATGATCATCTCTCCCGATTTTGCTCCAGTATTGACGTAAAGGATAGCCTGTAACAAGGTTTATGCGTTGAAACAAAAAACAATATAGCCTATTGCTGCTCTGTCATATGTGTAATTTGAAATTGTGATTAAATGAATTAAAAAAAGACAGCTATTAGGTTGACGGCAACAAAACGTAAACTTACATAATGCATTACTGTTTTGGGTACATTTGCTTCGTGCCTGTATTTGTTTTTGACAAAATTGGGAATCGTGCCATTCATATCCAGTAGTATATCGGCTAAGCTACATTGCAACAAGCTATTGTTCAAGGTGGCTAACGTATTTTGGCAAGCGTCAAGCGGCTACACACACGTCACTGTTGAAATTTGAGAATGAAGTGTTAATATTTTCATTTGATGTCGGGATTAATGTGCTACATTCTTTGGCCTCCGAGTGTTAAGCTTCTGTCATGGCTGTCAGTATCCGGTGTTGCGGTTTAAGCCATCGTCGAGAAGACCCTTTTTTTTTTTTTTTTTTTTTTTTTTTTTAATAATTTTGATGAGGGTGTTACATTGCTGTTTGTGAGGTACCTTTCCTATAAAAATATTTTAACGGTAGTTTGGTGAAGATTGAATGATGACGATGATTTGTCATGTGACACGATCACGAGCGTCCAGAGCACAAGGTCACGTGACTGACAGTATTAATCATTGCGGTAGCTGCTACAGTACTAATGCAAAGCTCATTACATACTTACGGTACTCCTTAATGTGCACTATTTGGTGTGCATTGTTATTAACAAAAAATAAATAAACAGAAAATTGACAAAACTGTCAATCTGTTGGACAATAGGGCCTGGCTCAGCTCTTGCTGTATTGTATCCAGAATGTGTTTTATGAGGGCAGGTGACTTGATGAAGTCAACCCTAATTTCTGATTAATAGCGTGTGAGTCAGCCAACACACCTATCACAATTTAAATGGCCCCTGAATATCCCCAAATGCATTTCAGATGTTCTTAGTAGGCCTCCTTTTTTTTCTTTTTTTTCTTTTATTTTATTTTTTTTTTGTCTTTTCTGTTGCGTTTATTCTTACAGCGTGAGGCATAAACTATATTCTGCAGAGTATCCACGTATATTAGTGAAGAGATGGGTACACAAGATATTCCTATGTATTAAATATAACAGTAAAGACAAAAGTGTCAGTACTGTATGTATCACAATTATAGCAAGACCAACCCCAACCGGGTTTCACACACCAGCTCTGTTTCCACTTCCTGTTTACAACGTGTGGGCCGCGTCCCGTTACTTGTACTTCCGCCCTTGTGCCCCTCGGTTGCACATTCCTGTCGACGGGTGTGAGTGTGTAGTGGGTCTGTCTCAGTTGTCCGAAGCATTTCATAGAGCTGAAACGCCATGGGTGGGAGCACGTGGTTGGGGGGCGCAGGAGTGGGGGTGCGAGTGTTGGAACTTGGCCAGCATTAGCCGCAAACGGCGCTGACGTGAAACCCGGAAGTTGGGAGTCCATGGCATCTACCCCATTGGCAAGAGATCCACTTACCCGATCAGCCCTATTGCCCAGGGTCCGGACATGAAAAATACCCAACCGCAATAATTTCATTTTCCGCCTTTTTGTTCAACTGTAAACAATTAATTGACAAAAACTTCCTTTTCTTAAGTAATTCAACTTATTTTTAGTCTACCATTCAAATATTTTTCATTAATTTATTTTTTGTGCAACTATTCAATTGTTAAATCGTTCAGAAGGGTCCCCATGACTAGTGTTGTCACCATACCAAAATTTTGACTTCGATACTATACCTGCATAACATACCTCGATACCGGTACTGAAACGGTACTTCGACAAGAATCTAAAACATCAGCAAAAGTAGCAATATTAAAACTGACAAAAGAATAGGGCTGGGCGATATGACCTAAAATCAATATCCCGATAAATTGGGCAGTTTTACCTCGGTAACGATGAATGCATGATAAATTGCTTCTTCTGTTTCTCTGCAAAAAAACATTTGCTCTTGTTACAAAATGTTTCTAAAACTGAAAATCAAAAACAACACGCGTGTTTTTCACGTCTTTATTGAAAACATGCGTAGGCAGTAATGTCGTGTGTCTTCCACTCTGCGTGCGCGCTCCCGCGGCATGGGGTGGGATACATTTTATTTGTGTGCTTTTTTTACGATGGTAAGTACTTTTTGGCACAATACCTGTTTAGCAAGGTGTAAGAAAAAAATGTTCCATATGATACTAGTGCATCATGCTTCTCAATGAGGAGTGGACGGCCAGCGAGGGCTTCCGTGTTAAGTGCATGAAGCCATCCTCCTGCGCCCTCTCGCAACCACGGCGAAAGAGGCGTTTTCAACATATCGGATTCGGTAGACAGACAGGCACGCATGTATGCGTGTGTTGTGTATACCTGCCTTTAAAACAAAATTGGCGGGCTGTCTCGTATTTTTTTTTATTTTTAAAAAAAAAAAAATTTTAAGTACCGGTACAAAAAAAAAAATTGCCGAGGTATTTTTGACGCCAAAATATCAATTTGATGCCAAAATGTCAAGGTACGGTATTGGTACCGGTACCCCGTGTAACACTACCCATGGCTAGTTATGAATACAACAATTTTCACTTTATATTTGTCCTGGAACATGTTTCAAGCAACGTTTACAGACAGTAAAATTTTCTGTTCGGTGTTTTCACTCCCTCATCGTTGCATTGGAAAACAAAGCCGAAATTATTCTACTATCGCTAACTTTGGTCTGTCAACTCTGCCGTTCTCTGCTTGCCATTTTGTTTTCCCGCTTCTATTCTGTGTGAGGGGTTGAGTGGGCGGAACTGCAACAGTGATTGGACATTAGCTCGCAGGGAGGGCTTTTCTGCAGCAGGACACTGGACATGCACGTACACACACAGTGGCGTGTAAAGCATCAATGCAGAATTTGTTGCAGAACCGCAAACCCACAGTCCATAAGTGGGTCTTGTCCCGTGCAGGGTGAACGGTTCGGTCTAAGAACAAGAACCGTTGCTTCCCTAATATATGACCTTATAGATTACTTAGTTTGAGTCTTCAAAACGTTTTTAACCTGTTCCCTAACATCGATTTCTCTTGTTGAACAGACCATCAGAAACATGTTTGGTTTTTTTTCTGTTTTTTTTTCTGTGCCTTTATGCAAGTATGAGAGAAGCAAGTATGGACTAAAAGCCTATTTGAGAACAAGAAGAAAATTACTTAATGGACCTTGTCCCATCTTACTGCTAGGACAAGGGTATGTATGTGATGTAGCCCTTGTACTTACACCTAACCACCCTACCTCTGAAATGCTTTAATTCTTCTGCCAAGCCTTTTTCTGTAAAACATATTTCTAAACTGCCGCAGCCCCTGATCTGGTCACAGTGTTTATAATAAGCTGCAGCCAGGGCTGGGTGATGTGGCTAAAGAATACAATCTTGATATTTTTTTAAATTAATTTTTTTATTATATTTCATTTTTTTTGTTATTCGGGACAATTACAATTTTAATTGAGGTTATAAACCCAACATCTTCTCTGGGTCCCATCTTGTCCCTAGGTGTGCTTGTGAGTGTGAGTGGTTGTTCGTCCCTGTGTGCGCTGCAATTGGCTGGCAACCACTTCAGGGTGTACCCAGCCTACTGCCTGTAGCCAGATGGGATAGGCTCCAGCACCCCAGCGACCCTTGTAAAGTCGCAACCTGGTCTACAGACTGGAACTGTAACTGGTGGTCTTCTACTAATGCCTTGGCTGGGAAGGAAAAGGTTTTGGCGTGCTCTTATTGGCTGAAAAAGCCTCCATTTCCTTGGTTCGCCAAAACTGCAGGCGGCGAGCTAATTAGGTTCATTATCATAATTACGGCAAGTGCTGTTCGCTAGGCGGATGAAGTGGAGTTCCGAACACCGTCTGGTGTTTAAAAGTGGCGTTCCGAACGCCGTTTGGCGCGTTTCAAAATAAACGCGGATCCGCATTGTATGATAACATCGGCCATAAACCAGGAACGAGCGTTAACACTGCAAAAATTTGCCCCGATTCTTGACTGAAAGGATGTCTTCAGAACTCGCACACACAAAATGCGCACTTTCAAATTGAAGTAGCAGCGCTGCGCCGCTGCTGAATGAATACAACGGAAACACTGCAGTTTTGTTGTGTTTCTTAACCATCATAACATTTTCATTTCCTTTGTGTGACCAAAAGCATTTGAGACATAACATCCATGATGTTATCAATAAACTTACTCACAGGCCTCACCAAATTGCAAATAAACTTTTAATTCGCACAAAATTATTAAATCAAATGTCCCACTGCGGTTATTATGAGCAAATTTAAACAAGAAAATACCACAAGGAACAACAATAAAATAACCAAACTTTGGCTGATGCCTCGGAAGATGAATTGTAAGCTGAATGTGGTCTTCAAAGTTGAGGCTGATTTCATCTGTTGAGAGGTCAAACTTCCAAAACATTTAAAGGGACGATGGCCTTACCTGCGAGTGGAATTGACTTTCCACTGATATTTTAACAGTTCCTGAAAATTTCAGGTTTATATCTTTTTTCCTAAGGTAAGGGTTGCTATGGACATTTGAAAGATGCAAGTACCAAAACTTTAAAGCGATACAAAACCTATAACTCATCTTCCAGTATTGGATTATGCATTGTATATAAAGAATAAAAGTGCAAGTATCTTTGGTATCTTATTCCCTGAATTTTATTTTCAACCGATTTAAGTATCAACATAAGAACATACCATGGTGAACGGCATTATCCTTGTCACGTGATCGTGATGACCCGTGCGTAAACAATAGCCGCCTTTGTTTATTTGAATGAGAGTTTGCTGACGTGATTGACAAGAAAAAGGCTGTCTTCTATCCCAAATACTGTGCCAATTCTGATCAGAGTAAAATCCTCACCATGCCAGGTTTCATGTCATTCCGTGTGGGCGTGTGGCGGTGGGGAATGGCCTCTTCTAATGTGGGCTAAAGCGTGCTTAGCACACGACTTGTAGCATGGCCTGTCGAATAAAAGTCAGCCGGATGTTTACTGTCCAGGTTAGGGACCATCTGCAAATTACATTTCCAGAGTGAACATAACCATGTCAACCTTTCTTTCTTTACTCTGGCTACTATTACTATTACTATTTACTGTTACTATTACTATGGCCTTTACTTTCTTTTCTATCACTTTGGTAGATGTTAATCTTGGTCTCTGTCAGACACAAATAAAATGTGGATCACCGTGCTATTAATATGCAAATTCTGAAAGAAAGCATTAAAATACTTGGACATTGACATGTGTACACGTCAAACAGTTCATAAGATCAATATAAAGATGTTTTTTGTGACATTTTTCTTGACTTGTCAGAGCTCTTAGAGATGCAAATGTTTAAAAGCCATTCTGAAATAGAACAACAAAATAAACAAATGACATTTTTCATCATACTACATCTTTTATTTCTGGAGGCCTTTGTCTCTCGTGTCAAATGGGACAAAAGCTATTAGTCCATGAAATGGTGGCCTTTGTTTTAGTGGTGCATTCTGACATGAAGTGCCATGAAAAGACATAGAGCAAGTCACTGTATGGCTTTTGTGAAGATTTAATTAATGGTAATCACATCGTTGTGATAATTTAAATCCTCATCTGTCACTACCAAAGTCGTTCTATAAAAGTTACCTAATTTCTATTCTAATTAGCCTAAAGCAACTTGCTTTTTAGAGCAGGGGAAAAAGGCTGGGTTTTTTTGGGGGGGGGGGGGGTTTGTTGTATTTTTTGCTTCTGTCTGTCTTATTTATGTCACCAAGAACAGGAAGAAAGCCACAGGAACAGTGTACTTCTTATCTAAAGAAATCCCCTATTCCATTACTCAACTTCCCTGTAGTTTTTTTTTTATGTCTCTTTTGACAGTGGTGATTCTAAATGTTCTATTTTTCAACTGGGGGTTTGTAGTTGATTTTGTTAAAGCATCAAATTATGAGTTTCCAGGATTACAGTTGTATGGAGGACCAAAAGTGCCAACATTAAATAAATAAATACACCATTAAATAATTAAATAAAAGTGTCATTAATTAATTAAATGTGTCATTAATTAATTAAATTCACTATGATTATTAATTAATCAATTAATCAATTAATCAATTAATTAATTCATTCATTCATTTATTCATTTTTTTATTTATTCATTTATTTCTCTATTTAATTATTTCATGGTCACTGTGTTGCGGTGTTTCATGAATTTTATTTTATCTGTCAAAATCGCCCGTCAAAGTTAGTGGGCGGGTCCTAACACCTGATTGGTCAATCTGCTCACCAAGTCAAGGCAAATCCATTTCAGAATAGTCAATTGATGCGGAGTGAGTAGCCACTAAACACAATTGATAGGCTGGGTGGCGCTTTTCACCTAAATAGGTGCGTTTCCATTGATTAGACATTAGATTTCCGCTTTTATTAGGTGCTTTTTGAGACGTGCTGAAATGGTAGTTCTTCGCAAAATTTTAACAGAAGCACTTTTTTTCCGCATTTCCTACTAGTCATGTGACTCCGCCCGGTCACAGAGAAAAGGAAGTACAGGATCAGTGGCTCAGCGAGAAGCCACAACGGTGCAAAATGCTCTATTGAACAACTGCTGCAAGTCCAACAACAAACATCACCAAAGCGATCAAAACATTGCAAAAAAAACAAACAAAAAACACACACAAAACAAAATTTGCATTTATGTATGTAAAACGTTACTAACAATAGTAGCAAATTTAAATTCAGCTCAACTTTATTTTGAGAGCACTTTAAAAAAAAAAATCGCTTGCAATGAAAACTGCTGTTGCCAACATGGAATACAAATCAAACATACAAAAACAATTAAAACATTAAATTAACAACATACAAACAGTAAACTCTATCACATTCCAAACGTGTGGACCTAAAAGCCAGCAGATGTCGCTGTTTGACTTGCTGCCCGCGCCACTGCTGTTTCCAGGCATCATAAACAAAGACTTCTTAAATCTCCCTGCATCTATCTATAATATTTTTTAATAGAATTTGAGATATATTTAAAATCCCTTAAATGTATCAAGTCTGAAACACGCAAACAATTTATTCTCGTGACATTGCATGATGCGACCGCCTACATGAACTGCGAGATCTCGAGAGAGAGAGTTGAGGCGGGACATTACGAGAACTACGCCTCAGAAGCAAATTACTCTTCAATGGAAACGCCTACAAGGCAAAATTGTACTTTATCGAAATAAAAGAAATATCGCTTTTATTTTGATGTTGGTTTTGCACAACAACAAGCCTCGATCACTCTATATCAGCAAAAAAATCCATCACCATAGCCGACATGTTGACAACCACTTCAGGCCGAAGCAGTCGCTTAGACAAGATTTGAGTGAATCAGGCCTCAGCCCCGCCCACTAACTTTGACGGGCGAGCTTGACAGATAAAATAAATTCACGAAACACCGCAAAACAGCGACCATGAAATAATTAAATAGAGAAATAAATAAATGAATGAATAAATAAATAAATATATAAATAAATACATAAATAATATATACATAAATAAATATATACATAAATAAATATATAAATAGTTAAATAATCACAGGGAAATTAATTAATGACACATTTAATTAATTAATTAATGACATTTTTATTTAATTATTTAATGGTGTATTTATTTATTTAATTTTGGCACTTTTGGTCCTCCATACAGTTGCAGCGTAACCTGAATTCATACAATTCAGAATTCAAGCAATATACTGTATTTGGAAAAAAAAAATTCTTATTCTGCAGTTGCACAAAACCTCAGCGTACTTAGAATTGCCGTCTTACATGTTACGTTAACTGTCCTAACCAGATCAATGAAGTATTTATCTCTAATCAATCAACTCCATCTAATGTGTTGTACAATCTCCTAGACTTCAGTGGATCATGTGTTTTTTGTAACACTATGGCCCCTTTGTACGGTGACGCCAAAAACCACTTCCACTCTTCTGTCCCACAGGGGCACTTCACTTAAGCCCAATTCACACTGGCTGCGTAACGGACGCGGTGCGTTTCCCGTACGGCGGCCGTATAGATGCCGCAAGGACTGCAATTCACACCGCGTGCGTTGCATGTCCGGAAGTCTCCTCCCGACAGACAACAAGATCATGTGGGGTTCACGCTGGCGTGTTGAGTTCACCCAATAACAACCGTGTATATAGAGTCCTATTTGTAAACAATAGCCACGCTTGCCTGTTGTCACATCGATATGTTATTTGGACATTATTTCTGGGACTTCTACCATGGCTGTTCTCCATGGGTAATTACTTTTTGTGTTTAAAGAGTGTCATTTTGTCGTGTTTAATTTATTCTGAGCTTATTTTTTGTCTTAAATGTCCGACTGATGTCATGCTATGCAGCTAGCTAGCTTCCCTCCCCAAAAAACGAGTTCGCAAACGGTTTTATTTTGAAATATACCGGATTTACCTTAATGCAAGACGCTCGATTTCCTTTCCGGCTCGTGCAATTTCTTCAGCTTCATGCAAATCCGCATGCGGCCTCTGGAAGCTTGCGGAAATCTTCCGCATCACCGCAGTCGTTCTGCACCGCAGACGCACCGCACCGAAGCTGGTGTGAATTGACACGTAGACTTGAATGGGTTCAATCCTTGTGGCGTCCGTATGGAGAACGCACCGCATCCGTTCCGCAATGAGTGTGAATTCGGCTTTATGCTAGCAGTAGTTGCAAATTTATGTTGAAAGCTGATGTATGATGTTTTCTACTTGAGCATTTCAAATCTTATCTTATTTACATCATTTTGGGTTTGACATAAATACATAAAATGACACAGCTAGTGCATCAGTTTATCATACCCCGATGACAAACCTAATCCTAATTTGGGAAACTCTCCCAACTGAGCAATTCAACAATGGTGATTCAATCAATCAGATTTTAATCGAGTGATCAAGATCCAATAATGCTGCTGGTGATTGGATGTGACATTACACGTGGTTGTAGCATGCAGGAAAAATACATACTGGGCATGCCCACTCGGAAATTTCAAATGTTGTAAACGTCCTCTACTATTGCTCGGCCCCTAATAATGTAAAACAGTCGACCATGAAATTACATATTCGTCAACCTAGAAACAGACAATGTGCAATGAGTCAAAGGATGCGGACTGAATGCCATGATCGTGATTGTGTGTTGGGGGATAAGGTGTGCATGAGTGCTGTTTTTTTTTTTTTATAAATTTTTTTAAAGGTAATTAGCATTCCCACTTTGAGCGGGGCTGTGGGAATCCCTTGTAGTGGAGGCGAAGATGCGAATTTGAAGCTGCACATCACAGCAGCTACTGCTTTGTTTCACTCATTTATTGTTAGAACAGTGGTGCCCCATCTCCATCCCAGCTCCAACCTCCTTGCCGCCCAATTCCCCTTTTTAGCTGGAAAATTGAATTGTGTTGGAATGCTATGTGGCTCTTTCTCTAGCACTTGAATGGCCTCTTCAGTATTTCACACCAAGGTGTCCTTCAGGGTGCGAGGTCAGGCTACCAAAACAGCCTCTAGTGGCAGATTAGGACCAATTAACATCTTTGTTCACAAAGGGCTTGGCAGTTGAACAGACTGCATGGTGACCCACACTGCGGTTGCATGCTAAGCCAAGAGACCGCTGCACTTGAGCTGAAGTAGAAAAGAGGGGTGGAGAAAGTTTTCCAAACCTAATGGGAATTGTTGCTACTTCACAACTCATGAACATATAGTCGATTGAGTAATGGTGATTGTTATGAAGTGAAAGCAAACTACCTTCACTTTTTTACTGCAGTGGCACATAATGACCTACAGTGAAGTGCCTTGGTTATGTTTTTATTACGATGGGAAAAGTGCAACTATACATACAAAAGTTATGCACTCTTGCACACGGGCTTAGTGCCACCAGCCATGTTGCAAGGAATCAAAAGAAATCAATCTTAAAAACACTTGAACAACCTCTGATTCCCCCCCCCCCCCACAAGGATAAGAAGCCATTTAAGATTTTTGGCAGACTACAATAAACTAGCTGTTTTTAGTGGTTTGACCTAAACACTTGTATTTCATTGAAGGAATACTTCGATAATTTAAGAAAAAGATGCATAAAAAAGTAAGATAAAAAAAAAAGATTCTTCATAAAATGTAATATGACTGAGGGACGACGGGGCGCTCTTTGTTGCAGAAACCAATGTCACGCGCTATTGCGACATAGACTGTGGAATACTGTCACTGTCTTGAACATCAGATTACATGCACATGTTGGTTAAACACTTAATCAGGGCTTCCTCCTGAAAACTTTCGAAGCCCAGTCCAAACAAAGGGGGTGCTCGTGCATGCCACAAATTAAATGCCCTGAATCCTATTTGTCGAAATGTAGAAATGAACAGTGCTATTCAAGTTACTTTTGAAAAGTGTTATTGTTACTTCTCTGAAAAAGTAACTTATTACTTTACAAGTTATTCAATTATGAAAGTAACTACTTTAAGTTACTTTACTTTAAAAAAAAGATATAAAAAAAACGATTTAACAAACCTTTTACTATTACCCAATTAATCATGATTAATATTTTCTTCATAATCGAGCATCCCTAGGAAGATCAAGCAGTGAGTAATGTTTAGATGCTTCTCTGTATACATTACTGCAGCGTCTTGTATGAATAGCCGTTCTTTTGAGTGATTAGTGTTAACGAGTCAATAACGCTTTCCATTGTGCATTAGCCTTGAGTTAGCTACATTCGGGAAACAAGCTAAAAAAAAAAAAAGTTTTTGCATATAAGTGTGCACTGTGTGTAATTCTCTTCATTTTGTGTGCAGAGCCAAAAATCAGATTTGAATTGAATGGTGACACAGTCAAAGATTCCCACCCCGAATCATTATATCCTCATTACACATGTAACAGTGTCTTAAAAGTCATGTACAGATGGTGCTTCGACGGTACTTGCCTGTGTGAGCTACAATGAGGTCAATAACTTCTTGTCCCTGTCTTCTTCTATGGCAGGGGTGCGTCGGCCCGTGGGCCGGACCCGACCCGCCTTCACTTTTGGCCCGGCCCCCTGAACAATACCAGAGGACCCCCCCAAAAGTGGGGGGAAAAAAAATTAATCCTTGACATGCACAATCGCCCATGAGCTCAGCCCTTCAGTCTGATGTTGCTTCCCGTTGTTATCAATGCCCACTTTTCAACAAGTAAACAATGGTTGTGACCAAATCCACAAGGCTGGGTCCTCCGAAGGCCGAATTTTCCGGCTGCACAACGTCACCCCCGGCATGACTAGACAACACGCACAGACTTGAATGGAGTGTCGGTCAATGCGCAACTGACAAGCAGCATTGAAAATCCATGGAATGGTCATGGATTGTCAATGCTGCTTGTTGACTGACACTCCCCGGAATTACAACGCATGCATGTGCGTTGCGTCTCCGCTCTGGTGAAGTGTTTTGTTTTAAAAACAAGATCAAACATATCAAATATGTTAGACACTCATCTCAACATCTCATGAGACAAAAAAAAATCAGCAAAATTACGTGCACTTATGGCGCCAGACTTTAGTTAAAGTGGTGACGTTCCTGCTCCCCCGCTCTTTCCCTCCTTCCTCTCTGTTTCAATGAGCATTTAAATCACAGCTTTTCACGATTACGTAATCTCGTTCTCAAACCTTGATTTCATGCAAATGCAATTAATCTTTCAGCCCTAGTTAGTAGCGTTTTCGGTATACAGAAAAGCAGAATTGGGCGCGTCAATGAAGTTTGAGTTTACGTCCATCGTCAGCAGTCAAGACACCCTTCCGTCATCGTCAATCTGTCAATAACACAAGTCAAACTGCATTATAATCACCAATGAGTCATTCACGGACCTTCTGTCAGTATTGACGGAATTCCCACCAGCACTGACTGATTCACGGACCTTCCATCAGGAATGCCCACTTTTTTTTTGTCAGGCTTGCATCAAACTCCATGCGCTAGGCGTTACTAACACACTGCATAACACACTTCGAAAGTCATTGTTTGTGACATCAATAACTGTCATGGTTTTATGAAATAAAATTACAAACATGTTAAAAATACAGACAAGAACATATCTAAGTAAAATGCAGGGTTTATAGTCATATAATCATTGTGCATTTTAGACATGCTTTCAATTAAAGTGCAGTGTGTCAAATGGAGAACACTGATTGGCTATTTAGCTAGAAAATGCAATCATTGCTCTGGGCGAAGAGCTCCGCTGGCCAATGAAATCACATTACTTCATTACACCACATTAAATGAGTGATGTGCTCATTTATTAGTTCAATTAGTTAATTGAATTCATGTGGATCTTTTGTCTCTTTTGTAGTAAAGATAATGACAATTGTCTGAACTTTGATTTGTGTTTTGATATATTTTTGGAATGAAAAAAAAAAAGATCACTCGGGCAGGTTACTGGAGGGGAAAACTAGCAACTAATTTGCATTTCCTGTCTAGCAGAGCCAGTCACCGCGATTGTTACTAATATCAATTCGCAGAAAAAGCAAAATGACAAAAAAAAGTCCGTTAATACTTAACCATTTTGATCAAAATCACTGTTTGTTTTTTTTGTTTTTTTAATTACTTTGTTCCCGCCTGCACCATAAATGTTTTGAGCAAAATTGTGTCCATTCAATGGATTTCACTTAATAAAACCATGACTATGGACTGCACAGCAAACAATATGGGTTCCTTAGTTGTCATGATGTGAAAGATAATGATTTTTAGTGTCTGGCTAAAGTGACCGGTACTTTAATCACACTTGCTTTGCTGTTAGAATGTGATACAATACAGGCTGTGATAATTTGCAGTACTGTTTGTTTATTCATAACATGATTGCGATACTCTTCCAACGGTGCGTGGAAGACATGACAGAAGTAGCTATGGCTGCCAAAATTGACAAATTACATTGATGGACGAAAACCCCCATCCGTCAATGCTTAGTAAGTTTCCCATCAATCGTCAACACAATGGATGTCCATCATTGACGGATTGACAGACCTTCCTTCAATGTTGACGGAATGCCCACCTCTGCAGAACAGTGACACGCAGAAAAGACCTGAGAATGTTCACCTTACAGGCAGTGCAGGAGCTTTTTGTTTCTTCTGATCCATGAAATGTAATAAGTGAAAATAAAGCTGTAGTTCAAGGAAATTATTGGGCACGTCAACTTTTTATCCATTATTCTTTTTCTGTCAGGTCTTCTTTATAGTGGTGGTTGTTTAAGTTACCAGTGATTTTCTGTAACCTTCTTTACTGATGACCCATTATTTAGCAATCTTTTATGAAGATGGTCAGAGCTTGCCTTGCATCAATATAATTGCCCATGCTCTTTGTGGGCAAGTGAATTTTATACATTTTTATGACATTTGCCTGCCTTTGACATTTGGACCGGGAGCATGTAGTGCAGAAAGCTGTGCAAATCTTACAGTTAAAGGTCAACTTATGATTATTCACTGCAATTATTGCGAGGAAGCTCACATGTTGATTGGTAGCTTTCAACCACTAAAGAAAATTGTAATGCGTTATTCATTATATAACCTCTATTTGATTGTTATGTAGACTTTTGAAATAAATCAGAAAATGAACTATTTTGGAACTGTCTTGTCTTTCAGCTTATTCTACAGTGTCAGGAGTGAATGGACCCTTAGTCATTCTGGATAATGTCAAGGTGAGGCAACTAGTAATGTTCTTAATGTTTGTTTGAATCATATAAGTTTTTATATGTATGTAACTTAAAATAGCTCTGTACTTTTTATGGCTCATACTGTATTATTGTGTTGTGAAACATAATCTATTTAAGCCCCTATCCCATTGAGCTGTGAATGTTGGTTTCGACGGTTCGGAATATGTTGCGTTTGTGTCGCATATGTCTTCATAAATATTCATTGTTGTCGCAAATCCATCATTTCGCCAACATTTTGCTTTTAATACCGTTGCAAACATCAGTGGTGTCCAAACTTTTTCATTTGCGGGCCACATACAGAAAATCAGAAGGACGCAAGGCAAGGCAAGTCAAGTTTATTTGTATAGCACATTTCATACACAAGGCAACTCAATGTGCTTTACACGAGGAAAGACAACACATAAGCATCAAAAAACAATAGTTAACATTCAGAGGAAAAAAAATAAATAAATAAAAATAGGTTACAAAATTTACTAAAAAAAAAAGGAAGCAAGGGCCACATAATGTTATGAAGGGGAGTTGTGTTTAGTCCTAAAAATTGTACAAGTAATTTATTTGTGCTTTTGCATGTTTAGAAAAATGCTATAGTATATAAACCAATTTGTTTGTAATATGGCAGTAGGGTTATGATAGTTTTGAAAATTTTCATTTGAGTTAGTTTTTATTAGTTTTCAGGGTGGTTCTGTTAGTTTTTATTAGTTTAGTTCTTTAAAAAAATGCTTAGTTTTAGTTTGGTTTGTTAGTTTCAGTATTAGTATTAGTTTAAAAAAAAAAAAGTATTACTTGTGCGTAATATTTAAAAAAACACCATGGCAGCAACGTCATCTGAAGGTGCTTTTCTATTGGCTGCTGCTACATGACGTCACTTCTGTGTGTCATACTTTCAAACGTCATTAATTCCACTTTATATCAAAATAAATCTACTAAATATCACATTTAAAATCATCCCCAAAGGCTCATGCATTAAATTAATTAGCAAAGACTAAAACGAAGGACATGTTTGCTATAATTATAGTTTGTTTTAGTTAGCTTTGTAAACATAAAATGTAGTTTCAGTTAGTTTTCGTTTTTTTTAAAAGCATTTGCATTTTTATTTTATTTCGGTAACAATATTGTTTTTAGAATTTTAGTTTTTGTTTTTTCATTAGTTTTAGTTAACTAAAATAACCTTTTAATGGTACCTGTTTTTCGATACCCTCCCTTCTTACTTTGACCATCTCCAAACATTTTTGTTTTGTTTATTTGTTTTGTTTATTTTATTTGAACCGAGTCAAATGCCATTTTTAGCATATGTCGCAGGCCACTGAAAAATGGACGGCGGGCCGCAAATGGCCCCCGGGCCGTAGTTTGGATACCACTGCAATACGTCATAAGACGTGTCTACAAATTTCATTACGAGGCCCCATTCTTAAATTCACTCTGACGCCTGTTCATAAATGTGAGAGAGTGCTTGTGTTCAGGCGGGGTGCGCTCTTTATGGGGGAGTGTGGCTCTGCTTGGAGTAGCACACGCGTGGAAATATAATTCCAACAATGAAAAACAAAAATGTAGCTTGAAGACATTCAATCTAGTTCTAAAATGTTCAAATTAAAAAATATTTCAGCAGTCAGTATATTTAACAGTATGTGTAATGATTCTGCATGTGATTGATAGTTATGAGAACAAATTATATTTGTTCATATGGTAAGTGTGTTTTATCCGTTTGAACTAGTTCCCCAGATATGCTGAAATTGTTCATCTGACCTTGCCTGATGGCACAAAAAGGAGTGGTCAAGTCCTGGAGGTGATTGGTAGCAAGGCAGTTGTTCAGGTAAGACACAGCCATCCGTAATAACTGACTGGCCCTGTGTAACTATGGAGAGAAATTTGTGTCTTTATTTTCAATCAAACAAAAAAGGAATTTGCAATCAAAAAAAAATTTCAATCAAACAAAAAGGGGATTTGCAATCAAAAAAAAAATTCAATCAAACAAAAAGGGGATTTGCAACCTCAAATAAATTTTAATCAAACAAAAAAGGGTTTTCATATAAAATAAATATTTGCAAACAAAAAAAAACATTTCAAACATGGATTTGTATTTTAATAAAATCTTTTGCAAACATTTTTTTCGTTTTGTTTGCAAATCTGTTTTTTGGTTGCGAATCTGTTTTTTGGTTGCGAATCTGTTTTTTGATTGAAACCTGTTTTTTGGTTGCAAATCTTTTTCTGTGTTGTGTGGGCGGGGTCCTCCGTTCAACCGATGATAGAAGCTTTGTCATTGGTCAGCTTGGAAGCCGCTGCGACAACTTTCATTGGTCAGATAGGAATGGGGGTGTGACAATGTTCGTCTGACTATTTCCTGGTTCATTTTGTCCAGTCGCCGCCAGCATCGAGGTAAATATGACCCCCCCCTCACTTCTAGTTTTCCGTTTTGTTTATCTGACATTTATCTAAAAGCAACCCTTGATCTATCGTTTATCCGGTGATTTGTTCTAACCATTACAATTAACGTAATCACTCACTCAGCATTGCTTAGCCATGTTAGCTAGCTAGGTAACTGATGGTCCGATACATGAGTCAGTCATGAAGCTATGTTGTTGGCAGTCAAAACACAAATATACGGCTATTTTGGGATAGCTGTTAGGATGAAGTTTTGTTGTTGTTTTTTTATACTCATAAAGAAACCTTTGCATTTGTTTCACATACAGGCAGGGCTGGGAATCGAATTTATTTACACTAGCTGCTTCCCCTAAATCTTGGATGTTTGAAGTAGAGATTAAATTCGTGATAATTCTGTGATTATTATTTATTGGTCCTGGTTTTTTACTGTATGAGTCAGATTGAAACAGAAGGGGAATCTGAGTTGTAGGTGTACTTTTGCAATTACACTGACTAGATTTTTTCTTTTAGAGTGCGAGCAGACCAAGGGGTAGAAAATGTAGACATAGCGAGATGCATGTTTACTGTAAGAGGAGCAGGCCAGGGCAGTTTTATTGCTGGTAAAAGCGTACATAACCAGAGGAAAAAACTTTATATGAGTAAAAGTTCTTGGAGTTACTGTAGCTTTCATAAATGTATTTGATATTACAGATCCAGCAAGCTGAAGAGACACGAAGAGACCATCACGGTGAAAAAAGATTCGCAACCAAAAAACAGGTTTCAATCAAAAAACAGATTCGCAACCAAAAAACAGATTCGCAAACAAAACGAAAAAAATGTTTGCAAAAGATTTTATTAAAATACAAATCCATGTTTGAAATGTTTTTTTTTGTTTGCAAATATTTATTTTATATGAAAACCCTTTTTTGTTTGATTAAAATTTATTTGAGGTTGCAAATCCCCTTTTTGTTTGATTGAAATTTTTTTTTGATTGCAAATCCCCTTTTTGTTTGATTGAAAAATTTTTTTGATTGCAAATTCCTTTTTTGTTTGATTGAAAATAAAGACACAAATTTCTCTCCATATGTAACAAGATTGGAATCGAGCGTCATTTGAGAGCATGTTTTGGACCAGATAACTAGTCATGCTAGATTTTTCTTCAACACATTTTAATCATTTCATTTTATTTACATTTATTATTATTTGTTTGCGCTGCTGTCATAAGGTGCGTTTCCATTACCCTTTTTCGCAAAAATAAAAGCGATACTGTACTATTTCGATAAAGTACAATTTCGAATTGTCGGTGTTTCCATTGACGAGAGTTTCGCTTCTGAGGCGCAATTCTCGGAATGTCCCGTCTCGCGAGACCTCGCTGTTCTGACATTCACCCCTCATCGGGCGGTTTCGGGCATTTAGTGTTGTTGTTGTTGTTGTTGTTGTTGTGTATGTCCCTCGGCAGTCGGCAAGCAGTTCTGACACGAAAGCGAGTGGCACCGGACTTCCTACTTCCTGTAATCCTAAAATGTTGTTGTTCCCATGCAGAAGCTGGGTAAAAGGCGGTTTACAAATTGTTAAAAGTTTCTGATGTTTTCTTCTAAATGAACCAGACATGGCAGGACAGGATTTCAAGCTGTCCTCTCCTTCAACTTTTCGAAGGAGTCTCGCTCGATTTCACCTCTCTCTCTTTTACGCTCATGACGTGCAGTAGCCGATACAAATCACTTCAGCATGTAAAACTAAAAATACAAACCCGAAGTTAATAATTCTCAAAACAAATAGTCATTGCAAGTTTAATAAAAAAATACACATAACGTGTTACAGTCCTTTCCTCCGTGACCGGGCGGGTGTCACATGACTACTAATGCACAAAAAGTGTTTCCATTACACTTTTGCGAAATACTTCTTTTTCGATACGTCTCAAAAACCACCTCATGAGAGCGCAAAAACTTTTTTGCGATATTTGAGTTTTTTCGAAAATACGGTGTTTCCATTACCAGCTTACTTTTGCGAAACATGCCTTTTGCGCCAAACTGAGGGTAATGGAAACGCACCTATAGTTTGATTGCTGCATTTAATAATTTAACCTAATCTGCCTCGTCCACAGTGGATCGCCACCTGATCATTTTCCAACTTAGTCTAGCTTCTTCACTATTTTGTAGGGGTGTCACGATTCGCCAACTCCACGATTCGATTTAAATTTCGATTTTGGGGTCACGATTCGATTTTTTTTTCGATTTTTTATTTTTTTATTTTTTTTATTTTTTATTTTTTATTTTCCCCGCTCCCCCACTTTATAACACAGAGGCATATGCTTCTGTAGGCTAAGGCTAGTCTATGATCATTGGTTCTATTCATTGTACAGTAAATCTTATTTCAAAAGATCGGCTACATATAGGTGATGCAATTTCCATATTATTTTTGTGTAAATTTATGTAATATATGATAATTGACATTAGGCAGGAATGATCAAATTCAAAGAATTTATTTACAATATAAAGTTAACCGTCTTGTTCTTACTGAAGTGTAAAATAAAAAATAAAAAAACAAAAACAAAAAGTCACAGTGGGTGCCTGCCATCTATTGACTGTTTTTGGTTACAACAGTGTACAAATATATTGTATCCAAAGTCATGGAACAAATACAGCCTGAACAAACTATATCCCAACATTTACAGTTGCTGGGCATACTGTAGCGTGGTTCAAGTACACTAATTAAATGTTTGAATCCAGCGTTTTCCAAGGCTGCAGGTCTGCTGCTATAAATAGACCTATGGATCTGGCGTTTCGCGCGAGCTGAAGTGTGTGGAAGTTTCACTGTAAATGAGGATGAAATAGTTGGTTGGACCGTTGTTTTCCCACTTCTAGTTGAATTTGATAAATCTAAATCTTTGTGATGCCTGCGTAAATGTCCCGTCATGTTTGTCGTGTTTCCCGTTGTTACGGCTGGCGGCTCGGGCCCGCCGCCGGCTCCGCTCCCCTAGTATGTATGTGTGTGTTTGTGTCGGCTGGTGCCCGTATAATGGTACTTCAGTTTGAATGCGCCAGCGCGACACTCTGATTGGAGGACTGTGCCAGCGCGACACTCCGGCGTCATCAATGCTAATTCTTTACTTTGAAAAGCTAAATTTGTACTATTTTCCCCAACAGTAAGTTACTTTTATAATTTAGTGAAAAGGCACTTATTTTCATCAGAAAGGCTTTTCGCCAAGGACATTTCTCACATAACTTAGTTGGTGAAAACTATGATGTTTTCACCAACTGTACACATTGATTTCCTTTCAGACATTCTCTAATCTACTTCAGGAGACATTTAAAAAAAAAAAAAAAAGGACAAAGAGCAAGATGTCTGAAAGAAATCAGGAACCAAA